>NC_092873.1:366725102-367040269 GCF_028372415.1 Notamacropus eugenii | reverse complement strand
CTCACATTCCTCTTGATCTTTTCCCC
Organism: Notamacropus eugenii; assembly: GCF_028372415.1. Classification (NCBI taxonomy): domain Eukaryota; kingdom Metazoa; phylum Chordata; class Mammalia; order Diprotodontia; family Macropodidae; genus Notamacropus; species Notamacropus eugenii. The sequence goes on along the minus strand of NC_092873.1, from coordinate 367,040,243 downwards.
ATTTGTCCACCTCCACAACACATTCCATTATGTTCTTCTTTCATGAGGTTCCCTATCTTATGTGACAATTACCTGAGCAGGAAAAGGTTTCTTAGGGTAAGGACTGTTAACCTGTGGCCATCAACTGCAGTTTTGCTGTTATTAATATTTTGATCACTTTTTTCAATATAACTGACTTCCTTTGTAATCTCATATATTTTGTGCACTTGTTTTTTTTTAATTTACTATTTTATTTTTCCCCAATTACATGTAAAAATAGTTTTTAACATTAGTTTTTTTTTTAATTTTTGAGTTCCAAATTCTTTCCCTCCCTCCCTTCCTCCCCTCATTAAGAAGGCAAGCAATTTTATATAGGTTATAAATAGTTATACTATTTTATGCATTTGTAAACATTATTCTGAGGAGGGCTTCATAAGTTTTACCAGAAACAAACAATCCAAGGTCCCAATGTACACACCTTCCTTCCTCTGCCTTTCATAAAACATTAAAGGGAAACTTGGGTTTTCTTTGGTATCTACATTGCCCAAACATGAAACTGAAAAATAAGTTTGTCTAAGGTTTCTTAGGGAGGCCAAGAAATATTCTCTCTCCTGTGTGAGTCTCCCCAAACAGTACCAAAGGCTTCTAGCCTAGTATTCCTTGTAATTCTTGGATAGCAAACTTCACAGCAAATTCTCAACCTCCTCTATCATCTTCTCTTGGCCTGTTCTCATTGCAAATTCACCATATTTTAAAATGAACTCCTCATCTGTTCCCCCAACCAGCTCCTCTTCTTCAAGTTCAAAACTATAATAACATTAGCATAATCACTCTTTAAATCTTAAGGCACTAGATAAATACTATTGATCACTATTACTTACTATTAATCTGTGTTCTAACCTTCCTTATCTCAATGGAGTGTGTGTGGGAGAGGGAGAGGGGGAAGAAAAAGGGAAAAAAAGGAGAGAGAGCGAGTAGGAGGGAAACACTCACTGTGTGTGTACATGGCACAGTTTACAATCAGAGATGCTAATGCCTTGGAAAAAACATAGGCATCTCTGCTGCTGAAAGGTAGTAACACACAACAGGTGCATCTTTTTGTCTCCATCTGTAGTCAATGATAATACTTAATAGGCCGTTGCTAGGAAATTAGGGCTACTTAGGGAGCATATACTGTTAGGATTGTGGAATTCTGTGCACACATATCTGTGTGTGTACACATACACATGCACATGTGCACACACATACACACGGGAACAACCAAAACAGGAGAGGGGGGAAGGGAAAGAGATGGGAACAAGCACTTATTAAGCACCTACTATGCGCCAGGCACTGTGCCAAGCACTTTGTAAATATTATCTCATTTGATCCCCACAACAACCCTAGGAGGTAGATACTTATATTATCATCACCGTATTATTATTATTATTTTACGTTATATCATATTATCATTTGCTGAGAAAACTGAGACAGAGATTAAGTGACTTGGCCAAGGTCACACCATTAATACCTGTCTGAAGCCAGATTTGAACTCTGGTCTTTCTCACTCTAGGTTCTGCACTCCATCCCCCATGCCATGTAGAATATACATAAACAAGACGAATTCATTTTAAGGACTCTTACTTAAAGATAATAAGGATGATGAAAGGCAAACAGAGGCAGTGCCATGCTTTGTAATGAACATTAATAATCTCTACACCAAGATTTGCCCATGTAAACACTCCAAAAATGTCCCATTGACATAGTGGGTGCAATGTTACCAGGAGGCCTAGGCATCCTTCACACATACTCCCTCTTCTCACATTTGGGACTCAGCACCACAAGAGAGATGACTTAACATGCAAATATAAACATTTATAGTACACAGGGACTGGATCTGTGGTTTCACTGATACAGGGAACTCTCAGGTGAGGGACATCCTTTACCAAGACATATCAACATCTCTTCTGTAATAGATCAGTCTTGGAACACTGAAAGTTCAAATGATTCACTCAGTTACATGGCTGTCAGGGGCAGCACTTGAACCCAGGTCTTCCTTTATATAGCTATCTTTTCTATGCATAGGTTTTTCAAGCATAAGAACCAATGAGGTACAAGGATGCCTTCACTGGCAAAGATTATGTATGTGTGGTTGTGTAGAGAGACAGACAGATGGAGAGATAGAGAGGTGGATAATAGAGACATAGACAAACAGATGGACAGATAAACAGAGAGAGATTTATATGTCTCTTTACATAAAGATACATATATATATGAGTATCTATTTGTACACATGCATGGGAAAATAGAGACATTTGTTGTTGTGCTTCAGTCATGTCTCACTCTTCATGACCCCATGGTGGATACTGTCCATGGTTTTTCTTGGCAAAGATAATGGAGGGGTATGTCATTTCCATCTCCAGCGAAGACTTGCCCAGGATCACACAGCTAGTAATTATCTGTGGCCACATTTAAACTCAGGTCTTCCTGATTTCTGGCACAGCGCACTATCCAGGAGCAGGGAGCCTGTGGCCTCAAGGGCCCAGAGGATTTGTTCTATGAAGTTTGGATTCAGTCAAAGGGCTTCAGTTGAGGACTTAAAGGGTTATATGTGACCTTGAGGCCTCAGGTTCCCCACCCCTGCTCCCTTGAGCCCACCTAGCTGCCTCTTAGGCAAATTTGAACTCCGGAGCAGCTAGGTGATGCAGTTGATTAGAGTACCAGGCTTGGAACCAGTAAGACTCATCTTCATGAGTTCAAATCTGGCCTTCTGGGCAAGTCACTTAACTCTGTTTGCCTTAATTTCTCATCTGCAAATTGAACTGGAAAAAGGAATGCCAAGAAAACCCGAAAACTGGGTCTCAGAGAGTTGGATACAACTGAAAAATAACAACACTGCCACTCCAGGCCCAGTGCTCTATCCACGGTACCACCTAGCTACCTCAAACATAAACATCCTCACATGTATATCCACATGTCCATAGATACAGACATATTGGGCCTGATGAATATCTAGTCATCCTAATGAATATCTGGTCACTGGACCCAGATGGTTCTGGAGGGGAAAGTGAGTTTCCTTAGCTGTAAAACGGGAAAAATAATAGAACTTCCCTCAAGGAGTTATTATATCAAATGAGAAAACATGTTAACTGCTTCTTCCACAGTCTTTAAGTACCAAATAAACACCTGTCATGATGATTTTCTGTATCACAGTCAGGAAGAGCTGAGTTCTAGTTCTGCCCCTGATACATGCTCTCTGGGTAGTTTTAGGGCAGACTTGTTACTGAACTTTGCAGTGATCTGAACAATTTTCTAGAACTATGAGTTTCCACCGAGTCACTAATCTGCATTCATGATGGGAGTTTCCCTTACTGATAAAATTATAGGTTTGGACCAAAAAACATGTCACATATATACACATATGATATATGTATAGATGAACATGAGACCATTATTGTCTAAAACAATTTGTAATCTAAATTCGAATTCATGAAATAATCTGTCACAGGGTAGTAAGATGTGTTTTATTTTGGGAATCCAACTGTAAATCAAGCCTTTACAAAGGTTCCCTCCCTAAAGCTAACCCTAAATCCTATAACCCATAGTAAAAACACATCTCATAAACATGGTGCATTTCCCATTCATTTAATCAGGAAAACAGTAAAAAATTGCCAGGTTTTTCTTCCCCTCCCTTTATCCACATTCTGCATAAGGGAGATTGATGATCTTAACACTTATATAAAAGGTTGCCTTAGGTTTGTTTCATTTATATTCCCACCCTACACTAACATACCCTTTAGTGATGTTTTAGACTACGTAACATCTTAGAATTGTGTTCTTTTATAGACTAAAATTTCCCAGTTTGCTTCAAGTTAAAAGAGAGCTAATGTTCCCTGAGATTCCTGTGCACCCAAACCTTGCCCCTACCTCAAGTCTCCACCCCTGACACTCTCATAAATTTACGAGCAAAATAAGAACTTTTCCACGGTTTGCAAAATATTCCCATTCTCAAACAGCACACAGGTTATGATATCCATTTTTACAAATGGGGAAAGTGAGGCTGAGAAATGTGTTACTTCATAGGATTGTTGTAAGGATCAAATGAGTTAAAATCCATAAAGCAACCTGCCAGTCTTACAATGCTATATAAATGTTAGTTGTTACCATCATCATTATTATTACAAACCTATATAAATGTGAGCTATTATTACTGCTGTTATTTTTGCTGGGCAGCTAGTCTCTGTTAGTATTAACTTCAGCCATAGGGAAATTTCCTGCTTTGTGTTGATTCTGGGTAGAAATCTGCATAGGGCAAGAAACAGCCTTTGGCTACTTCTCTGGCATAAGGAGCAGTCTGTGCGCCTCCTGGGTAAATAGAAACTAGACACTATGTAATTAGCAAACACTTCTGTACGTTCTTTAACATTTCTGCATATTTCTTCTCTAGCTTTTCAACACCTGTGCTTAAAATCCTGTGAACATACTAGTATGCTCCCTCCCACCAGGGTACTTCACCAGGAGGAAAATCTTGGCAGGCCATTTAAACTAAGGAGAAACCACTTCATATCTTGGTTTAAAATTCTTGTTATGTCCTGTTTAAATAAGTGCTTAGAATTCTAAAATTCCAGGAACCTAGCTTTTGTAAATCTGAAATCCTTTAAAGAAAGGATTTAATGTTTCCAACTGATTTGACCCAGACAAGCTTTCATTTAGTGCCTACTGTGTGCAGGGCTAGTCCTGTGAGCTTCAGGCAATCAGAAAAAACCCTTCTGGTTGAAGAAAATGCAGGTTCCTGCTGCCAAAGGCAAGGAGATGCTCTACAGAAATGTAGTTTCTTTCTTCCTTCAGCAGGAACAGAGTGGGTAGGGAGTCAGGGGAGGAGAGACAAAGATAAGCCCAAAAAGAAAAAAGAGAATGAGAACCTTTGGAAAACTGTTTTAGAAGCAGAATGTGAAGGCCTGAAACAAGAGGAACGATTCCTTAGGCTGAGGCCCTCTGAGGGAGCAGAGCTGCTGCGGTCTTTATCCCTTCCCAGATGTTTTTAACTTAGCCTAGCTCAGCAAGGGAAAAAAAAACGGCTGAGTTTGCAGGTAACCACAATTATGGTGGAAACGTAGAGGATTTTAATAATGAAAGAACAGCGAGCAAAGGCTGCAAGAACTATCAAAGACTTTTCTTTAAAGTCTATAATGGAAAAGACCAGCAAGGGTTAAGAATCATAGCCATTAAGAAGTAGTAGAGTAGCATTAAATGGTAATTGAGGCCTCTAATTATGCATCTTTACAAGCATGGTACCCTTTTCGGTTGATGCATAGCAGTTTTAATAAAGCATCCTATTTTAACAGGAAAAGTCAAATTGGGTGAGAAAACGTGCCTTCCTCTTTCCCTTAGTTAAAGACAAATATCCAAGGCCTCACTGCTCCAACCCCAAGGCCACAGCTGAGTTTCCAGTCCCCATTCAGCAGCAGCACATTCTACCTGTAGGCCAAATGGATTTATAAGCTTAAATCCATGAAGGCAAAGCTGGAAGTGTGCAGCCTGGTGAGGGAAGAGTCCGCCCGGGTTGGAAAAGGCACACATGATGGAGGAAAAGCAGAAATGATGGAGGAGAGGCAAAAGACTGACATAATAGAGTCAGCCTAGTTTGGGAAAGGCAGGCATGATCGGGAAAAGGCAGCTTGGTTTGGAAAAGGTAGGTATGATCATGTGAATGTACTTCACAGAAGACTACAGTTCAAATTCAATCCCTATTACTAGCTAGCCATGTGACAAGGGGGAAGTGACTGTAACCTCTTATCTGCTGGAAGGAAATTTCTCTGCAAATTACAAAAGTGCAAAATAAACGTTAATTATTCTAATGATTACTACTACTACTATTATTTTAGACTTACAGGTTCTTATTCTCCTCTGTGTCATGGACCTCTGGCAATCTGATCAAGCTGACAAGTCAGGAAACATTTATTAAGTGCTTACTGTATATACTAGGCTCCTGGGATACAAAGATAGGTATAAAAATAATCTCTTCAAGGAGCTCACCTTTTAATGGGGATGACAATATGCAGACAACCAAGATATACCATTCATAGTAAATGGGATGTAATGACAGAGGGAAGATGTTGCCAGTAAGGGTGGGCTAGGAAAGGCTTCTTGCAGAAGATGGGATTTTAGCTAAATCTTAAAGGAAGCTCTCTCAGGATAATGTTTTTAAATGCATAAAATAAACTATATAGGATTACAAATAGAAATCAGTTATATTGAAATACAATTATCAATTTAAAAAATGATCACAGACCTCCAGATTAAGAACCCTTATTTTGCATTATTCTATTTCAGATAGGGAGTTAATGATCAATATTTTTCAGTTAAGGTTTGCCCCCATCCAATTCTACATCTATCATAGCTTTTTATCACTGGAGAAAATTCTGTTCCTGTTCCTGGAGTATGCTGTCTAGACAGAAGACACTTTACAGTGGAAATGGGCTGGCCTTGGTTTTCCTAGAAACACAACAATAAATCATTCAATTTATTCATATAAAAATTAGGAAAGTTTTTTTTTTGAGAGGTGTTAGCAATTTTCACTACGTTCATATCTCACCCTCTACCCACTCTGTTTCCAGGCATCTGCTTTTGTTTACTCGTATCTTTATCTTAACCAGGGATCAATCCCACAGAGGCAGCTGGCAAACAGCTGGATGAGGAATTTGTCCTTTCAGCTCCTAAACCTTTGGTCTAAAGAATGGGGCATGTTGAGAGAGCAGAGCAGCAGAGGGCAATGATCATTTATCCCTGGAAAAGAGATGTGGGTTTTACCTTATATTCCTGCTACTGCTGATTTTCATCAAGTGGGTGTGTTGCCACGGCAACTGTCATATCACATCAATTATGCCACCTCTAACCTACAAGCGTGTCTTCTTCAACCATACCACCCTAGAGACATATGCCTCTGCTTCTCTGGAGATGTTAGATTGGTGTTTTTTTCTCAATAAATAGTCAAACTTCAATTATCCATATGCCCCTTAGTGGCATTAAAAAATAACTTTTTTATCCCAGATTTGTTCCCACTGTCCCCACCCCAATCCTAGCACAGTGTCAGGAACATAGTAAAAATGTTTAATAAATGGATGTTGACGGCATATCATCATCACAATCACCATCCCCTGCCAACAGTTGGCATACACTTAAGGAATATAACTTCAATTTTATTATCAGCTCTAGAAAAGTCTAATTTGGAAGATAAAACTGTTGCCCTTAAAAAAAGCATTATTAACACATTCCAAAGATCAAATAGAAAATAGCCTTGTATTCTCTACCATTTTGGATTACTGCCTATACTATAGCTCCTTCCCATTAAGAGGGTTCCAGGAATAGGAGATGGCTAACTGACTTGCCCACAGTCAAACAGCTAGTAATGATCAGAGTTGGAATTTGAACGCAGGCCTCTCCAACTCCAAGCCCAGCACCCTATCCGCTATGTCATGGTGTCTATATACTCAGCATTTCCAGTTGATTTCCCATCCAATTACTCAATGGGCCACAGTATATGGGATCAGATATGAATGAGGGTAGCCTGGCCTTCAAGGATTAAGAGACCATGTTAAAGGGGAGAGTCAACAGTTAATGGGATGTACCATGTGTCTGACTCAACGAGGTCAAGATCTAAATAACATGCTCACAAGGAAATAGGCTAGTATGTAGGGTAATCTGTCTGTCTGTCACCTTCACTCACTTTATACTTTTTTTTTTTTTTTACCAATTCCAGAACTATGTAAGAACAAGGGAGGAGAGAAAGAGAGAAGGGGAACCCAGTCTATAAAAAAGCAAATCAATCTCATGGTACTAGCAGGAATTTCTCATATGTATATGTGTGTGTATACATATATACATTTACAGACATATACATATACACACAGATGCATACATACATATATATACATATCACATACACACATATTGTCTCTCCTGTTAGAATGCACACTTTCTGAGTAGAGAAAATTTCATTCTTTGTATGTGTCTCCAGTGCCCAGCAGGGACCCTGTGGTCGTAGTAGACACTAAATAAATGTTTCCTGATTGACTGGATTGGATTTGGACAGAATGGTCTTTAAATTCTCCTCTGGCTCTCTAATCTCTCCCATGAGGATGAGCTTCCTAAGAGGGAAGGAGCTGCTTTGGTTGTCTTCTGACAAAGCAACCTCACATCTGGTCCCCACTTGGAGAACACGGGACAGATACATCCTCACCCTCACACGCAGATCTATTTTGGCACATGCATTCTGGGATGCTTATCCCCTTCTCCAACAGCTCTCCACGCATGAGAAAACTCCCTTCTGCAGATGCTATCTGGAAGGAACAAGTCGTCCTCTTCAAGACTGCCATCTCTTCAAGAGGGAAGGGGAGAAGAAGGGACATTTGAGTTTCCCTGGCTTCCTTCGAGATGTAACTCAAATCTCACCTTCTGTGGGAGGTCTTTCCTTGTCCCCCAAGCTGCTAATGTCATCATCCTTTTTTCAGAAAGCCTTCATATGGTCTTGAGAATCTGATTGCCTTCATATATTCAGAATATAAGCTATATATGGCTTATAGCATACACCTAGCCAAGTGAAGTCAATTTTAGTTGCGTCTGACTCTCCATGACCCTATTTGGGATTTTCCTGGCAAAGACTCCAAGGTAGTTTGCCATTTCCTTCTCCAGCTCATTTTACAGATGAGGAAACTGGGGCAAAAAGAGTTAAGTGACTTGCCCAGGGTCACACAGATAGCCTCTAAGGCCAGATTTGAACTCACAAAGATGAGTCTTCCTGACTCTAGGTCTGGCATTCTATCCATAGCACCACCTAGTAGTGCCCAGTGGATGGCTTATGCATACCTAATTATTTACAGGTATCTCCCATGACAGCATATGGTCCTTCAGGGAAAGGGCTGTTTCTGCCTTTCTTTGTATTACTAGTGTTCAGTTAACTCTCAATAACCATTTACTAAGTGCCTCCTAAAGTGGCAGGCACTGTACTAATTATTGGGAATACAAAAGTATCCTTGCTCTCAAGCAGGAACCCAGTAGGTGCTTAATAAATGCTTGCTTGTTGAACTCCATCAAAATGCCAGGCAGGAGGAGGGTGGAGGAGAAAAGAGCACTAGATCTGTGTTGGGAAGATTCCTTTCTTCTGAGGATTCCCCAGTTTCCCCTAAGGATCCCTAAATGGAAAACTCCCTCATGCCAAATAGATGACTTTATTTCACACATCTCCAAATTGTACTGGGACAGATCAGAGAAGTAGGCAATTCTTCAGGAGGTGGTGGAGATAGTTCACATGGCTGAAATTTTGCTAGATTTCAAATCAGAGGCTGTGAATTTCAAATCTCCATCCTGCTACTTACTACTTCTGTTGCCTCTCAGGCAAGCGACTTCACCTCTCTTGGACTCAATACTTTCTCTGCAAAATAAAGGGGGCTGAACTACATTTGAGGTGGAGGTTCCTAATCTTCATACCATCAACTTATTTTTTTTCTTTTTAAAAAATATATATTAATAATATATTTCAACATAACTGGTTTCCTTTTTAATTCTGTATATATAATTTAGGCATTTAAAACTTTATTATTCTTTGATGGTTTCACCAGATTGCCAAAACAGGTCCATGATATGAAAAAGGGTTAAAAACTCCCCTTCCCTGAATATTCTTATTTTTTATTGTTTTTTAGAGATGATAATTTGTTTTTTATCTTTTAACGTATTTGATTTTCAATTCATCGTCCTTCCAAGATCCATCCTAAGATCCAGATTAACATTAGCCTTTTTTCTCCCAATCTGGGCTGACTTCAAGGAAAAATTAAGTGTTAGACTCAATAAAACTGCATCTCTAGTGCCTCCAATTCAATCTCCCAATTCAACAAGTATTTATTAAGGTCTTTTTACTGGGTGTCCTCAGTCTCTCCTGATGGCTACGGCTGTCCTCCAGTTTTGCCTTACTGGTAAGGTCAGAACAGAAGGCCCTCCAAAATCTGGGGAAGTGGGAAGGCAGGAAATTAAATTTTAAATTAAACTGTTAATGCTCACTTTTTAAAATGAGCCCTGCTCTTTAAAAACAAATCTTTTCTCCCTGCTCTTTACAGAACAGATCCCCGAGGCATTCCGTTGAGAAACTTTCTGCCAACCTGATCCAGCATATGGACTCTGGTCTTTGGCATTTTTTTTTTATCCCTCAGCACTTAATGTCCCTGGTTTGTTTGCTACTAATCTGCTTTTATTGATATGGGACTCTGTAAGTGGTGCTTTGGCTGGGGTGGATGTCACTAACGATACTGCAGATTTCCCAGCGGCAGAGACCCAGACCATCTATTTCTCTTGTATGTGCTCATAGCCGTCTTATTAGGGTTCTCAGAACATACAGACTGAGTATTAGGGTTTCATTCCCACCCTCAGGAAGGAAAGAACTTTGAAAACGCTGCTTTCTCAGTGGGGCTCAGATAGCCTTTGGCCCTCAGACCAGACAAGCTGACGTGAAGATGAGGCCATCCCAGTGAGGCTTAACTGAAGCCTGACTCTGTAGTCCTTTAGCAAGCCAAGTTCATGCTGAAGCAAACCTCCAGGCTGTGTTCTGTCACTTTTTTTTTTTTTTAGGTTTGTTTTTTCCTTGAATGCTGGATGCTAAGATGAGTTTTCCCTCCAGGTTTTCTAAGGAGCATTCCATTTCCATTCCCTAATCACCAGAGACCCATCTAACAAAAGCCTAACTAGAAAGGAATGCACAGCACCGGTGAACTCAGATGCTTTTAGCCGTACTTTTTCATTTAATTTCCTTAAAGAGAAATAAAGCTTATTTCTATATATACAGAGGAGAGAGAGAAAAGGATAGGAAGTAGATGGATGATTTCAGTTGGTGTAGGGAAAACCAGGTGAGGAAACCCTCTCTACCAATGAACAGGCAACTTCTGGGCCAATTAGAGTCTCAGAGTTGCTTAGAGGCCCGAGAGGTAAAGGGAGCTTGACCAGGGTCATACAGCCACTATGGCTTAGAGGTGGGATGGCTTTTCCAGCAGGGAGGCTGCCTCATACCTCATCTAGGGCACTGGAAGGTTCCCAGCCAGAACTGGTGCCCAGCTGGACCCCACCTGTGGTTCACCCACAAGTCAGCAGTTCAGCTTCCATCATGGCTCCTGGAGAGTTGGTGAGTTTTTTTTTGTTTGTTTTTTAAGGATTCCAAAGTTTATTTATAAACCCGATATTAACTTAACAAAAATGAGTGGTAGGTGGCTCCAGGCCTGGAGTCAGGAAGACTCATCTTCCTGAGTTCAAATCTGGCTGCACTTACTAGCTCTGTGACCCTAGGCAAGTCACGTAATCTTATTGACCTCAGTTTCCTCTCCTGTAAAATAGGCTGGAGAAGGAAATGGCAAACTACTTTGGTGTCTTTGCCAAGAAAATCCCAAATGGGATCATGAAGAATCAGATAAACTTAATAAAGGTTCATTAATATTTGCCTCAAGAGCAAGAGCCAGGCTAGCAAGAAGACCAAGCCAAAATTGGCATTCAATAGCTCCAAATTTTCAACCCCCCCACCCTCGAGACTATTCCTACACATACCTTCCTATCAATATCTTTTTCATCTTTAGTCTTCGTTGGCAGGATACTGAACTACCATCCCCACTCTGCCAGAAAGAACCCTGAATCCACTCTCCACTCCAACCCTTACCGGGTCTCTCTCTCCTTCCCACTGGTGGTAGGCTACTCCTCTGGGACTGACATCGTCACACAAACTAAGGACTCTCAGATCATTCCATCCCTGAAGCTCAATTCTTCTTCACATAATGTCCTCCCCAACTCCCCAAGAACAGACTGTCTCCTTTTTCTATCTGTATCACCAGGATAGTGCTTGGCATACTATAAGCACTTAATAGGTATTTTTTATTTTGTTCGTTTTCGGCTCCAAGTCTAGCTATATACCACTGCCTCTGCAAACATGTGACATACATGAAACTGATGCAAGGTGATGGCATCTAACCTGTTGGCAATAAATGGCTGATGTGGATATAGCACTTGTAGGATTTCTAAGAGGTACCACAGTACAGTCGCTATAGAATCAGATCTAGAAAGACCTGAGTTCAAATCCCAAATTTGACACATACTGGCTATGTAACTCTGAGCAAATTATGTGACCTCTCAGGGCTACAGGCAACCCCTCTAAGCCTGTAAGTTGTAGAGAAGGTGCCAAATTACATGAATAGAAGGAATTTCCTCACCAAGACTTCCTACACTAATAAAATCCTAGACTCAGTCCCAAAACAACAGTTGAAAAAATGACTGACATACATCACCCAGTCTGATTCTCACAACTCAATGAGGCACATCTACATATACGTCATTATCATCACCTTCATCACCACCACCCAAGTGCTTTTACCTTCATGATAACCCTGGAACCATTTTACAGATGAGGGGCAGAGGTGAGATGACTTGCCTAGGGTCACACAGCTAGTACATGTCTGAGGCCATATTTGAACTCAGGTGTTCCTAACTCCAGACCAGTGCTGTGTGCACTGTGGCACCGCCTAGCTGCCCTATAGTATACATACTGTAGCTGCTATAACCTCCATTTTACAGATGAGGGAACTGAGACTAAAGTGATTTGCCCAGTCCCTTCACAGTATAGGAGGCGGAGTTTGAATCCAGTTATCTGCTCAGTTTTACACTCTTTCTGCCACATCATCCCACCTGGTACCTATCAGTTGCTTGAGAAATATCTAAATGAACTAAAATTGTTATGGCAGGTAAAAATTGGCAGAACTTAATAGATAAGGGAAGAGGGAGAAGGGAATGGGCATTTATCAAGCCAGGCATTATGTGTTTTACAAATATTATCTCATTTGATCTTCACAACAATCCTAGGAGGTACATGCTAGTATGGGCCCATTTAGCAGCTGAGTAAACTGAGGCAGGGAGTGGTTAAGACACTTGCTCAGGGTGACATAGCTAGTAAGTGACTGAACTCAAGGCTTCCTGACTCCAGGTCTTGTTCTCTATCTTCTACACTACCTGACTACTTAGTAATATGCTGCTATTAAAAAAAATAACTAAAAACTAAGCTAACAAGACCCAACATCTTGAACTGCCCACTTTTTTTATTTTAATGGGGAACAAATACCCTTCTTTCTCTACTCTGGCCAAGTGAGGTTTATGGCTTTGTTGCTGTTTAGTCATTTCCATTTCACTCTCCCTGACTCCATTTCGGGGTTTTCTTGGCAGAGTTTCGGGAGTAGTTTGCTATGTCCTCCTCCAGTTCATTTTACAGATGAGGAAACTGAGTCAAACTGAGTTAAATGACTTGCCCAGGGTCACTGTGCCACCTGGATGCCCTTATATGATCTTGAGAAAATACTACTGAATTGTGGGCTTAATGACAAGATTATGAATTGGCATTAGTTAGGGAGAGACTGTTAAAAACTATTGGACTCTGTAGGAAGTCTCCCACTGCATTCTTTACTGTGGACCAAGAAATGAGGAGAGGTGTACATAGGGATCTATGATTCCATTCAACATACACAGACCTCCTTGTGTGGAAAGTTCCTCCACTAATGCAGATCACAAGCTATTCATTCATAGACATGTCCTAGGGCACTGCTGAAGGTACAGAGAATACAAATTATTAAAGGGGGGTGGGGGCGGAATTCAGGATATTAGGTTCTGATTAATAGATGATAGATATCATACATCTAATATCATGACAGATAATATATATTATACATATATGCATATATATATGTAGTATATACAATGAACAGATTATCATGTCCTAACAGACGCATTATCTATGTAATAATATATATTATATACTGAATTTTGGTGCCATCTGTTGGCTTTCCCATAGCCTCAACAAGACAGCAGCAACAAAAACCTGTGAGTCTGGAGGCATATTTGGTATTCTCTTTACAACATGAAATGCATGTCTGTTGGGGAAAGAGGAGGTAGAGGAGATGGGCATGGGGGATTGAATTAAACTGATACTAGCAAAGAGATACAGCCAAGGTTGAAAAACACTGTACAAATCCACTCAAATTTAGATAAAGCAGATGGTTCAGTGGATAGTGTTGGACTTGGGAGTCAAAAAGATCTGAGTTCATATCCTACCTCAGATACCTACTGGCTTGTGATCTTGAGCATGTCACTTCACTTCTGCCTACCTCAGTTTCCTCATCTGTAAAATGTGGATAATAAAAGCACCTACCTCACAGGGCTGTTGTGAGGATCAAGTAAAGTGCTTTGTAATCATTACAGTTAGATAAATGCTGGCTGTAATCATTTGTCATCATTTTCACTGTTACTGTCATTTTTTCCATGGGGATTTGCTCCAAGAGTGCTGAATTTGGATCAGAGGAACTGAGTTCAAATCCTGGCCCGACTACTTACTAGTTTTGTGTCCTTGGGTGAATTACTTGGTTTTCTCTTTTGAAAAAAATGAGGAGTTTGGACCAGCAAGTATCTAAGGAACCTTCCTTAGAGCTGTAAATCTCTGATCTGTTCTCTCTGTGCTACATTCATATTAGAGAATAATGCCCTTTTAGAAAAACCCGGGAAGACTTCTATGAACTGATGCAAAGTAAAGTGAGCTGAACCAGGAGATCATTGTACACAGTAACAGAAAGACTGCATAATGATCACCTGCGAAAGACTTAGCTACTCTGATTAATACAATGATCCAAGAGAATTCCAAAAGATCTATGATGAAAAATGCTATCCAGAAAGGGAACTGATGAACTTTGAGTGCAGACTGAAGCACACCTTTTTTTTCTTGGCTTTCTTCCTTTATCTAATTGTGTGTGTATATGTGTGTGTTTACTTTTGCAACACGGTTAATATGTAAATGTTTTGCATGACTTCAAATGTCTAATTGATTTCATATGGTTCTCAAGGGATGGTGGAGAGGCAGGAGGGAGGGAGAGAATTTGGAACTCAAAATTTTTAAAAATGAAAGTTAAAAATTTTTTAAAAAGGGAAAATACTTCCTTAAAAAAGGATTCCAAGTAGTTTTTTTTAACAATGTGACAAGAAGATAATTGTTTTCCCCAGTGCCATGTTCTACCACCCCCTTTAGTTAAGTAGTTAAAAGATCAATTAAAAACCTGTTGGATGACTTTAAAACACTCTTGCCATTGATCTAGGAACATCACTATAAATTCTTAGGTCCAATCATGTTTCCATCATTGAAAGACAGAAAATTTGAGAACAATTGTTTGTTTTATCAAAACACTCTTCAGGAAGATATCTTACTCTATTATTAAGGCACCAATCAGAAAATACTAAAACACAAATTGGGATGGCTGAAGAACAGGACAGGAGTAACACAAAACAATGGAATACAACTGAGTTTAGAGTAAGAAACGCTGGGTTCAAATTCTATTTTTGACATTTATCGACTGGGTGACCCTTGGGCAAGTCTCTTATTCTCCCTAGGACTCAGTTTTCTCATCTGTAAAACTGAGGGGTTGGACTAGACAATTTTTGAAGCCTTTTTCAGCTCTAGATTTATGATCCCATACACTAAGGAACACATCGAGAAGCATTAGAGGAACCATGTGCCTGGAGGTTTGTCCATATTGACTACTCACACTGACCCAGTTCTAGAAGAGACTGGCATGAGCTAGTGGTATCCTTTCCTCTAACATTCATCAAAAAAAAATCTGTCCCAGTACAGACACCACAGGGGCAAGTGTGTCATCTTCAAATGGTATTTGGAAGGGATGAGAACTTTTTCTCTGTTTTAAGCAAAAGAAGGAAATCCTTAAATGTTAAGATACATCCCTGGGAATCAGGATTGGTCAAAACAATATCCCACAGGATCCAAAACAATGCTATTCAAAGCAGTATCAAGAAAATGAAATGTGTGAATCATAAAGTGCTTATTAGCACAGTACCTGGCACATAGTAGGTGCTTGATAAAAGTTTGCTTCTTCCCTGCCTTCCTTGAAGGATCTTCGGGGGAAACTCCCAGAGTCAGAAGTACCTCTCCTAACACAAAATGGAAACCTACTTGTGACTTAGGAAATAAATGTTTGGGAGTCGCCTGAGGGTCAGAAGAGCTAAGAATCTTATCCAGGGTCACCCAGCTAGTAAGCTGCAAAAAATAGAATTGGAACCCAGGTCTCCTGGACTCTCAATCCCACTAAATGTTGGTAACTCATGAACAGACTACCCACAGTGAATTCCTTCTGCTTTTAGTGGAACTGACTCAGGCAATGTGCCATGTATTGCTTCAGTTAACACTAAAGTAAGTTTGCCAACCTTGAGCACATACCAACTATGGCAAGCGGAGGTATCCCTTGGGTGGAGGGCAAGCTAGCCTGGGCTTAAATATTTAACCTGGATAATCCAAAGAACAGATTACCTATACACAAGGAACAGACATCTGATCACACATAAAACTAAGATGTAAAGTCCAAGCCCCTTGCCCTGGGATTCAAAGCTTTATACAACGTGATGCTGACTTTCCTTTCCAGCTTCATCTCAAACTATGTATCCTACATTCCCAAGCCCACTAGCTGCTGTTGTTTAGTTCTTTCAGTCATGTCTGACTCTTTGTGACCCCATTTGGGGTTTTCTTGGCAAAGATGATGGAGTGATTTGCCATTTCTTTCTCCAGTTCATTTTACAGGCAAGGAAACAGGGAAACAGAATCCAGTGGCTTGCCCAGGGTCACACAGTTTGTGTCTGAGGCCAGATTGGAACTCAGGTCTTCCTGAGCCCAGGACAGGTACTCTATCCACTGTGCTACCCAGCTGCCCCACAATATGACCCAGTGCTTCCCCCACCTCCATGCTATTTCCTACACCTGGAATGTACCCCAACCATCCCATCCATCAATGCTTACTGAATCCTACACATCCTTCAAGACTGGGCTTCTCCATGACACATCTTCCCAACTGCTACTTCCTCCCCCCAACTTCTCTTTTTCCTCCAAAGGAAAAGGTCTTTCCTTCCTCCCTCCAACTTTAAATAGCACTCATTTATTTCCTAAGATCACAGATTTAAGACTAGGAGGGACCTTAATGGTCCAGTCCAATCCCCACATTTTAGAGATGAAGAAACTGAGGCCTAAAGAAAAATCATAAAGCATTACAGCTTTAAAGCTGTCATTTTACAGATGAGGAAACTGAGTCCCAGAGAGGAAATAACTTGTCCTGCGTCACTGAGCTAGCAGGAGTCTGCAGCAGGTTTAGAACTCAGGTCATCCTTATGCCAAGTTCAGAGTTCTATCCATCAGACCAGACCACTTCTAAGTAACTTTGCCCAAGGTCACACAAAGTTGTAAGTAGTATAGCTGAGGCTCCAACCTAGATATACATCATGACTAACCTGTAAGTTCCATGAGGGCAGATTACGTGTCTTAGTCATTCTGATACCCCTTTAAGTGCTGAGCATGAGGAGAATCAGAGCTTAGTACATGTCAAACGATGGAGTGGTAGAAAGAGAAAGCATGGCTCTTAAAAAAGTGTTCTTTACAGGGAAGGAGGTGGGTAGACTTCAAAGAGACTTCAAACCGGTGGCAATTAAAAAAAAACAACAAAACCAGCCTCCTAATGAGCTTCTGAATTTGAACAATTTTACCATGTTTGTACAGCCAATGCGTCAGAAGAAGCCGCTTTCTCACCTCACCTTACCTAACCTCACCTGGGAAGAGGAAGCTCATTTTGACAACTGGGAGAACTGAAAGCCTGTGGCTACCCCCCCCTCCATCTCCCTATCTCCCATGGCCTCCCTTTCCCTCCTCCTCTCCCCCCACCCCCAAGCTCATTCATTTGCCAGGCATGGAAAGGCTTTGAATTATTTTTAAATCTCATAACTGACATGTTTCTAGGATTGGAGCGGGGGGAGTACCATTTTTCCCCCAATGTTATTTCTGTCTAGTAAATCAGGCTAACCAGTGGGCCACTGGATTCCCTGGTCTGGAGGCCTGGGTATGATGCCCCCACAGGGAGAAAGTCTACCAGAGGTTGCCTCTTAGCACTCCCATCCAAAGAGACTGAAATCTTTGCCAAATAACCTACTGCCAGCAAAACTTTCTTAAAAAGGGATCAGCTGCTCCCTGGCCTGAGGGTGCTGACAGAAAAAAAGCAGCTTTCCAAGTGGTATATGAAGGGACCAGACAAACCAAGGGCAGCCTCATGACACAGGAAATCATTTAAAAGTTGGGAAGGAAGGGCTTTGCTTCTGACTACTTGGGTCATCAGTGTCAGTCAAGTGCCTTCTCTTCCCTGGCCATCAGTTTCTTCATTTGTAAAATGGGGAAGGAGGAGTATAAAAAGTAGCTGGGTGGTGCAGTGGATAGCATGCCAGGCTTGGAATCAGGAAGACCTGAACTCAAATCTGGTCTCTGACAAATACTAGGCTGTGTGACTCTGGGCAAGTCACTTCAACCTGCTTGCCTCAGTTTCCTCATTTGTAAAATGAGCTGAAGAGGGAAACAGGAAACCACTTGAGTATCTTCTTTGCTAAAAGAATGTCAAATGGGGTTGTGGAGAGCCAGATATGACTGAACAAGCATAGAACAGAGACTCTCTCTCTCTCTCTCTCTCTGTCCCTTCCTCCCTGTCTCCCTCCCTCCCTCCCTGTCTCTCTCTCTCTCTCTCTGTCTCTCTTTCCCTCTCCCCCACCCCCCCTCCCTCTCTCTCTGTCTCTCTCTCTCCAGATCTCTCTTCTAAGGTTCCCTTCTAGCTCCAAATTATAAATCATACAACCTGACATGTCACTTTGTTCCCATCCTCAGTCCTTACCATGCTGCCTGGCACATAAGAAGCATTTCATACATGTTTGTTAATAGACTGATGATGGTTCAAAAACTGTGGGGGAAGGGAATTATTCTACAATACTTGTTATAGTACTAAGTGAAGTAAACAAAATCTCATTTTCCAAGGAGTCTGGTCTTTCCTGAGAATGCTAGATGATCCCAATACAGCTTTACCTTCCTCCTTTCCCCTTTCCCAAATTGGCCCACAGGCCAATTCAGAAATAAAAAGGGGGATCAACCTTCTACCCAGAAGGTTACTTCTGGATTTCCCCCAGCTTCTCCTTCCCAAGATAGATACTTCCCCTTCTAGGAGGAATCAGCCCTGAGGCCAAGTAGAGATGAACTGGAGCAGCGGGGAAGATTACACAGTAACTCAAGTTCAATACCTCCTTTTCCCCAAGGAAATAAAAATGGAAACTGGGGAGAAAAACTCAAGATCATTTTAAGAGTTCCCTCCTTCTTTTTCTGGACCTGTACCAACAGGCGAGAGGTCTTTAGATTTCCAGAAAGAAAAAAAAAACATAGCAAGCTGTTAGAGACAGGAAAGTGTGTAGTTCATTCAAGGATCATAGAGCTCTGGGTTAGATATGTAGCTGTTCTGGCCCCAAGACCTGTGAGATCCTTATAGGTTCAGCCAAGAAGAGAGGGTGAGTGAGGGGAGTCTCATCCAGAGTAGTGTCCAATCAGAAAAGAAGAAGGAAATAAGCATATATATTGTGCCAACTATATGCCAGGTGCTGGGCTAAGCGCTTTACAAATTTTCTTTCCTGGATTCACCAAAGGAGGAAAAGTCCTGCATGCAGACACCCGCAAGAGGGAAACAACACTCCGTTGCCTTACTCTCCAAATAGACACCACCACAGATGTTCTGCCAAGGAGTTGATGTGAGTGTGTGTTCCAAGGCTGGCCAAGAGCCAGTTTTCTGCTGTGTTATTTTTTTTTTTTATTTTTGCACAGAGAGCTGCAGTCTGGCAGCAGCACAGGAACACATTCAGCTCCACGTGACAGGAGAGAGCCAGGCAGGGCTAGCTGGTCTCCTTGTGTTGGTTAAATGTGATCTCTAAACTATAACACACGGATGGGCCTGGCAGAACATGAGAAAGCCCCCAGGAAACCTTGGATGCTAGGAGAGGAGGGCTCTCTCCAGAGCTGTGGTTTGGTGCTACCCAATGGAAGGGCATTTAGAGCTCAGAAAAAGGAAGAAAAGCAAACTGGATGCCCCTCAAGATTGACAGAACTAAGTTGGGGAAAGCAAGAGAATGGTGTGAAAAGATTTGGAAAAGCTCTTTGAGCCTCAGTTTCCTTCTCTGTCAAAAGAGATGGTTGGACTAGAGGTTCTTAATTTGGGAGGGTGACATGGACCCATATGGCAGTCTACTGAAGTCTATGGGGGACCGTTTCTGAGAAGACTGTTGTTAAATAAAATCCACAGGATTACAAATGAAACCAATTATATTGAAATAAAGATGTGATTTTTTTTCTCCTCAAAATTCACAGATCTCCTGAAATCTATCTGCAGACCCCAGGTTAAGAAACCCTGGTCTAGAGTGAATTCTGAAGTCCTTCTAGCTTTTTAATATTCTGTGGTTGGTAGCCTCATGAAACACAGGCTGGTGCAAATTTTAATCCTCTGTTGGTAAGCTAATATTTAAAGTAGGGAACTGCTCAGGATTTAGGGTGAAATTTGGGATTTGGTGAACTTCTTAAAGTAATGGGATATCAAACAGAAGAGACTGATTGTCCTGTGGTGAAGAGTTTGTACACTATTCTCAAGGTTAGCATCACATAAAAGTGGTATAGAGAGACAAATATACAAACCCCCACTCTTCTCATATCATACAGTCCCCTTTAAAATGTGGGGAGACTGAGCTTTGGAATTAAACACAAAGCAAATAAGGACATGCGGTCAAGATTATTAAGCTACTTCTTTGTTGACCCCACTAATCACAAGTAAGGACTCCTCTGTACATTCTTTGACCTGAATTCAAATACAGCCTCAGATACTTACTAGTTGCATGACTCTGGGCGAGTCACTTAACCTTTGTCTGCCTCAGTTTCCTCAATTGTTATGTGAGGATAACAATAACACCTATTTCCCAGAGCTGTTGCAAAGATCAAATGAAATAACATTTGTAAAGCACTTAGCACAGGTACATGGTACATGGCAGGAATTGAATAAATGCTTGTTTTTCTTCCTTCCTTCTTCCATCCCTCCCTTCCTTATTAGAAAATAAGTTCTTCAATTCAATAAACATTTATGAAAGCACTTGCTATGTGCAAGGTCAATTATCATCACTGTGCAGATGATTCCCCCCCAATCTAGAGATCTAACTTGACACCTGAGGACCTAGAAGGCCATCTGTGGCCTCGGGGCTGCAGGTTCCTCACCCCTGGATAGGTTCTCTTCACCTCTCACCTGGACAACTTCAAAAACTATAGCCTAGAGTCCCTTCTTCAAGTTTCTCCCTACTCTAATCTAGCTTTCACTTCTCTGGCAAAGTGATTTTCCTAAAGCGTAGGTCTCAATCACATCACCCTGCTACATAACTCCAGCAGCTCTCTGGGATCTCCAAAATTCAATATAAAATCTTGGCATTTAAACCCCTGGTTGTATAGATACCTTTCCTATCTTCCTATGCTTACCCTCCACACAATCTGTGATCCATCTATACTGTGCCACTTGCTGTAACTAACCCACCCATACATGCTCACACACCACTCCATTTCATGTAGGTTGGTGGCAAAGTAGATACAGCACTGGGTTCATATCTGGTCTCAGAAATCAGGTATTTGATTCTGGACAAGTCACTCAACCTGCCTGCCTCAGTTTACTCATCTGTAAAATAGGGATAATAACTACCTATTTCCCAAGATTTGGGGAGGACAAAATGAGATATCTGAAAAGCACTTTGCAAACCTTGAAATTCTATATTCACGCTACTATTCTTACTGTTCCACAAATGTAGTTTTCATACTGTCTCCTCCATTACACTGTGAGAGTTCCTTAAGAACAGGGGAAGTCTTTTGTCCTTCTTTGTATCCCCAATGCTTAACACATTGCCTGGCATATAACGGGTTGCTTAATAAACGTTAGCTGATATCTGGAAATGGTTTGTATGACTTCACACGTATAATGGGTACGATTATGTATCACTTGCCTTCTCAATGACTGGGGGAGGGTAACAGAGAATTTGGAACTCAAAATGTAAACAAATGAACATTATAAAAACAAATGAATGAATGACTTTTCTTTTATTTAAATAAATGCTATTTAACTAACTATGCATTCACACTGGCTGTCCCCCATGGCTGGAATGTTCTCCCTTCTTACCTTGCCCTCATAGCTTCCTTCAAGACTCAGTTCAAATCCTCCCTTCTGCAAGAGGCCTTTCCAGGTTTCCTTCGTTGCCAGTTTTTCCCCCTCCTTTGAGATTACCTTCCATTTACATTAAAGGTATTTTTTATGTACAGATTTATTTTCAAGTTCATCTTCCACTATAGGATATAAGTATCAAGACAGCAGGGACTAAGTTCTTGCCTTTCATTTCATCCCCTAGGCTTAGCATAGCATCAGGCACTTAGGAAGCCCTTAATAAATGCTTGTTGAGTGACTGACTGCAAGGCATTATTCTAGGCACTGGGAATACAAAAAAAAAAAAATAGTCCCTGTTCTCACAAAGCTTATAGTCAACTTTTCTTCCAAATACTGTGCTCTCTACACTAGCTGTAGAAGTCATCATTGTGTTTAGAATTTACTAGATTAGGTGTTCTCGTTTGAATCGGTATGGCACAGTGGGAAAAACATTGAATTTGGAGTCAAGGATGGGGGAGGGGAGGGGGAGAGGGAGAGGGAGAGGGAGGGGGAGGGGGAGGGAGAGGGAGAGGGAGGCTTTTCCCCATGCACAACACACTTCACTGCAGTTATCCTGGCACAGCTGAGCCCAGTTTTCTCAGCTGACAAAAGTTCTTGGCCTCTTTACTTCCTTATTATTTTAAACCCCTAGAGACACAAACTCACATTAGCTCCTGCCAAACTGCCTTGCACTTGTCCACGAGTAGCTATAGCTGAAAAGTTTGGGTCTGGGGAGGTTAAACCTGACTGTTGGAGACAAGAAGGAACAGAAAACATCAGCAGAGGAAGAAGGAAACCGTGGCCAGCCCTCACTGAGCTCCTTTAATGGATTGCTATTGATGGTGTTCAGTTGTGTCTGACTCTCCATGACCCCATTTGGTTTTGTGGCATTTTTTAGTTTTTTGTTTTGCATGTTTATTGGAGTATCCTTCACCAGCTCATTTTACAAATGAGGAAACTGAGGCAAACCAGAGTAAGTGACTTGCCCAGGGTCACACTGCTAGTAAATGTCTGACGCCAGATTTGAACTCAGGAAAACGAATTTTCCTGACACCAGGTCTGGCCCTCTATTCAGGGCACACACAGCTATTCTAGCTGCCCTAATCCCTCTAATGGATGGTACTCAGCCAAATCTGAATCCCAGGTTGACCTCTCAAATGTCCAACGTATTGTCAGAACTTCCCTCTCCCCTGACATCATCTGAATGCTGTTGGCCTGGGGAACACATAAGCAGATTTTAATATCCAAGTAGACTCAATATAAGAAAATGAACCTGGCACTTTAGAAGGGGTAGCAGGGACAGATAAAAACATAAATGAAGCTCATTGTCTTCGTTAGGACTGAGATGCCACTTTCTCTTGGTTCTCCTTTTCTTTATCTGTTTGTTCCTTCTCTGTCTCCTTTGCTGGATCGGCATCCCCACCGCATCTCCCTTACCAAGCATGAGTATCTCCCCAAGGCTCTTGTCTACGACCCTCATCTCTTCTCTCTCTCCATTTTCTCCCTTAGTGATCTCATAAACTCCCTGGTGTTCAGTTGTCCTCTCTGTACAGAGGACTCCCAAGTCTCCCAATCCATTCCTAATCTCCCTCTTGAACTGTCCTGTGCTGCCAGCTGCTTGCTTGACATTTCCATCTGGAGGTCCCACAGGTACCTCACACCCAGAAAGAGAACAGAACTCACTGTCTTTACCCTGAAAGTGTATCCTTCTGCCAAACTTCCTCGTTTTTGTTCATAGTCCTGTCATTCCTCCTGTCACCTGGGCTCAAAAGTTTGGAGTCAACCATGGCTTCTTCCCTTTTTGCTCGACTCCCACATCCAAATCACTTGCCAAATCTTGGGGCCCCAAATTATTCCCCCTCTCTCCCTCTCAAAATGACTTTGTTTTCCCGTACTTGTGCACACATGTAACCTGCGCCTAGTAGAATGTCATCTCCTTGTGGGGAGGGCTGTTTCAGTCTGCTTTTATCCCAACTGCCTTATACACAGTAGGTGCTTAATAAATGTTTATGGAATGGTATTAAATTCATCAGACAAAAAGAAATGACTTTTATTAACATAGTGCCTTACACACAGTAGGCATTTAATAGCTATTTATGGAATTGAACTCATAAGCCGAAAACAAAAGACTTTTCACTTATCTCTACAGTATTTCACTTATCTACACAGTAGGTGCTTCTAAAATGTTTATGGAATTAAGTTCATGAACCAAAACCAAATGACTTTTTATTTCTTTGTTCTACCACTCCCTTCTGTTAATCTGGTTAATTGAGAGTTTAGTTGGGTACAGATATTACATAAATTTGGCATGTTTCTAATGCCATTTTTAAAACAAATCAGCAATACTATTTATTAAAAGAATCACAAAACATATGGGTTCCTGGAGGCCCAACACCAAAGCCCTTTCCTGGGCCAAAATTCCCAGTGAATCTTCTGCACTGACTATTGGATCCGACCTAATGGAGACCATATGCTCTTCTGGAGGGTTTGTCTGGGTTTTTGGATGGCTCTGCTGGAGCAGGAAGGCTCACATCTGTGCCTGACTCATGCATTAAAGAAAACTCCAACAGCGACTGAACCACGGCCTCGTTACACCTTTCAAATCCTGCCCCTGTGATTAAGAAGAGAAAAGTAGAGACTTCCTTTATTCCATCCCCTTTAATAATCCAGTCAGGACAAGGGCTCCTTCAGAGGGTAAAAGGATGTGTGCCTTGGGGCCGCAAGGGGGGGAACCTGTGCTCTTTCCAGGGTGCAGGGGAACAGCACTGGACTGAAACCTTGATGTTTTGCCCAGTGGCCTGGCACTGTCAAAGTCTACTTGGCCTGCTTCAAGGGTGTCCAACCACCCAGAGGTACAGCCAAAGATACAGTTGTCAGCTACTCTTCCAGGAAAGTTGCCATCAAAGGAAGCAGTGACTGGCCTTGAGTTTTTCCTCTCCCTTTAGTTTCGGTGTGTGTGTGTGTGTGTGTGTGTGTGTGTGTGTGTGTGTGTGTGTGTGTGTGTGTGTGTGTGTCTGTGTCTGTGTGTGTGTGTGTGTGTGTCTGTGTGTGTGTCTGTCTGTGTCTGTCTGTGTCTGTGTGTGTTTTAGTATGGCTAATAATACACGTCTAAGAAGTCCAACATTCTTTCTTGGTAGTGGTTATTCCAACTGGATAACTCTGAGTTACAATCAACTTTCAGATACCATTATTTTAAAAGTCCTAATGGTTCCCTCATTCAGCATTAACAAACACTGACGAGGAAGCTAGCTTTACTATTTAAACTCCAGCTTTAGTATTTAAAGTCAATCCTTCCCAAGTGGCAACAAGTCAGAGATTCTCAAGCCCCCTTCCAGGCATTATCCTAAGCAATAGCTACTTTCATTTTATTTGCATAATAATTTGACTGGCTGCCATCAGCTTTAGAGAAGAAATAATGTAGCAGGATGACATTGGAAGGGACCCTTTCTTAGAAAGAAGTTCTAACCTGGCCACCTCATTTGAAAGTTGTGGAAACTAAGGTTAGAAGGTAAAGTAATTTCCCCAGTGTCACAGTTTCTTAGCAGATCCAGGTGCAACAATAACTAAATAGCCAACTTAATCTTAACAAGTACTTTTATATACTGTATCTCGTTTGATTCTCACAATAACCCTGAGGTATGGAATGCGAGTGGGATTTTCTTCCCATTTTATAGCCTGAGGAAACAGTCTCAGAGAGAACAAATGATTTGCCCAAGGTCACACTCACACAAACAAGAATTAGATCTGAACAGAGATCTTTCTGACAGCAGAAAATGTGGTGGTCTGCTCCACCACCATATTCCAGGTCTCCCAACTCTTGGTATCTGGCCCAATGTTCTTTTCACCTTTATCATTTGTCTAGCTTTAAAACAATGTCACCTCATTTTCAATTTTTTTGTTCTTTTCCAAGAATTAATCAAAATGTAATAAGGCTTGATTAAATAATGCTGATACTTTTTTCAAAGTATTTTCCAACTAACTATTTAATTCTATTCTTATAAACAGATTCATAAGTGAGTTAAGGCAAATATAACTATTCCCATCTACAGATGGGAAAGCTGTAGCATGTGAGTTCAATGAGTTGTCCATTTTCAATACAAACAATCCTCCCATCACAAAGCTAGGATTGCGTAGTCTCTTGACTCCCACTAGAAGCAGTACTAAGGTGCTTCCAGAGGCAGAAGCCCTAAAGTCTAACAACAACAACAAAAAGATATTAAAGAGATGCAATCACAAATATATTTTGGGAAACACTGAAAAAATGATTTTCAAGGGCCCCTAAAGCAGTCCGAGAACAGAAGGATGAGAAGAGGCAGTTTCCACATTTATGATGTCACTGGATCTCTGTCAGAACATGTGATGATACTGCCTTCCTTAAAAACAACTTCCCACTGACCCCCATGTTTTCCGGCCAGACTCTGGTCCAAGGTTTTTTTCAAAGCTATCCTTTGATCAGAATAATGAGAACTGAAGAAGAAAAAGAAGAAAACACCAAACTTGGCTACCTTTCTTCTTCTTCACAAAGGGGAGAAGATATATAATTATGTTCACAGGAACAGTCTAAATTTCAGTCATTGATATCGTATTTATATTAGATTTCCTGCATTCTTTTTTAAAAGATTCCATTAGTAGATTCAATGGATTTAAAGTTGGGACTTCTAGTCTCCCATTTTATCGAGGGGTTCACAGAGATTTGATTGGGCATGAGAAACATGCCAGAGGAGCTTTAGCAAGGTATTAAACTCCCCTTGCAAAAGGGGAAAAACCTGCCTAGTACTGATGTACTTCATGATCCCTTAAGAAGGCTGTATCTTTAAAAGCTTTATCCCGACACACCCATATTTACTGCACACAATGTACTGTATCGAGGCCCATGCCAAGAAACTCCACATTTCTAATCTGATTGAAAAACAAAGTCCTATCAGGTTAATCCAATTCTTAAATCACTTAACTTCTTGTTTTCCCCCATTGTTTAACAAACTCCCCCCTCCCTTTTTTTCCCTACTCTTGTTTTTCAATCTCCTTATGTTTCCACTGGGTTTCAACAGAAGGATCTATTATTTTTTTTCCTTTTCCGAGTTTCTCCCTCTCCCTTTTCTGTACTGAGCAGACTATTAACAAGAGCTGTACTTAAATGATTTACAGTAGGGAAGGTAGGAGGAAGGAGGCACACATGAAGGTAACCTCGTTCCCCTATTACTCCCACCTCACCAGATGACAGGGCCACAACTGACCACATGTGGTCAGTTAAAGATGACTGAAAAAGTTAATGAGTCAAAAAGCATTTATTAAACACTATGTTCCAGGCACTGTGTTAAATGTTGGGGATACAGATACAAGAAAAGGCAGTCCCTGCCCTGGAAAAGCTTACACTCTAATGGAGAAAGACAGCACATTGAAGGGAACTGTAAAGGTAAAGGAGGAAGATACCCATGAGGGGGCTTGGTAGCAAACTCCAGAGAGTCAGCAGCAGAGCAACAGAAGATGAATGAAGGATGGCAGGTCTAAGCCCTTTCTCAAAATGGAAGTTCCTAGAGGAACTCATCAAAGGAAGGGAGTCATAAACATAAAGGGATGGTCCAAAGGTTGGAAGGTCACAGGGGTGGAGAGAATGAAGAACCCAAGAGCATCGCACAAAATACAAAAATATACTTATAGTACCAATGCAATGTACTCCAAGCCGAAAATGTTCTTGGGAGTATCCAATGATCAATCAATCCCAAGCTTGCCCTCTATCATAGTATACATATTGTGATAGTTATAAACATCCTGCAAATGACTATTTGTTCATCAACTCTGCCTGTCCATCACCCTATATCCCTCTATTGGGATATAGGCTGGGATCAGTCTATATACTCACCAATCTCAGCAGTACTCAATAAAGTCCAATTTATCTAGCAGCTGCTCAGCTTACAATTTGACAGTGATAAATTGGGGGTACCCTCTCAAATGTCAGACTTGATTATGTCCTTATAATATGGGCTGAGATAATGGTATGAGAAGGGCAAAGCAACCATCTTTCTGAGAAGAAATTCATCAAGTCCTAGAAAAAAAACCAGAAGCATCTGGTGGTACTGGTATCCCAGACTCATTCTGAGAACACAAAAATTCAGTGCTTTCTGAGTTGGGATACTGCTTTCTCCACCAACTGAGATCACAGGTCTTCTGTGACTTAGTACATTATCTCTGTGGGTTGCCGTGGCCAGAAAAAAAAAAAATCACATCTCATCATGAGCTTCTCTGAACTTAACTATGCTGGTCCTCAGATGAGAGACTCAGAGCGACTCTGGGACTATACACAAAGGTTGTCCAGCTTGGGAGACCTGGCAGTTGGTGTTTCAAACTCTGCCTTGGGGAACCCAAAGCCATCTTCGCACTACGATAAGGCATCACGGTAGAATTTACTTTGACCAATCATGAAAAAGTCTGAATTACAGAGATACAGCTGTATTTATGTCAATGCCTAAACCTACTTTAATAAAAAGATAGGATTAACCTGTAATTAGAAGCATCCATTTGCACAGAAGATGCATAGCCCATGAAAACAATTTTGAGCTATTGAGTTAAACAAGTCCCCTGAAAATGTGCTTATCCTATTAATTTATTTGATATCATTTTTCCACACAGAGCGTTCAAGTTCAAAAGTGAATTTGAGCCCAGCCAAGATCAAATTACAACACACTCTGAATTAATGAGGTTTAGCTGTTCTTTGAGCATAAGGAGAAAATAGAGTCCACATGGGCTCAAAGTTGCTTTTGGATTCCTAGTTTCTATTGCTGTTTCCTTACCAGCCAGTTCCTGGCACCCAAATGTAGCTGACCACCACCAAAGGAATGGCCACTCTGGGAGTATTTTATCTATCACCTACTCTAGAACAACGCTGGAAAGAAAACACAGACAAGCCAGATATTCTATCCTGACCTGTGATCTGCCTCTGTCCTTCTAGGAGAGTGCAAGACAATTTGGAAGGGGCTAAAATGAGTTTGTGACTCTAGGTATTTACAAAATAAAGTCAGGGAAGGAAAGAGGGCAAAGATTTTTGTAACCTCAGGAAAAGTGGGCTCTTCTCTGATAGTGTTACTGCAGTGGGGCACCATGTGCTGTAGTCAAGTACCGGCTCCCAAGGAAGACACCTAATCCAGCAGATTCTAAAATACCCTGATGGCTTCCAGTGCTAGAATGGAAAGCAAGAATAATTGGACAATTAGTAGAATGGAAACTCCCTGAAGGCAGAAATCGTTTTTCATTTTGTCATTGTATCCCCAGCATCTAACACAATCCCATGCACACAGCTGGCACTTAGAGGCAGTTGGGGGTGAAGTAGATAGAGCACTGGGTCTGAACTCAGAAAGACATAAGTTCAAATTCAGCCTCAGATACTTACTAGCTATATGATTCATACAGCTAGTATGTTGACCCAAGGCAAGTCACTTAACCTCTGTTTGCCTCCGTTTTCTGAACTATAAAGATAACAATACCACCTACCTCAAAGTGTTGTTGTAAGGATCAAATGAGGTAGTATTTGTAAAAAGTACTTAGCACAGTGCCTGCACATAGTAGGTACTATATGAATGCTTTCTCCCTTCTCAAACCTTCCCCTCATAAATGCTTGCTCAATTTAAAGACCATCAGAGAGGGAGAGGTCCCATATTACTATAATGAGACCATCTAAACTTGGGGCTTCTTAAACTTTTTTGAGTCATGGATCCCTGTGCGCTCTGGTGAAACCTCTTCTTAGAATAATATTCTTACATGTCTAAAATAAAATATAAAGAAAACCAATTATATTTAAATATGCTTTTGAAAAAAATTTTTATTTAAACCAAAGTTACAGACACCAGGTTAAGAACCTCATGATCGTTACTGAAAGCATTCTATGTAAAGGTGAATCCATGGTATCCTTTTTTAAAGGGCAGTGGGGTGGGGGGAAGACACTAAGGTGGAACCTTTTATACTTTGGGGCAAAAACCTGGCCTGTGCAACTTGAATCCTGATTTACAGATGTTCTCATGCATAGTTGGTTTATGGTACTACCTCTCAATGCTTGAGACTTGTGAGATCCCTCCCAAATTAAACTGCAGGGTTTCTCTTTTAATTTAGCTCAAAAGAGAAAGAGGGAAGAGGAGGGGAGTGGAGAAGAGGAGAAGAGGAGAGGAGAGGAGAGGCGAAAAGGAGGGGAGAGGAGAAAAGGAGAGGAGAGAGGAAGAGAGGAGAGAGGAGAGGAGAGGAGAGGCTGCTACCAGATTAAAGTCCCATGGATAGTCAGTCAGTCCCATTTAACTAAGCATTCACATCAAACACAGCAGCACAAACCAGAGAAATGATGAGACACTCGTTCCATCTCTCACCCACCACCCCTATCCAAGCCCAACAGGAGAGATCAGAGGAGCCTGTGCTACCCAGAGCTTATCAGGAAAGGGATCACTGTCATTCCCCATACTCAAAGAAATCATTGCCAAACAATTTATTTCTGACGATCCATTTATGCGACTGCACTTTCTAAGAGAACATTCTGTCACAGACAATTTACTGATGCAGCTCTCCCAGGCATCTGATTGTGGCATGCAAGCACACAAGCACACACGTGCGCCCGAGTGCGAGCGGGCATGCATGCGCGCACACACAAACACATTCTTTAAGAATAGACTCTTCTAGGCAAATGGGGAGAGGAAGGGTGTTCCAATCAATGGACAAGAGTTCTTAAATTCTACTTTAAAAAATTTTTTAAAATAAACAAAATTTTGAGGAATGTGTACCAGATGCTTCATGTGATTTTTCAGGGAACTGCATTCACACTAAGAATAAAGTTGTAGGAGAGCAAGAGGATAATGAAATCAGCTAAAAGAAAAAAGGTGGTTTTTTTGGTTTTTTTGAAAGAATTCTTTGCACATTATTAACCAGTGCTGTGAAAAGAGCATAGGCTTTGAAGTCAGAGGGCCTGAGTTCCAATCCAGACTATTAATTACTACCCTTGAAACTTTGGGCAACTTCTCTTCCTTCCGAGGCAATGTTGCATTGGGATGGAATGCAGGACTTCTAGGGGATTTAGGAGTCCTCAGGAGAATAATGGGTTCAAATCCTACCTCTGACACTTTCTAACTTACATGACCTAAAACATGTCTTTTTACCTCTCAGTGTCAGTTTCTTCATCAGAGAAGAAGGGGTGACAATAACACCTATAGGGCTTGCTTCACTGAGATGTGACGAGAACAAAATATGATAATAAAACACTTTGCAAACTTAAGGTGCTAAAAAATGTAGATTATAATTAGAGATAGATAGCATTTTACAAATATTATCTCATTTTATTTTATCCTCACAAACCCCTTGGGGCTATTATTATCCCCATTTTACAGATAAGGAAACTGAAGCAGAAAGCAGTTAAGTAATTTGCCCATGGTCACGCAGCTAGTATGTGTCTAAGGCTGTGATTCCCTCATCTATGAAAGGATCTAGAGGAAGCAAGGCAAGGTAAAGTATTGGACTTGATGCTGGGGGACCTGGTTTCCAATCCTGACTGCCATTTTACCATCTGTGTGTCTTTAGGCAAATTACCTCTGGGTCTCAGTTTCCTCAGCTGTAAAATGAGAGGGCTGAACTACATGACCATTTAGATCTCTGCTAAATCTAGGAGTCTATCTACAATCTCTAAGGCCTCTCCCAGGGCTAATTCATAGAATCACCATCTGAATTGTTTATTACCTCTTTTAAATCACTCAAGTTATAAGTAGTCTTTGTCACCCCTAGCACCTAGCACAGAACCTGGCATACAGTAGGTTCTTTATGAACGCTCAGTGATTGACTGATTTTTCTCAGCAGACACAGAAAGGTTAAATTCTTCCAGAGCCCTTCAGTCATAGCAATATGCTGCTATGGGTAAAATCAGTGCATTGGGATTGCTTCTATTTTGCATTTAAGTGAATGGCTACAGGTTATGGCAGCTATGGCAGGCTGTAATCACGCACGCACACACACACGCACACACACACACACACACACACACACACACACACACACACACACACACACACACACACAGAGCAAGGTTTCAGAAAAGAGAATTCAGGGTCAGGCATACAGTGTATAATGCTGGAGGAATGATCCTTTTCTCTCTCATGAGAGAAATCAGGTACCTGGCCAGAGGTAGAGCCAGGAATTTTTATTAGGACATCCATTCATTCCTACTGCTGATAATCTTACATGATCAATAATGTTGTATAACCCGAGGAGAAAGCGCTTTCAAAAAGATATGTAAAAACTGGCAAGATCCAGTAAGCTTTCGTAAGACAATTTTTTTTTAAATTTCAAAATGATGAATATTAATGAATTGCATTTGTTAAAGTCTTTCAGTTCGCCTGGGAGAGGTCAATCTCATAAGCTTTTAGACTTTAAAAATTCCACAGACAGGGCAAGAATGTTTGAAATTAAGAAATCTCTCCAACTTTTCTTTGCCAAAGTGTTTCCTTTGACGACTACAAATGCTGGCCACTTATGTGAAAGCTATTCTCTGTGTTTTTTAATTGCTTACACTTAAATCATTAGAACATTGTGTTTTATAAGGCTGTTTGATGTCCAAGGAGACCATTTATTTTAAAATGTTTATAATCAGGAAGTCCTTGACTGCCAAAAACAACTAAGAGTAGAAAGAATTTCGAGGGCCAACCTAGAACTCAGGTAGAGATTTTCTCGAGTCAGACCCCTCGCTCAGATAAAATACACATGCTTTAGCCTAGGGGTTTTTAACTGTTTTTATGGGATGAACCCCTTCTACAGTTGGGTGAAGCTTATCTGCTGAGAATAATCTTTTTTTAAATAATTGAAGGAAATGATAAATTTTAAATTAGGGACTAGTGAAAATAAGACATCATAGTCTTTTCATCCAAATTCATGGACTCCCTGCAATCTGTCCATGGCAGCCAGGTTAAGAACCCTTGCTTTGATGGGAAATTCAAAGCCCTCCACAACCTGACCCCCTATCTTTTCTCTTTAAACTAATTTCCCACCACTCCCCTAGCCAGGCCCTCTTCTCTAACCACATCAGTCTATTAAATGTCCTCCAAAACACATCTCTGGATTTACACATTGATTCTTTTTCCACTCTCCCATTATCTCTATCTACTCAATAAACTCCAATGGCTCCCTATTTCAGGATCAAATATAAAATCCTATTTTGGTTTTTAAAGTGCTTCTTAACCTGGCCCCTCCCTACCTTTCCAGTCTTATACCTTACACTCCTTCACTTGAATCTACTGACTCTGCTACTGCTTGAATTTGACAACATCAAGCACTTTGGTTGGCTGTCCTCCATACCTGGAATAATCTCCATTTTCTTATTTCCCTAGCTCCTTTCACGTCCTAGATAAAATCCCACCTTCTGTAAGAAGGCTTTCCCAATTCCCAGTAATGTTAGTGTATTCTCTGATGATTACCTCCAAATTAACCTGTTTATCTGTTATATGTACAGTTGTTATTTTTCCCATTAGACGTGTGAGTTTAATGAGACAAAGGGCTGTTGTGGGATTTTTAGGGGGCGGGGGATGTCTTTTGCCTTTTTTGCATCTCCAGGAACATATTAAATGCTTTTTGACTTGATTTGACTTTATAGGCCAAATTCCTATAAAAAACTTTCCCAGACAATTCCTGGAAATCTCCCTTCTTCCAACTCTTATAGCAATTGTTTCCTACACCAATTCATTGTTACTCATCACTCCTATTCCCAAGAGTTCAATTATCATCTCTACATAGACAGATCCCAAAACTATATATTCAGTCTAATCTTTCTTTTGTACTGTGGCTCCCCCATCACTAACTGCCTGCTGGACATCTCTTACCTGGTTGTCCCTGAGGCTGTAAAACTCAACACATTGAGTACTGAATTCATCCTCTTCAGTCCTACCGCTAGTTCTCCTCCAAATTTCCTTCTTTCTCTTGAAAGCACTACAACCTGTCTAGTAACCCAATTATGTTGGGCTTTTCCTTGACTCTTCCCTTTCCCTCACTCCCCAGTACCCAATTGGTTGCTCATTCCTTTCCATTATATCTCCGTAGCATTTCCTACATTTGCCCGCATTTTTCAACTTTGCACTTTTATGAGACCACCATCACCTCACTCTAGATCCTTATCACTTCTCTAATGGGTATCCTATCCCTGCTTCATTTTCACCTCCTGTCCAATATCCCTTCACCCCAACTGCCAAAAACAGTTTTCCTAAAGTACAGGTCTTACTGCCCTACTCAAAAATATTCCAGGGTTCCTGATTTTTTCTAGAATAAAATACAAATGCTTCAAGTCTAGCATTTGAAATCTTCCAGAACCTGGCTCTAACATGCACTTCCCTGACAAATTTTGTATCACTGCCCTTTATGCATTCTGCATTCCTGCCAAACCGGCCTATTACCTGTTCCCTGAATTTGGCATCTGTGTCTCTGCACAGGCTGTCATTCCTGGAATGCACTCCCTCTTCTCAGCCAAAACGTCACTGCTTTTAGGAAGCTTTCCATGATCCTCTAAAGCTGGTGGTATTCTCTCTCTCCCCAAACGCCCCTGGATCTGACTTCTCTGTTTGCAAGTTCTGTTCTCCCAGAAGAATGGAAGTCTTTGAACATAAGGACAGTTTCATTTTTGTTTTTGTGTCACCAGCATGTTAGTGCTTAATAAACATTTGCCAGAGTGAAAGAGTCCTTTTATGTCTATGCTAAAATACTTCCAACTAGATTATAAGCTTCTTGAGGATAAAGTGGGTATAACCACAATCTACTTAGCCCTCTTTCTATATCCTCATCATCCAGAATACAGAAACTACTTAATACATAGCTAATGATGATGATGAGGATGATGCATCTGGTCTGCATTTTTGCTTACAGCAAGTTAGTGATCACTTTATACTTTTCTGGGTTTTAAAGACCAACATGAGACAATTATAATCTTGAATTGATTACATACAGTCCTGCCTGGATACAAGGGGGTGGAATCACTCATGGGGAAGTCACTTCTCCAACCTCTTCCATTTCTGTGACTTTCTAGGTCTTACTCTGAAGGCCACCATACTATCTTTATGTAGAATAATTATTGTTAGCTTGTGATTTATAATTAATAGTTCATTATGAAAATACAATAGTGTTATTTTCTATTTTTGTGTTTTTCTTACTAGTTGATTGATGAGCTACTGTCAAACGCTGGAAACAATTAACACTTTTGATTTATCAGGAGTGGGGCTTTGTGTTAATCAGTCAATAGACATTAAGCACCTAAGTTGTGTCAAGTGAGGCAACCAGGTGTTGCACTGTATAGAGTGCTGTACTTGGAGTCAGGAAAACCTGAGTTCAAATCTGACTTCAAACACTTACTAGCTGTTTGACCCTGGGCAAGGGCCCAAGGCTTGGAGGAAAGCCAAAATAGCTAGAAGGGTCGTGTCATTAAATTAAAGAGTATGTGTCAAGGAAAATGATTTAAAAAAAGGGTCTAAGGAAAGGCTTTGAACACCAACTAATCAATAAAAGAGTTCTTCTGGAAACAGTTAATTGGGGGAAAATTTTTTTTCAACAAGTTTCTCTGAAAAAAATTCTCTTGGTCTAATCTCCAAGATATAAAATGAAATGATTCAAATATATAAGAATAAGAACCATTATCCAATTGATAAACGGTCAATGGATATGAAGAGGCAATTTTGCATGGGAAGAAATCCAAGCTATAAAAAATAGTAACATAAAAAGTACTCCAATCATCAATAATTAGATAATGTGAATTTGTAATGTAAATAATAATGCAAATTAAACGGAGGTTCCACTTGACACCTACCCATCAGACTGGAAAACTTGACAAAAAAAATGACAACTGTTCGTAGATAGGACTATAGAAAAACAGGCAAACTGAGGCACTGTTACTAAAGCTGTGAATTAATAAAGCCATTTTGGAAAGCAATGTGCACTTATGCCCCAAAAGTTACTAAACCACCTATCCCAACTGTACCACTACTAGGCTTAGATCCCAAAATTATTAAAGAAAGAAGGAAAGATCCTATATGAATAAACATAGCTTTTATAGTGTCAAAGATGTGGGAACTAGGAAGATATCCATCAACTGGAGAATGGCTGAACAAATTATGGTATATGAATATAACGGAAGACTATCGTGTTGTAAGAAACGATGAAATACATGTTTTTCAGAGAAAGATGGGAAAACTTGTATGAACTGACAGAAGTGAGTGGCACCAGGAGAAAAAATTATACTACACAGTAACAACATTACAAAAATCAACAATTGTTAAAGACTTAAAAATTCAAATCAACATAAGACCAATGACGTAGTATGCTACACATCTCTTATCAAAGAGGTGACAGACTAATACCAGAATGAGACACATTT
The DNA here is from genome assembly GCF_028372415.1 of Notamacropus eugenii. NCBI lineage: Eukaryota > Metazoa > Chordata > Mammalia > Diprotodontia > Macropodidae > Notamacropus > Notamacropus eugenii. Next base: position 367,003,793 of record NC_092873.1, on the reverse strand, counting down.
TTGGATATGAATTTTTTTTTTGTTTCACTATGCATATTTATTACAACAGTTTTGTTTCTTCTTTTTTTTTTCCAGTGTGCGGGGAAGGGGGAAAGGAAGGAAAGGGGGAGAGAGAAAAAATGCTTGACAATTAAAAGAAATAAAATTTAGTTTAAAAAATATAAATCAGTTCCTTCTGAATGATGCTACATTAACATTTTTGTAAACCAGGGGTTCTTACCTTGGGATCCATGGATCTCTAAGGGGGCCCCATGAATTTGGATGGGAAAAAATTACAACTTTATTCTTAATGTAACTGGTTCTTCTTCGTAATGCTCTGTATTTTATTTCATATATTTAAAAATACTAAGGGTCCACAGGCTTCATCAGACTGCCATGACACAAAAGAGATTAAGAACCCCTGTGGTAAACTCTTATGGCAAAGCAGGCTGAGGAAAGTCATTAGCATCACCTAACCAGGGGGTAGCACCAGGATTTGGGGGACTTTTGAAGAGTCAGAAGCACCATGGGCCAGAATATGAGTCAGAAGGAAAATTAAAAGATTCAATGGATACACCTGTACCTCTGCTGTCTCTGAGGCTGTGGGAATGAAGCCTATCTCAGAAGAGATACTACCTCCCCAAAGAACTTATTTTGCTGTTTGGGATTCAACCAAAAACAACTTCAGAACATTAGGACTGAAAGCAAGGCTCCCCAGGGTAAATGAAATCTAAAGAAAGTCTTCTAACACAAGTGATTTTGACAGGCCCAGTACACTGTGGGCCAAGAGGTCCTGCATTCTCAAGGGAAACACGGAGCCGAGTTAGGAAGCAAAAGCTGGGTTAATAGGTTAATAATGTCTGGGCCCTCTGGAAATGCCCTATGTAGTAGAGGGGGAAATGTTAAGTGGGAGAAAGTATCACTGAAATTTCCCCATTATAGAAGTAAACAAAAATTCTATGCCATACTTCCTTCTCTTTCAGAGGAACGGGTCCCATAGTTGAAAGAGCATTGATTGGAAATGAGAAGACATAGGTTGGAATCCTAGTTCTTTGGAGGGTGGGAAGGAAAGAAGGAAGGACTTATTAAGGATCTACTAAGTACCAGGTTCTTCTTCACCAAGGGCTCATAGAAATACCATCTTATTTGATTCTTGAGATAACCTGGAAGATAGATACTTTGTGAAGAAGAAACAAGGTACCTTCTTTACAATATGCTTTTAACTGAGGCAGACAGAGATTAAATGGCTTGCCCAGGATCACACAACTAAGTGTCCGAGGCTGGATTTGAGCTCAGGTCTCCCTGACTCTAGACCCAGCATTCTATCCTCTTTATTATCTAAAATAACAAACTACATTTTTCTCTGGGTCTCAGTTCTTTTCATCTCTAAAATAAAATGGTTAGAAGAGACAAAGTCATAGCTATCACTGGGCAAATGAAGCTTTGTCCTATAGAGGTAGAGTTCCTTATTAAGGCATGAAGTGGCATTTTTATTATTGCCTGATGTGAGGCCTTCAGATTCACCTTCCTTCCCCCCCCTACCTTGCTCTACCCCTGCCCCACACCTAGGGGCACAGCTAGAGCATAAGGTCAGATTATCTTCTCTGTCCTACGACCCCCACACTCATCTATTTCTCTCCCAGATGACAATATTCCTCAGTACAGCTGCAAAAGACAATGTTTACAGTCCTTTCATAGCTATAAATTCTACAGTCCTAGGATTCTCCAGTCTTCCCAAGGATAACTAGGTGTATCAGTGGATAGAGCATTGGACTTGAGAATCATGACAACCCAAGTTCAAATCCTGCACTGAAACGTACTCTGTGTGACCCTGTGCTGGTCACTTATCTTCTCTACCCTCAACTTCCCCATCTGTATAAAGAAGATGATACTAGCTCCTCCCTTCCAGGGCTGTTTTGAGGACCAAATGAGATAACATCTGAAAAGTGCTTTTCGAACCTTAAGGCACTGTGTAAGTACTACCAATTGGGCCCAAATATCCTCATTCTCCCCATCATTTTTCACTTAGGACATTAAAAATGATCACAGAGGAAAAATAATCCCAGGTTTATGAAGGATTTTCAAAGTGTCTTCTTCAAAATGTCTTCATTAGGGGGAGAATGCCTGTGACGTTATCCCTAATTTACAGAGAAGCAAACTGTGACCAAAGCAATTAGTCCAAGTTCAGAGAAAAGGTAGCAGAGAACCCTAATTTAGAACCGCCTGCCTTCCTGCATTAAGCTTCTAATATCAAATGCCTGAGTTTTCCCTCTCACTCTCTCCCCACCTTGGCTGTCTGTTTTGTCTATCAATCTGCCTACTTCTTCATATTTTTCTCATTTGACATATGTAAGGCTGCAGAGAAAACACTTGTCATGGCTTTTGGAGTGGAATGACTTAAAAAAAAAAGACCTGGACATCTTAACAGCATTAATCCACTCAGGGCCCTGTCAGCAAGAGAGGAGAGGAAAGAATATAGGCTTGGGAGGAGGCTGTAGAGGGGAGAAAAGTTTCCCTGACTTGGGAGGTATCCCCATCTAGCTTGGTTTTTCCTCTATCCGTTTGACTGCTCTCTCAGGGGAAGAACCATCCCAATCAAGAGAGAAGGAGGGAGAAGTGGGAGGGAGGAAAAGCGTGGAAGGGGAGGGGGAAGGGGGAGAGAAAAGAGAAGAGGGAGGGAGAGAAAGAGTGAAAGAGTGAGAGAGAGAGAGGGGGAATGAGAGAGAAAAAGGCCAAGAGGAGAGAGGAAGACAGAGAAAGAGAGGGAAAAGAGGGAGGGGGGAACAAACCATCACCCAGAGTGTCTCAGACTCCAGAGGGCACGGCCACGTGCTGATGGCACATGGACCTTCAGGCAGCCTCTGCTGCCAGGGCTCACATGAGCGTGGGTGTGCAGGGAGGACGAGGGAGCTGGCAGGGTTCATGCTGGCAAGAAGTATGAGCGGATGGGTAACAAGGAGGTGGCCAAATACTGCCCAAGGGAGGGCAGGTCAGGTAGAGGCAGTTGGGGGCATGATTCAAAATTAATATGCCATCCTGGGAGGTAGAACAGGAGGAAGAGGTCCTGTGTGTCAACTTGGGGGAAGGATGGGGACACAACTGGGGAAAAGAGGGGAAGGAGACCATGCTATTCCTTCCCCTGATTCAGACACCAAAAAAGCATTTGTCCATGGGATCCCTAGAGATCTTGTTTCAAAATAGGGTCTGGTGAGTGCAGGGGCTGCTTCATTCTCATGTTTGTCTCATGGTGCCAAGCACTGTTTCTTACACACAGAAGGCACTTTACAAATAATCACCATCCTAAGCACTCTGGTCCAGGCCCTCATCACCTTTTACCTGGATTACAACAACAGCCTCCTGACTGGTTCCCTGCATCCAGGCTCTTCCCTATCCAGTGCATCCTCCACGCAGCTGTCCATCTTTTATTCCTAATGCCCATGTTCGTTCCCCTGCCCTGAGAAGCTACTGCCTTTAAGACAAAACACGTATCTCTCTTTTTTGAAATATAAAGTCCTTCATAACGTGGCTCCTGCTGATCTTTCCAGAATGATTTATACATTACTTCCCCTCACATATTTGTATCCCCAGCACTTAGCGCAGTCTCTGGCACACACACGGTAGGTGCTTAATAAATGCTAATTGAATTCTACACTCCAGCCAAATTGGCCTACGGCCCATCTCTACATATGACATTCCATCCCTGGCCTTCTGCCCTTTGTCCAAGTTGCCTCTCCTGCCTGGAATACTTTGCCTTCTCATTTCATTTTCTTGGAACCCCAAAGAGGTCCATCCATTCAAGGGGCAACTCAAGTGACATGTACTTCAAGACCTGTCTGATTCTCACCCCACTCCACCCCAAAAATCTAAGTATTTATTTTGTATTTATCTTGATGCTACTTATCTGGAAACATGTTGTGTTTGTCTCAGGAGAATGTAAACTCTCTGGGATCAGGGAATATCGTACTTTTAAACGTATATCCTTCATGCCTAGCCCTGTACCTTGTGCCTAGTAGGCGCTCTTGCTGACTGATGGTTAACTAACAATTATGCAGTGCTCTAGTTCGCAAAGCACTTTATGTACATATCACTGAAGTCTAACAACTCAGCGATAACAGGTATTATTACTCTGATCTTCCAGATGGGAAAACTAAGGTTCAGTGAGGTTAAGATTCTTTGGAACTATCACACAGCTAACAAATACTTACTGAAATAAAATGCAGATAATGCTAAGAATAGCAGGGTGTGTAGGGCCTATACAATGGCCTGACTGGGGAAAACGGAATCATTCAGGAAACTCACCTGACATCCCAACAGTTCAACCAAAACAAAGCCAACTTGATCCCCTTTGAAAGCTCCTTGATCCTGATGGATCAGAGACACTCTCCCAAATACTGGAGGGGAAACATACCCTAAACTACACTGCTGTCATTCATCACTGCTGCTGCCTGCTTGTAGATGGCTCATTATGCCACCTGGGAAAATTGACAAACTGCGGGCCCTTGAGGGAAGACATTGGGGCTTAGTTTACAGCAGCGTGGGGAAAAGCAAGTCAGTCTGGTGATCTTGGCAGGGTCTTGCATGAAAGTCACAAAATCCACCTAAGCTACCACTGGACATCTTAGACGGCATACATCTCCCCCACTGCCAGGAGCCCCAACTTTGGCCAAAGGAGATCAGCAACATTTTGATCCCTTACTAAAAGTACAATGAGCTTCTCCTATGACATCCAATTCTTCACTTCCCTCTTCTCCACCTACTTTCTGTGCTCCTCAGGATTCTGCCCAGATAATGCATTTTTAAAAAGCATCTACTATGCACCAAGTACCATGCTAAGCTCTACGGACACAACTATGAGAAAGCAAGATAGCCCTTGCCCTCAAGGAGATTATATTCTAACAGGGGAAGATAACATGTAAAGGAGTCCTGGAAAGGGAGGGGAAGGCACCTGAGAATCCACGAACATCTATGAGCTGCTTACTACACATGCTAAACACTGGGGATGTAAATTTAAGCAAGTAAGGAAGGCCCTGCCCTTGATTGCTTATATTCTACTTATATTCTTACTTATATTCTACAAGGGGAACAAAACATATAAAGGTGTGCTGGAAAGCATGAAGGATGGGAGAGAAAGGGAACTGCCAATTCACATGTGAGAAGTTCAGCAGATATCTCTGATTCAGTTTATCACTACAGGCTTACTAGCTGGAGCCCAGACTTGGAATTTTTTTAAAAAACAGACCAAAATAAACAAAAACCAAACAAACAAAAAAATTGGGTTCAAGTCCCTCCTCAGGCACTTCTCCGAATCACAGAATTTGAGAGTTGGGGAGGACTCTAGTGACTTTTTAGTTCACAAAAGGAATCCCCTCTACAAACATACCAGACATTGTCAACACGCTTCTACTTAAAGACCTCCAAGGAGGAGGAAGCCACCCCTAGCCAAAGTCACCCATTTCACTTTTAGATAGCCCAAAGCCTTGGGAAGTTGTTTTTTTTTTTCCTGACAAGTCTAAAATGGTTTCTTTGTAACCTACATCTTTTGCTCCTTCTACCCTCTGGAGCCAGACAGATCCAAATCTAATCCCCTCCTCCATGTGAAATCTGTCCTCTGTTTGCTAGATGTGTGATTCAGAGAAAGTTATTCCATCTCCTTGGGTCTCAGTTCCTTTTGCAAAATGAAAAGGCTGGACTAACATGGCCTCTGAGGTCCCTCCCAGCTCCAGGGCTACCTGTGACCCCATGAAGTCTTGCTGCCACAGAGTTCTGATCTGACAATGAAACCTTGTTCACTCCCTGGAACTCAAGCCTGGGGAAGATAGAGTTGAAAGGCAAACATGATGTCCCCTCAGTTTTCTACCAGGGTAGGCAGGATAGTCCCAGCCACGCAAAGACAAAACAAAACAAAAACACACCATGCCACAAGGAACGGATTTAGGAACTGGCTTGGCTAGTCTGTGACAGACATAATCCTGCCTTTGTATGCTGTGGATACCTCTCCTCCATGGAGCTGCTCTCCTAAACCAACCACTTTTCATGGCCCTCCTCAGTGCAAGCAAGCACAAAATCCCATTTCTCTAAATGCAGCCCCACTTCCCCACCCCCTCCGGGAGTTGAAAACAAGGGAGCCTGGGCCTCGTGCTCTGCCTGTGGTAGTGAAATAGTCAAAAAGCAGTGCAGCATTTACTGTCTTTGGAACCTCTGGGAGAGGGAGCTCCTTGGGAGTCAGAGGGGAAGGTACCTTTCATCATATGGAGGCATCTTTTTATTCATCATTTTGTCAAACCCTCAAATTATCTTGCTTGTCATATATAACCTATATCAGATTACTTGCCTTCTTAATGAGAGGGACGGTAGGCAGAGAGAGAATTTGGAACTCAAAATTTTGAAAAAGTGAATGTTAGTGAAGTGTTTACATGTAATTGGAAAATAAAGTATTATTTTAAAATTGAAAAAAAATTATTCTGCATGTTGGCCTTAAAGATCCAATGGAAGAACAAAATTTACTCCCCACCCCAAAATCAGGGAAATTAGTCTTATACTTTTCATGCCACCAGTCTACTTGAGAAGGTGGATTCCACTTGGCCTGAGATGGATAGGTAGGAAATGGGGGTGAGATGGTCCTCACTAGGAAGCTCATTTTGCCATTCCAAAAAGGATCGAGTATTGAAAAAGACATATATAAGTTGTCAGCTTACAGCTTCATTTCCTTTCTCCAAGCAGGCACCATTGGTGACACGGTGCTATTAGGCATGGCTTAAAGGATACGTGCTGAGCAAATAGCAGAATACAAATGTTTAGTAAAACTGCACTCTAATTATCTCCAGATCAGCCTGACATCTTAGTTTTACCAACATGCTAATAGAGAATAAGTGCATTTTTATTAGCATCACATACCTTCTTAATAATCTAATGACTCCTGGGATTCCTGAAAGCTACACAATATATAGACTGGACCTGTGGTGCTTTACAAGCCGTTCTCCAGGAGGAGGGGGTGGGAAATTGAATGTTTTCTCCAACACTTTCTTAAGTCTAGACAATCCACCAAGCCCTGATTTGTAGTGTGTGATGATTCCAAGGCATAAATGCTCACACTGAAAATTTACAAGCTAGCTCCAGAACACCACAGGGAATAAAGAAATTTCATGGGAGGAAATGCCCTCTACCAATGCAGGTTGGCACCTTCTCTGCAACTTACAATCTTAGAGTCGTCTAGAGCACGGGGAGGATGCGGCTTGCCTGGGGTCACACAGCCAGTATGTTTCAAAACAGCATTTAACCCAGGTCTTCCTGGCTTTGATGCCCTCACTCTATCTCCTAAGTCATGCCAAAAATGCCAATCCTAGTAACAGGTATTAGAATCTAGTTGGTTGTTGCTTTGCAACACCCCAAACTCAACCCTCACTGCTATTTTCCATGCCTGAAATGTTCTTCCTCCTCATTTCAACCTCCTGGCTTCCATCAAGTTGAAGTGAAAATCACCCCTTCTACAGGAAGCTTTTCAAAATATCCCTCACTTCTAATGCCTTCCCCCTATTATTCATTTCAGTTTATCCTGTAGGCAACTCATTTGGACATAATTGTTTTCATGATGTCTTATTAGACTGTGAGCTTTTTGAGAGTAGGGACTGCCTTTACCTTTCTCTGTATCCCCAGCCCTTAGTACAGAGTCTGACACACAGCAGGCCCTTGATAATTGTTTATTTACTAACTGGCCTTCCCAGTTATTTTGAACTCCCATACTTAATGGCCCATTGATTTCAACAAAGTAGATTTTTTTCCCTCCAAGGATGCACATGGCAAACCACTCACACCTGCCCATCTCGTGCAATTTTCAGTCATGTCCCCCAAGACATGGAGTCTGGAGAGTGTGGCGGGGCCTTTCCTCAGTTTCTCTGATCATTTTGAGAATATTTATAGAATGTGCTATATTGCCCAATCAGGAAGTTGTCATTCTAATTTAAATTAATGTACTTAAAGAAAATAGCTATTTGTAAAGTTTTGTTTTGTTTTGTTTTACTAAAATTTATTGTTAGGATTTCAGGGTTGAGAAGAAAATGCGTTTCAAGCCTCTAGAGAAAAAGCCATCAAAGCCTGTTTGGTTGGGTTTTTTAATCAACAGGAATGAAGGGATACACTTTCATATTTAAGGTTTTTAATACCATGGGGTGGAACTCTGGGATGGCATGAAGGTAGAGAAAGCGAGGTGACAAAGTCACCAATGACCCAAGGTCCCTAAAAGGACCGGCCCCATGAGAAGCAAATGAACTCTGCCAGGTAGTCACTAAAGATGCCCATTTCTTTTCGACATGTCAGGGAAGGGGGAAAACAATCGCTGTTTCTTGATTCTCAACAAGAATGGGCATGGGGAGGCAGGGTCCAGTCTTAGAGCTGTCAAATGTTAGCATGCACTTTACACAAAAGAAAGACAATTCCCAGTGCAAGCTACACACCTGAACACAGGAGCTGTTCAACAAATACTAACTGACTGATAGATTTTAAGACAACTAGGTCGAAAGGCAAAGGGGTGTAGCACCTATTCATGCATGGATGGGACTGAAATACCCAAATGAAGTAGTTTTCCTTCTGAATGCATCCTGATATTTAATTGTGGGAGGAGTCACTTGCCCTACCTAATAAATGTGAAACACGACATGCCTAAATCCCTATAAGACAGGTGCAAAGCCTTCTAGTTCTACTTAGACATTTGCTTTTCCTATGGATGTCTGGCTTCTGCTTTTCCAATTTTACACAGCTATTGATTTCTCTGGTCACTGTTCTCAAAAGCAGATACCCCTGATAATAGCATGGTCCATTCTCTATAGCCCGAGTTCACATCCCAAAAAAAGGGAGGGGTTTCCCAAAGCTCTGCTGGAGAAGAGGTAAGTGGCTCAGAGTCAGGATTCCAACTTGGATTGGGAGGAGTTGAAAAGACACCCCCCCACACTCCATTTTAAGAGAGCAGTTTTCTTATTCACATGGTTATTCTCTCCTTGTGTCCCAGAAATTGCTACACAGGAGGACAAAGATTACAATAAAGGTCTCTTGTACAGCCCATCCCATCATTGGCACACTCTCCCCATCCTTCCCTCCAGACTCCATACCCTAATGGCTTCTCAGGTTCCATCTTTCATCCCAGTTACCCAAGTATGAAAGTATCCTTATTTTTCCCCATTTTTGCACTGAGCAAGTACTTTGTAGGTGCACAGATAGATTTATTTCTTTCTGCCTTTTATTGCAGAAGGAATTTTAAGCATCAGTTATGTCTCATGAAATTCCAGGCAAACATACAATTACAATTACCAGAGACCATTTTTTGGGGGGGAGGGGGTCCTTTAAATACTAACTAAGCAGCCACAATGCACCTTAAAATATCGCTTTTTGTTTTTTTGGTTTTTTTTTTTACCAAACGTATTCATAGACAATTTTTTTAAAACAAAGTGAACTTAAATGAGGGGTCTGGTTTTTGATGAAAATCTAAGATAAGCCATCTAGTTTATAAGAAAATAGCTAAAAGGCATCAGAAGAGCGGGGAAGATTGGTTCTAAAATGACTAATATATGGGTCAAATCTCCTTTTCTGATACTTCAATTTCTTAGTCAGACCACCAAGAGCCCAAGACTGAAGGATACTGCTTCTCACACCCAATTATTCTCCTCTCTTCCCCTCTTTCTTTTATCATGCCAAATTTACAGAGCTATGAAAAGGGCTAGACACTATGAGAACGGAGGCAGTGTAGTAAGCCCATCTGAATCATTCAGTCAAGGAAACTCAAGCAAAAAACATTTATTAAGCACCTACCATTCACAAGACAATAAACTAGGCCCTGAGAGAGATACTACTGTCTACCTGTTATCTAGGCAATTTGGGCATAAAAAAAATTTTCTGAGGATTGGCAGGTTTTCAGATTGAGTTGAAAAAGACCTCCTAGGACATCAAGTTCAACAGCTTTGTTTCACAGACGAGGAAACTAGAGGCCCTGAACAGGAGCTGCAGAAGTGACTTGCCCAAGATCATAGGGCTAATAAGTATCAGAGGCGGGATCTGAACCCAGGTCCTCTTGACTCCAGAGCCAGGGCAGTGTTCCCCTGTACCAAGCGTCTCTCCAAGCTGAGGTCCCCTGTGGAGGGAAACGTTCAGACTCCTAGAGCTCCAATTCCTGGGCATGGCCAGGAGGCCTCCATCTACCCCCCTCCCCGCCTTGTGGGGGGGCAGCCTTCCAGGAGGTTTACCTGGTCTGACGGGGCTCTGCAGGCAGTTCTGAGAGGAGATGCTGGGGTGCACCGAGGTGGAGGCCCGGCTGCTGAGGTCCATGACAGAGGGGGCAGCTGAGGTTGCTGGCTGTAGCCCAGGGGGATGGGGACTGTGGTCATGCTGAGAAGGGCTGGGGGGGATGCCATTTTCTGACAAGAATTCTTCCAAGTCCATATATTCCAACTGGAAAGTATCTCCGTCATAGGGAAGGGTTTTGTCCCACAAGGTGGGCCCCAAGAAAGCAGACTGGGGGACCATAGGGCTACTGTTGTCATCATCCAGCTTCTTCTTGTCTTTTTCTTTACCAAATGCTATAAAAGAAAAGAGAAGTTGATTTTTTTCTTATTAGGGAACACTAATCCTGCTCCTTCTCTACCCCACCAGTCTCCCCTTTCAAAAACCACTAGGGGACTTTTCTTATCCCAAATGGCACTATATCCCCCTGCATTTTTCCTTTGTGGACTGCAGGTAATCCAGAGTTAAAAGTCAGGCTGGATGTGGAGTTGTCTACTTTTCGCAATCTCCCTATTTACTTTGGAAAGAGGCAACTGCTTTACTGGATGGGGCTTCAGCATGAGCTAAGATAAAAATTTGCTAAGACTGATCCGTGAGCGCCCACAGTGGGGCAATCAGTTGAACAGTAGAGTTCTGTCTGAGGAGATAAAAAAGCTAATCTACAGTAGGGGAGAATCTTTTTACTGTGACTACTTACAGCCATGGTTAAGGCTAATACTTTTGGGATTTTACACACACATTCAATCACTCACTATACAGGTATATCTCAATTCCAATCAACCTTACATATGATTATGAACCCTACATAGGGTTCATAAAAATCCAGATTTACAAAACACATTAATTATTCAGAGGGACTATTTGTTTGATAAAAGGCTTCTCCTTATAAGAGGCCAAAGAGACCCTCCTTCAAATGCCAAGTACCCCAGGGTATTTTAAGATGATTCCATTAAAAAGAAACTGTATTTGTACACAACTTTTCAAGAACACAGCTGTAGCTTAAGAGAGACAGCCTCAGCATGCACACAGTACTAACACGTGCATGCAGCTATCTCTTATAGGCAAATACCTGATATTTCATTCAATCTATAATTGATCATTTGACATTTGTCAATTTCAACCACACAAAATCCCCTAAGGGAATCTGGACACTCAGTACTTGGCTTCAACTCTGTAAACACCATATTCGTAAGTGATGTCAATTTCCTGACAGCTTGGATTAAAATGCTGAACACAGTCAGGCTAAAATATATTATTTCTTTCACGTGTCCTTTTTTTTCAAAGTGGGTGGGGAGAGGGGATTACAAGCATTCTGCATTTCGGATATTTAACAAGTCCCTTAAATTCACAGCAACAAGTCTAGATTAAGCAAAAAAGGTACAAATCTCCTGAGATCAATTTTAAGAAGGGAGTTATAAATTGGACTTTATACTGTAAATGACCAGACTTACTGCTGTGATTAGCTGGGAAACAGAACTGCAGAAGCCTTAAATCGCAAATCTATCACATTTCCAACATAATACATTTTGCTGACGGCAAACCAGAGAAAAAGTAGTCAGGGGAGTCTATTTCTCTGACTCTCCCCAACACCTTTAACGCCAAAACGTCAGGAGACTCGGTTTTAACTTTTACATGGGAGCATCCTTTCAAGTCCTCTCCCACCAGGAAAGTTGGAGGGGGAAACTGACCAAAGAAACTGGCCTGGGGATCGGCTTTCTGTTAGAAAAGCCACTCTCTACCTCCACTAAACCCCTTTCTACTTCTGAAAGTAAAAACGCCTCGTAAAATTCCTTCCTTACCCACACCTTCCATTTCTTAATAAAAATAAAAACAACCAAGATCCCATTACTACGGCATTACGCCGCTTGCTCATGGGCTGCTGCCTGCCAACCTCTCTCCAAGAGTCCCTCAAAATCACGTTAAAGTAAAAATGTAGCCATGTACACTCTCACCTCTCGAAGATCCCCTCTCCTTTAACTTTACTCGTGGGAATACCTAAGGGGGAGGGGGTGAGTTTCCCCACCCCACCCCTAATTTTAAGCTGCATCAGCTCCTACCTGCACAGCTGAACAAACCAGAGGTTGGGCACTGGCTCCCAGAATTACTTAAAATAAAGCGGAAAGACGACTCGGGGGTGGGCGATGGAGGAGGAGGGGAGAGAGGAGATCGGGTGAGAGCCAATCCTCAATTGCATCCAAGCAGAAGCAGCACCGGGTCTGGCTCTGGGGAGTGCGGGAGAGGGCAGAGAGAAGAGAATGGGGAGGGCAAAGTGGGGGGGGGGGGGGGAGGTGAGGACGGCTGGAGAGTCAAGGTGGGTGCCCAGGAAGAAAAGGAAAGTCGGGGGAAACCCCAGCTGTGGAGGAGGTCTCTTTCTCCAAATCAGGGGAACCCGAGGCAGCCAAGTAGCGGCGGTGGCTCTCACCGTCTTCGGGGTGCAGGGGCAGCTTCAGGGGGTTCTCCAGCAGGGACTTGAGCACGCCGTAAGTGGGAGGGATGAACGTGGGGTTCAAGGGGAGCGGTCGGGACATTTTCTCCATCTCGGTGTACTACGTATTTTTTTCTTTTCTTCTCTTTTCTGTTTGCAAAAAAAAAAAAAAAAAACCTCCCCTTTCCCCCCCCCACTCCCCCAGCCCCAATTTGCTTTTCCTTCCTCTGTCAACGTGTACTCCTCCCAGGCGGTGGGGAAGCCAGAGGAGTGTAAGGGAAATTATGCTAATATAATCAAGTGCATAGACACACACACACAAAAATGAAAAATACAGAAGTTTCAGGAAATAGCTGGTCCTGGGCAAGCGGCCGAAGTGGAACACGGGCTCCGGCAAGCCCCTTCTCAGACCCCCCCTCCCCTGCAAAATGTTCCTTAGGGCGAAAATTGCAAAAACAGCGGAGGGGACTGTAAAATTAAAAAATGCACGGCACAGCCTGATCCCCCGCGCCCCCAAAACCCGAGGCCGCGCGTGCTTCCCACCCCCACCCCCCCCTCCCCAGGCTGCTGCTGCTCCGGCTCTGCTCCCAGCTCTTGGCCCGCAGCAGCCCGCTCAGTGCATTCGGCAGCCCATGTGCAGGGACGCAGGCAAAAGTGACGTCAGGGCCCGCACCGCTCCCCCATAGGCGTGCGGGGGCGGGGCCACTACCCCCACCCCTCCTCCCTCGGCTCCCTGCCTCTGCCTCCCCCTCTCCTCCGACCACCGCCGTCACGATACTGAGTTTGGCGTCGTCGCGCGCGTCCTTCCCGGGCACTGAGTTACTGGGGCCTGGGGCCCGGGGTGCGAGAGACCCTAAGAGGTTTCCGGGCTGACTTTCCCAGCGAGGCGTTAGTGGGGGGTGGGGGACAGGGGGGTGAATAGCGAGAATGCAGGGAAGAGGACTCCCGGCCCCGCCCCTTCGAAAGCCCTACCTCCCATCCCCTCCCCCTAGAAAAATCTCCTTAAAATTAGTTAGGAAGAGGAGGGAAAGGTGGAGTATGGAGTGGAGGTGGGAACTGTGCTAGAGGGAGTCGTTTCCAGGGCATCCTGGAGGTGCCTTAAGGACTTTGTATGAAGGGCTTGGATCATATACCCCACGGAACAGAGAGAGACAGGCTGGGCTGCGAATGAATGAATTAAGTATTTACTATGCGCGATGCACTGGGCTAAGTAAGGTCTGGAGATAGATACACACTGTATAGCCAGACAGTCCCTGCTCTCAAAGGAGCTCTCTCTGTTAATGGGGGACACAACCCGTATGGAAGACTGCAGCTTCAAATCGGATGGAAAGGTCTCCTGGTTCTGAGGATGCAGGGACAAAGCAGATGGGGATGCCTCTTTAATGCACTGATAACAGTGTCTGGGTGATATTAGCATGTCAAAGAACCCAAGGAGATTTGGGGATAGAAATAAGAACTAACTAGTCCTCTGATTTTATTAGTATGGGAAACTCCCTCCACCAATGTAGGTAGCCACTTTCTCTGCAACTTACTGCCCCTAAGAGCCTAGAGTGTTTGAAAGGCTGTAAAAAGCCTCATCTGAAGGAATGGGCTTTTTAAGCATCCCCCTCCAAGAATCATGATAATCTTAACGTCTGTCAATGAGATTGTCAATCTGTTCACCAGATGCATGTCATTCTGTTGCAACCAGGACAGGTCCAGGAGGTACGGGAGACAATGCTTCAATACTTGGGATCGTGAGAGGACATGAGAGACCAGGATAATATAAGCAGATTTTCTCTCATCTTGCTAAAGCCTTGATTGAGATAGTCTTAATATAGTTAAACTTTGGAAAGTTCACTGGGCCCGTATTTCCTCCTCTACAAAATGAGGAGTTTCTATGGTACTAGGTGATTTCCAAATTCCCTTCAATTTCTAAATTCCTGTGAAATCATATGGTCTCCAACAGCACACCCCACTGGATTCTTTAGACTCCATCCCTGGTTTCTTCTCCTCACAGGTGAGATTTTTGCCTTATCGTCCTGGGTACCTCACCAGGCCTCAGGTTGGGTACTCTCCTGGGGGTACAAATCTGTCCTCAGACACTTACTAGCTTTGTGACTTCCCTGAGCAAGTCATTTAACTTCTGCCTCAGTTTCCTCCATTGTAACATGAGAAGAATAATAGCACTAGCTCCCAGGGTTTGGGGGAGGATCAAATGAGAGAATATGTGTTTTGTTTTGTCTTTTTAAAGAACTTAGTACAGTACCTGGTACATAGGCAATATATAAGTGCTTATTCTCTTCCTCCCCTTCCTCCTTCCCACCCTCCTTCCAGGATCCCTTTATATATATTGTCATTCAACTATAAATTTTCTTTTTTGTTTTTGTGTTTCCAGCATTTAGCACAAGACCTGACCTTGTCAGTGTCCTTGTCTACCCCTCTGTCTCTCTTTCTGTCCTTTTTCTTAGCTAAGAAGACTGGTGTCTCTATTTCTGGAGACTTTTTGCTCTCTGATCAGGAAGACAAATATTCAATTGCCTAAAGCAAGAGTCTGGATCAGATAATTATATTGAAATGAAGATGTGATTTTTTTTTCCCCCTTCTGAATTCACAGGACCCCCAAATCTATCAATAGCCTCTTAGGGCAGAAGTGTCTAACTACTGCCAACTGGCTGCCAGGGGCCCCACAAAATGAGTGGGAAATTTTTAACAGTATAAATAAAAAAATACAACAAATCATGTTAATTTGTGACTTTTCTCAGTCAACTTGTGGCCCACCGGGATCTATTTCTATTTGAGTTGGACTCTCAGCTCAGAGAGTGAACAAAAGACTTTTTAACTCTTTGATAAGGATTCCTTTTGTAGAAATTTCTGGTTTGGATTTTTGCTACTGAGGTGGTTGGGGCTGGGTTCTGGGGGGGCATGGGTAGAGCAGAGCAGAAGGACTGGGGTGATGTTGGTTACAATTATTGGCATTCAAGCATCTTTATTGGCCCGTGTATTCATGGCATCATATAAAAAAGGTAAGGCAGGCACTTAAAAATTTCTTTTGATAACTCTGTCAATGTCATTGATTACTTTTGTAATCTTATGTATTTGGTATTATGTATTTAAAATATTATTTGGTGAATGGGTTGATTAGCTTTAAGGCACTGTCAAAGAAGCCCATGACATGCAAAAAATGGTCATGAACCCCAGTGCTAGAATCTTATCTAAACCAATAATGACAACTTCCTACATGTAAATACCAGGGTGATCCATGATCACTGTGATCATGGATCCCCTGTGCTTATGAAATACATATAGTAGGTACCTAATAGATGTCTGGTGACTTCACAGAGTTTTGTACATCTTTTAAACACTACATAAATTCATAATGGGACAGTGAGGTAGTACAGTGGATAGAGCACCAGTGCAAGAGTCAGGAGGACCTGAGTTCAAATCTCACCTCAGATACTTGACACTCACTAGCTGTGTGACCTTGGGCAAGTCACTTAACCCCAACTGCCTCATCCTGGGTCATCTCAAGTCATCCTGATGAACTCAGATGACTCTGAAGGAGAAGTGAGGCTGGTGACCTGCACAGCCCTCCCTCACTCAAAAAATAAAGTGCAGGTCATATCATTATTTCTCTGATGGCATGGTCTTCTTTGGCAACGAAGGATGAACACACAAATCCATCATGGTGACTTGAAATTTTTTTCTTATGTGTCAGACTCTCATGATGGGAAGGGCCCACTCTAGAGAATTTCCTTATCCTCTTAGAGTACCTATACAGGTGTGATGCCATCTCAACCCCCTAACCTCTCTACTTCCCCATCCCTCAGACTTGTTCGCAATTTGAAGATACATGATTCACAATATTGGGACAGCGAGGTGGTGCCATAATGGATAGAGCACTGGGCCTGGAGTCAGGAAGACTCCTTCCTGAGTTCAAATCTGACCTCAGAAACTTGCTAGCTACGTGACCCTGGGCAAGTCACTTAATCCTGTTCGCCTTAGTCTCCTCATCTATAAAATGACACAGAGAAGGAAATTGTCAACCACTCCATCATCTTTGCCAAGAAAACCCCAAATGGGGTCACAAAGAGTCAGTTATGACTAAAATAACTGAATAACAATAACAATTCACAGCGTCACAGAATAAAGTATTATTAAAACAAAACATATATTCTTGGTTGAGTAGTCATTAGCTCCAAATCAGTATATAAATCCCTACGGTGGTTTCCGCCCATGAGCATGAGGGCTGTTCTCATGAAAGTCCTGCCCCAGAGCTCTTGTTAGGGCCTGTGGCTTCCTGACGCTACAAGGGGGTGGGGGAGTGGTAGTAGTGTTTTCTTCTGTCTTTTACTTCATGCCAATATTCATAGCTCAATCATGCACAATCCACCAATTTTTCAGGTGGAGACCTGCATCTCTTTAACCTTCAACCTTTGATTCCATCTCTGGTGCAAAATGAGAGCACAACACATACCCTCAATAATTTTCTTTTTTCTACCCCTACTTTCTCTCTGCCAACCTCTTTCGCCTTCTACTTGTTGCAGATGGGCACAGAATCTACTAGGAGATTAGGACTTGGTAGTATTTAGTAATATTTTCAAGGATCTCTTCCATAAAAGTCCATCTTTTAAACCCAGTATTTTTCCTGCTGAGTCCCTACAGATGCAGATCTTGGAAAAAAAAAATATTTACAGGTGACCCAAAAATCAATGTAATGATCCATGGAGGGATCAAGCAGGCTTCAGCATATACCAAAGAATGAACCCAAGAGGCACACAAGAAACAGAACCAAGCCTCTAAATAATAATAGCTTAGATTTCTACAGCATTGTAAAGTTTGCAAAAGGCTTTAGACATGTATCATCCCATTTGCTTGCTGACTAATTGGTCATCACAAATCACTGAGGTAAAGGCCATTGTTATTACTCACCAGTTAACAGATGAAGGAACTGGGGCTGAGACTAACTAAACCTAAGTGATGTGCCCAGGTTCATACAGCTAGGGATTGGATAGGGGCTTCCTGATTCCAAATTCAGCCCTCAGGTCACTATGCTAGGTTATATCAATTGTATTACATGGGTCTTCAGAGAAAGATTTACAGGGGGGAAAAAAGACAAAAAGTGGAATGAGACATGATGGTGTGGAGTAATTTCAACCTGTACCAGGGGACAGATTGCCCAGATTTAGGAAATTTTGAATCTCGAAGGGTGTAGGCAGGACCTGGAGCATTCTAGAAGACTGCTTTCCCTCATTAGCAGGTTGCTCGCACAAAAGCTTGTCCATCTCCTTAGCTCTTACTGTCTCAATAATGATACATGCTACCCACTGCAGAATACTGTGATGATCTCCAAAGAATAACAATGGTAAGTGACCCATCTTACAAAGGACAACAGAAGCATGCATTGTGGTTATAAGGAGAATGAAGCCTGTGAACTATGATGAATTGTTCATGAAAAGATGAATAAAAGGACCTGGGTTCTAATTCTGGCTCTGTCACTTCCTACCTGTATGAACTTCAGCAAATCACTTAGTCTCTTGGGGGCCTCAGTTTTCCCATCTGTACAATGAGAGAATACTAGATCATAGCTAAGGTCACTCTAGCCCTTCATTGATGATCTTGTAGCAAAAAAAGTTCATAGGTCACTCATCAGGCAAGAGAAAAGGATACTATTTTGATCCACCGACATATACGTACGTGTATATCTACACATACATGTGCACATTGTGTGGATGGACACTAGAGCCCCCAGGAAAGGCAGTGACTTCTGGACCACCAACCCTGCTTTTAGCCCAGCTCTCACAATCATCATTTAGGAAAGCAATTCCTGTGAAGAAGGGATTATCCATTCCTACCTAATGCCCCAAAGAAAGGCATGCTAGTCAGCCTAGCTGAAGAATCATGGTACCCTGAGGGAGAGGCAGGAGGCAGCAAGTGTCAGGAAAGCCAAACCACCATCACCATTTCTACCCTGGAGACAGCCTAAGACCCTGAACTCAAGAGCCTTAGGAGCAACAATGTTTCTGGCCCATTGCCTTCAGCTATCATCCTGGGAAGCGACTCCTACCGAGATTCAACCTGGCAACAGATCCTACAGGGACTACAGCCATTGCTTCTGAAGAGCCAGACAGAAAAGTTCCTGCTACCACATCCTTGGTCCTGTCGAAGGATACAACATGAGAAAAGGATATTATTTTGCTGGTGTAATAACACTAAAGAAGAAGCCATTGTCATCTTCATCGCTACACCCTAAAGACCAGAGGACTTATCCATCTGATTCAAAGCTAATACCTTCTATGTATTTAACCCCAACTAGAATGTATCCCTAGCACTCAACACAATGCTTAGCACATAGTAAGAACTTAAAAATGCTTTATTCACTCATACATATATACAAATGTATGTGTGTGTATAATATATGTATTTATACATATGGAGAGAGAGACAGAGACAGAGACAGAGAGAGAGAGAGAAAGGAGAGATTTAGTTTGTAGATATTTGTTATTATTCAGTCATGTCCAATTCTTCATGACTCCATTTGGAGTTCTCTTGGCAAAGATACTAGAGTGATTTGCCATTTCCTTCTCCAGCTCATTTTATAGATGAAAAAGTGAGACAAACAGGGTTAAATGACTTGCCCAGGGTCATACAGCTAGTGTCTAAAGTCAAATCTGAACTCAGATCTTCCTGACCGCAGACCCAGAGCTCTACCTACTGTGCCACCTGGCTACAGATATCTGCCACAGGGATATCTGTGATTTCACTGACAAAGATAACTCCTGGGTGTGTGTATGTGTGTGAATAGAAATACACACACACATATATACATATATATACATATACACACATACAAATGTATATGTACATACACATATATAAACATGTATATATGTGCGTATCCTGAAATAGTTACAAGTAAATCCATGTACATGAGAATGGGTATGTATGTATGCCTGACTCTTTTGCAGAAAAATGTTCCTGTATGCAAAAGCACAACTATTTATTTAACTCAAAGAATTGAGAGATCAGTTTCTATTTGGGTAGGTGTTCCTTCTCTACTCCTTCTCACATTTCAGAATGGACATTTACCACTGTTTCCCAACTTGAAGAGAGGAAAAATTTAAAGCCTTATGGGAGATTTTTAAAATGGCTTTAAAAATCATCATTCACTAGGATGTAGTGATAATAAGTTACACTTAACATATATGATAAGACATACCAATTTCATTTTTTTTTACTCCCTATAATTTCCTGAAATGAGACATTGGTCAAGAGAAATTTGTAAGCTGATTAAAGTTCTGTAATTATCTGCAAGTCTATAATAAATAGAGAAGTAGCGTGGCACAGAGTATAGATATTGGAGCTGTGTTCAAATCTTGCCTCTGATCCTTACTGGCTGTGTGACCCTGGTCAAGTCATTTAAATTGTCTAGTCAATACTCTAGACAACTCTAAGACTACAAGTAGCAGAGAAAGTGCCACTAGAGTCATGGGTCTGGTCCCTGTGTCTGCCATAAATATCAGTACCCTAGACACAAGTGAACCCAACAAAATTTTGCGTTCACCATTTGAGCACTTTATAGGAAGCACAGATATTGGCCTTCAGCAGACTTCTGGAAGCTATATTAAATTGGATTAAAAGTGTTGTCCTGTCACCACTGTGAGATCATTTTCCAATAGCTGGGATGCATTGTTTTTTTTGTGACCTTGTGAGATGGGTGGTCAAGGTCAGGAGTGCTATCTGTGGCCACGGAACAGAGCAAAGCTAATTGACCCATTTGGGAACTGAGCCCAAAGTCTGCCTTGGCCTCTTTCACTAATCCAACCAGATAAACTTGAATGCAGATGTACTAGACTGCTCTGAAACACTGGAGAATCTAACTCCTCTTTATAATCCAGGTTTCTCCTCCTCTGCATATACTCATCAAGGTCACCTAAAGATATTTTAGCAAACCTAGATGCCCATTATTTTCCCCCTGCTTATCATGTTTCATTTGTTTAGATATGACAGTCCTTTGGTGAATGAAAAATATCAGTTACAGAGTCCAGTGGCTTTGTCCTTCCTCCTTTGCCTGTCAGTTTTTATACCAATTTGAATGTTAGCAGTGTTTGTTATCAATGCTTCCCAGATTCTCCATTACCTCCCCATCTTAGATTTCTGTTTACCTGCTGTGACTTAAAACCCTCGCTAGGGCCATTCTTTTCCGTATTAGCTCCTGCACCTACTGAATTGGAAAGAATTCCCACATGTTCTACCACCATGTTGCCAACCTTATCCCTTCAGGTATGGCCGTCCAGTCTGTACTTCCGTAACTGAAAATCTCCGGTAACTAGCAATTTGGTTATCTTATACACTAAGGTATGTGTATAATTGCTTAATAGCCCAATACTCTTTTCAGGATAGATAGCAGAGAACATACAGTATTTCCATTGTTTTAAAAAACTTGAAATATTGGCCACCTCAGTCTTTAAAGACTGCAGTGTTCTTACCTTCTCTTGGATGTGCTTTTTCAGAAGTTCCAGTTCTGTTAAGGTGTTGGGTTTCTGATGGCACTCTGAAACGTTTCACACAAGTTGATCTGACCTCCCCTCCTCCTGAACCTCCCAGCGACATACCCAAGAAAGTACTAAAGTAGGACTTGAGTAGACTCACTAAAGGATTGAGGGAGCCCTTTTCCTCCTAAGGTCTAGTGCCTTCTCTAGTGCGACTTTTCATTTACTCTGCATTTACCTTTTCTTTTGAAATTAAATTATTTTCAATTAACAAGTTTCACTTCTCTCTCCCTGCCATCTTTTCTCTCCCCCTGGAAAAAAAGGAAAGGGAAACAAAAGTCTGGCAATAAATATGCATACTTAAGAAAAGCAAATCCTCACATTGTCAATGACCAAAATCTGTGTTTCACACTCTGAGGTGGGGAACCTGTGACCTCGAGGCCATATGTGGCTCTCTAGGTCCTCAACTGCAGTCCTTTGACTGAATCCAAACTGCACAGAACAAATCCCCTTAATAAAAGGATTTGTTCTGTAAAACCTGGACCCAGTTAAAAGGCCAACTCCAAAGACCTAGAGGGCCACATATGGCCTCGAGGCCCCAGGTTCCCCACCCCTGATTTCTAGCCCACCACCTCTGTCAGGAGGCAGACACAATTCTTTTCCACTGGTCCTCTGAAATAGTGACTGACCACTGTATTGATCAGAGTCCTTAAGTCTTCCAAAATTGTATGTCTTTTATAATATTGTTGTTACAGTATGAACTGATCTCCTGCTTCTGCTCACTTCAGAGTTCAAATGATGTCCACTCCCCCAACACCTTCTTTGTTTTTACAGATTTCTACTTGTGCCTTATAATTATGTGAATTAATAAATCCCCCTCATTCCTCCACTTTTCTTCCCTACTGATACTTTCCTCTCTTCTTTTAATATCATCACAATATAACAAAATATACTCTTGAAACTTTCATGTTATCTTGACCCCTGCTGACATTATAGTTCTTATGGCATTCTAATTATCACCCCCTACCCCATCCAATGCAAACACTACACCCTTAAAAATTCTGATTATTTATGTATGTTTACCTTTTTATGTTTGTCTTGAGTCATGTGTTTATATTTCAAATTTTCTGTCCAATCCTAGTCTATTTTATCAAGAAAGCTTGGAAATCTTCTGTTTCACTAAAATTCCATTTTTTCCCCTAGAGTATTATATTCAGATTTTCTGGGTAGGTTATTTTTGGTTCTAAGACTTTACCTTTTGCCTTTGGAAACATTATATTCCATACTCCCTGCTCCTTTACAACGGTGGCTTTTAAATGTGGTGTGATCTTGACTGTGGCTCCCTGGTACCTGAACTCTTTCTAGCTCCTTGCAGTACTTTTTTTCTTTAATATAGAAGCTCTGGATTTTGGCTGTGATGTTTCTGGAAGTTTTAATTTGGGGGCTTCTTTCAGAATGTGACTTGTGTATTCTTCTGTTTTCACTTTGTCCTCTACTTCTAATAGGTCTCTTTCATGATTTCTTGAAATATGACTTCTAGGCTCTTTTTTTTTTCCCTTTGGCCTTTGGTTTTTCAGTAGTCCAGTGATTTTTAAATTATATCTCTTTGATATGTTCTCCAGATCAGTTGTTCTTTATTTTTTATCTGTATTTTTTTATCTTTTTCCTATATTTTTCTCAATCTTTTAGCTTTTCTTCAAATTTCTTGTTGTCTAATGGATTATCAAGTTCTATAAAATCTATTCTAATTTTTAGGAGGTCTGTTACTTCGATAAGATTTTCTTTTCCTTAATAGTATTTTTTCCAATTACCTGTAAAGTGTTTTCAACATTCATTTTTGTAAAATTTTGAATTCCAAATTTTTCTTCCTCCCTCCCCTCCCTAAGACAGCAAGCAACCTGATATAGGTTATACATGTACAATTATATTAAATATATTTCCACATTAGTCATGTTTGAAAGAAGAATCAGAAAAGGGAAAAACCACAACAAAGAAAAAAAAAAGGAAGTGAAAATAGTATGCTTTGATCTGCATTCAGACTCCATTGTTCTTTCTCTGGACTTGGATAGCATTTTCTATCATGAGTCTTTTGGAGTTGTCTTGGATCATTGTATTGCTGAGAAAAGCTAAGTCAGTCAGAGTTGGTCATCACACAACGTTGCTGTTGCTGTGTACAATGTTCTCCTGGTTCTGCTCCCCTCACTCAGCATCAGTTCGTGCAGTCTTTCTAGATTTTTCTGAAATCTGCCTGCTCATCATTTCTTGTAGCACAATAGTATTCCATTAAATTCATATGCCACAACTTGTTCAGCCATTCCCCAATGAATAGGCATCCCCACAATTTCTAATTCTTTGCTACCACAAAAAGAACTGCTATAAATATTTTGGTACATGTGGGTCCTTTTCCCCTTTTTATGATCTCTTTGGTATACAGACCTAGTAGAGGTACTGCTGGATCAGAGGGTATGCAGTTTTATAGCTCTTTGGGCATAGTACCAAATTGCTCTCCAGAGTAGCTGGATCAGTTCACTACCCCACCAACAATGCATTAGAGTTCCAGTTTTGGGGGTATTGTGTTGAATTGCTAGTTCTCTTTCCAAGTCTCTTCTCCATAGCTCTCATTTATTTTCCAATTCTTTTTTTATCACTCATTAAAAATATATTTTAAAATTTTGATCTAAGCATTTAGCTGAGCATTCAACAAATAGTACCAGTGATGGAATATAAGGTGATTCCTTCCCTTTTCCAACAGCTGGAATGACTCAGGCAGAAGGTTGAGGAGAAGGAGGTGAATCCTGTTAGCTGGCACTAAAAATCAGAGTAACCACTACTAATTCTGGCACCTAGGGCAGTTACCTATAAATATTAAATTTATTAAATATAGCTTAATTAAACTTAAAAATTTTTAAACTATTACATCATTTCTTTCAGGAATTCTGGTTGGATTTGTGCCTAAGTTGTGTTTGTCTTTGCTTGTAGATGTTTGGGAGTCTTTTTCTTCTTCTAGGTTTATGTCTTGGGCATCTCTGGATTCATAATAGCTTATTATTGTTGTTGTTTAGTAATTTTCCTAGAGATTTGTTCTAGGCAAACTAGCACCACTGGTCCAGCTGAGAGCTCTAGGGGTAGTCTGCAATCCCAATTCTTCTGGGAGACCTCCAAGCTCCTGTTCTGTAGGGGGGACTATGACTACAATATGCTCTGAGTGACTTTAGCCTTGGAGTTTTGAGTGCTAAGAGTTCTCAGTGCCAATTACACACTCCCAACCCTTCTGAGAGACCCCCTTTCTGTTGGTCTGTCCTGGAAGGTGAGTCCAAGATCAGATCTAGACATCTTCATGCTCTTACTCTAGCTTGGGACTCTGGTCCTTAAGTACACATTCTCAGTCCCTCTGAGAGCCACCTTACTGTTGGCTGGGGGCTAAGTCTTCAATCATTTCTCAGCACCCTGGTACTGCTGGCCTACCTCAGAGCTCTGAGCATTGAGTTCATGATCCTAATCCAACTTGGTACATAATTCCTGCTCTGGTCACCTGCCCATAGGTTGAATTTGTGATTGTGATAAAGATGACCCACTATAGTTTCCTCTTTAGTTTCACAACCACTGTTTATTATCGTTTTCTTTGAGGATCATTGTTGGAGCAGCTGTAGGGGCAACTGGGCTATACACATATACACTGTGTATATATACAATATATGTATATATATGTATATTATACATGCATGTATGTATTTGTATATACACATATGTGTGTATATGTTGCCTCCCTCATCATAATGTAAGAGCCTTGAACAGAGGGCCTATTTCTGCCTCTTCTTTATAAATCACAGCACTTAGTACAGTGACTGATGCAGAGTAAGCACTTAATTAATGCTTGTGGGTTGAATTATTGGTCTGTGGTGTGGATGTGTTTCCCTGGCAGTGTCTAGTGGATAAAAAGAACAATACTAGTTTCATCCGGATTATTTCCCCCTAATTTACCTTGTATTTATCTACAGACTCAATGATGTATTGCTCCTTCACCTTGGGACCACCCAAAATAGGTAGTACTCTCTGAAAAATCAAGTGCTAGTGACTTGATTTTTACATTTTTTCTTCTGGTTTGAATCCATCCACTTTTTTCTACATAAAACTTTGAAAAGTGGCCCCATTCATTCCCCCCTTAATCCCTGTCCCCTTCCCTTCTTGACTATAATATCTCATCAATACAATTTCATTGCTGAGATAAGTTTTCTTTTTGTTCCTGTGGGTTAGCTACATTCCCCATCCTGTTTCAAACCTCATTTCTATACTAATAGCTGTTCTTTCTTCAAAAATACAGTCTTCTTAATTTCATAGAGCTAATCTACCTTGTCCCCAAGAGCCTTATAGTACTATACTGTAAATCCATTTCCTGGACCCTTAATCCTTTAGCTATCAATTACAACTACTGCTAGCACCCTCGGAAAGGGGAGGGCTCCCTTTGAAATACTTCCTTTTTCTCCCTCTTGCATTTTGAATCTCATTGCCTTCTACTTGGCCACATCTTTTAGTCCTATGTACCTCCCTCAGAACCTTAATATGACCAAGATAAAACTGTGGAATCTAATGGAAAGGACCATCCCTTTAAGCAATTGGGGACCCAGGATAAATTATACTAGCTTCTAAGATTTTTATGCAAGGTGAAATTGGGATAAAATTAATTTCCAGAGCAGCCTGTGAGAAGACAATGGCAGCTGTCCCAAAATGATATCAGCGTAGTCTGAGAGATGTAGAGGGAAGCAAACCTCAGCTTGCTGATTGTGAATGAATGCCATGTGGTTAGGTCATTTCTAACAAAGGTGTAACTATTGCAGAGAAATATGGGATATGTTCCAGAACACAACAACTTAGAGACACCAATACTGCTTATAATCCTCCAGCAGGTAGGAAAAAAGGTAAGCTTAGTACCTATTTGCAAGAATGATTACTTAGAATAGAAAGCTACCAGATGGCATGTTTTCCATTCCCTCACACCTTGACTCAGACTTTCAAGCTATAGGTTTGGGTGACCCTAGTTACACCCCCACCCTGAAATGAATTTGTTTTAATAAACTGATTTAAGTGTGATTTTCATGCTATTCACCCTAGGTGTATTTGGAGGTAACTGCCCTAGGTACCAGAATTAGTAGTGGTTACTCTGATTTTTAGCACCAGCTAACAGAATTCAACTGCTTCTCCCCACCCTTCTGCCTGAGTCATTCCAGCTGTTGGAAAAGGGAAGGAATCACCTTATATTCCATCACTGGTACTATTTGTTGAATGCTTAGCTAGCCAGGACATTTTCATTTATTGATAAAAACTGATAAAAAGTTTCACAATGTCGCACTATGATAACTCCAGCCATTGGCCACCTTCTACACACATTAAAAGGTACATCTCTAGCAAGAGTGAGCAAATGGGGGCAAGTATTAGTTTTCTTATGACTGTGGAAAGAAGCAGGATTTTCTTTAAATCAATAATATTCCTTAGTACAAAGCCTTCAATTTCCCGAGAGAATGATGACACTTTCAACGTGAAAAACATAGCTTTGAAACAGATAATATTGTTCTCATAAGATCAACCTCTTAAAATTACAGGTATTCAGTTTCCTGTTCAAGATTTATATTAATGTAATAATCATATTAGGGTCACCAGGCAGGTAAGTGGTTCATAGAGGGAATCTGCAGATTTTTTCCCTGAAAATCTTTAAGACTGAATCAACCAGCATTTATTACATACCTACCATAGGTTAGGAGATACAACAGACAAGAAGCCAGAATACCTCTCCTTATGTAACATCCCTCCTCTCTAGGAGGACTTGGGTAGTTCACTGAAAGACACCCCTTGAGGCCAAATGCTACATCTACAGAAAGAGCAAGGATTCCTGATTGATGGAGTAGCTTCCGATCACACTGGGTACATGTGGAAAACTGATCTCAGAAGGAAAGAGCAAGCTTGATATGGTTAGTTACTGCCATATGAGTATGCACATTAAGTCCCAGCTCAGCAGCCGTTTAAAATGTTTTTCTTCACCACACAGTAAGTAGACAGATAAAAATCATGGTTTCTCCATTCATTCATCATCACTCACTTTCAGAAGCAGGCTCACTCAACATCCATGTGGACCACTTGTGCATGCTCCCAGGAATGGGTGCCCATTCAGGAGATAAGACATGTGTGCTAATAACTATTGTATAAATTAGTTAACATGTTAAATATACAGGAACACTGCAAGCCCAGTCCTGTGATAGAAAGAAGAGATTATTTCTATGTGGAGCCATCACAAAAAAAGAAAACTTCACAGAGAAGATGGTACCCACAGTGGGCTTTGAAAATGAGGTGGGATTTTAAAAGGCTAAAATAGTGAAGGAAATTGGGTATACACGTTGAGGTGAGGAAGGAAGGATGGAAGGAAGAGCATTTTTTTTTTTACTAAAACATTTAATTTTTTAAAAAATTTTGAGTTCCAAATTCTCTCCCTCCTTCTAATCCCTCCCCTACTTATTGAGAAGACAAGGAATATGATATCAATAATATATGTGAAATCATGCAAAACATATTTCCATATTATCCAGATTGCAAAAAAGCAAGAAAAATAAAACAAAAAAAAACTATACTTCAATTTTCACGCTAGAGGTAGACAAATTTTTTCATCATCAGTCTTTAAGAATTGTCTAGGATCAGCGTCTTCATCAGAATAGCTAAGTCTTTCACAGCTGAAATTGTTACAATATTGCTGTTACTGTGAACAATGACCTGGTTCTGCTCACTTCACTGTGCATCAATTGATATAGGTCTTCCCAGTTTTTTCTGAAACCATCTTGATGGTCATTTCTGCTAGCACAATAGTATTCCAACAAAAGCATATACCCCAACTTATTCAGTCATTCCACAATTGATAGGTATCCCCTCAAATTCCAGTTCTTTGCTATCACCAAAAAAAGAGCTGCAATAAATATTTTTGAACAAATAGATCCTTTTCCTTCTTCTTTGATCTCTTTAGCATACAGACCTAATGGTTGTATTTCTGGGTCAAAGGGTATACATAGTTTTATAGCCCTTTGGTCGTAATTCCAAATTGTTCTCCAGAATGATTGGACTAGTTCACAGCTCCACCAATAGGATAGTAGAGTACATATTTCTTCCACATCTCCTTCATCATTCATCATTTTCCTTCTCTGTCATGTTAGCTAATCTGATGAGTGAGGTAGTACCTCAGAGTTGTTTTAATCTGCATTTCTCTAATCAAGTGATTTAGAGCATTTTTTTTCATATAACTATAAAGAACTTTGATTATTTCTAAAAACTATCTGTTCATACCCTTTGAGCATTTATTAATTGGGGAATGGCTCTTACATTTATAAATTTGACTCCATTCCCTATATATTTGAGAAATGAAACCTCCATCATAGAAATTTGCTTTTCTGCTTTCCCTCTAACAGTAGCAACATTGGTTTTGTTTCTGCAAAAACTTTTTAATTTCAGATAAAATTACCCATTCTTCCTCATGATCTCTATTTCTCAGTTGGTCATAAACTCTTCCCTTTTCCATAGATATGACAGGTAAAATTTCCCATGCTCCCCTAATTTGTCCATATCACCCTTTATGTATAAATGTGTACCCATTTTGACCTTATCTTAGCGTACAATGTGACATGTTGGTGTATATCTAATTTCTATCAAACTGCTTTCCAGTTTTCCCGGAAATTTGTGTCATATAGTGAGTTCTTGCCACCAAAGCTTAGATCTCTGGATTTATCAAATACTAGATTACTATGGTCATTTTCTACTGTGTATTGTATACCAAAAGTATTCTACTGATTCACCATTTTATTTCTTAGTTGGTATGGAGTTGTTTTGATGATTATCACTTGGTAATATAGTTTGAAATCTGGTACTGCTAGGCTACCTTCACATTTCTTTTCACAAATTCCCTTGATTTTTTTATTTTTCCAGATGAATTTTGTTTTTTTTCTAGATCTACAAAATGATGCTTGAGTAATTTGTCATGGCACTGAATAAGTAAATTAATTTAGGTAGAATTGTAATTTTTATTATATTGCCTTAGCCTACCCACGAGCAATTACTATTTCTCCAGTTGTTTAGATATGTCTTTCTTTGTATAAAAAGTGTTTTATAATTGTGTTCATATAGTCCCTGGGTTTGTCTTGGCAGGTAGACAGCCAAGTATTTTATATTGTCTACAGTAAATGGAATTAAATGGAATTCCTCTTTCTTTCTCTTCCTGGTGGATTTTGTTGTTGGTATGTGGAAATGCTGATGATTTATGTGGGTTTATTTCATATCCTGCAACTTTTGCTAAAATTGTTCATTTTTTTCAACTAGTTTTTTAGTTGATTCCTTAGGGCTCTCTAAGTAATCCATTATATCACCTACAGAGTGACAGTGACAGTTTTGTTTTCTCATTGCCTGTTCTTGAAATAAGCATTTATTAAATACCTACTAGGAACCAGGCACTGTGCTAAGATCTTTAGAAATATTATCTCATTTAGGCCTGCTATTATTACTTCCATTTTATGGTTGAGGAAATGGAGGCAAACAGTTTAAGTGACTTGCCCTGTCCCAAAGGTTCATTATGCCACTTAGCTGCCTCAGTCTAGATAGGATGGGCTAATTCGAGTGTAGAAATCTTCTATAGTTAGAATTTAGAGCTGTGTCCCCTTTAACAGTCCGTCCTAACAGAGTTTCAGTCCTTGAAGCCTAATCAGTTCACTAAGATGTTAACCAGATGGTAATAAGGTCATTTACCAAGAACTCTTCTTAAACATATCCAGAAGTCAATATTTAGGTCTATCAGGAGAAGGGAAGGAACAGACATTTATTAAGCACCTACTAAGTGTAAGCACTATGCTAAGCACTTTACAGATATTAACTCATTTGCTTCTGGTGACTTTGGTGGCTTCCAGCTTGAGTTTAAACACCACCTCTAACTCATGCAAGAACTGACTTCAGAAACTATGGTGTGGGAAGTTAAGATTAGGGAAAAAGAAGGAGCCAAAACCCTAATTGAGTACTAGTGGTGGTTGGAGGTGTTCTAGGCAGCAACAGGAGTAGAACTATCAAGATGATTATGTGTTGGATGATAAAGAGGCTCAGTTGTTCTATGGATCCATCCCATCTGAGGAGATTGTTGAGGGTCACAGAAGGAAGATAAAAAAGAGCTAATATTCCCTCTAGAAACTGTCTATACTCTTGCCACTACTAGGTCTGCTTGTTCCCTCTTCAGTAATTGAGGGGCAGATTAAAAAGTTTCTCTACAGGCAACATGGATCCAAAGAAAAGGCATTGTTTTTCCTAAGGACAGTCAGGAGATCTCAACCCTCAAGTTGCTATCTTGTGATATTCTTATTTCTTATGGCTTTAAAGTTGTGATTGTTTTCTAAATACCTTCTTCTATATAAAAGAGGACATTGAATGTAACATTTTTTCAATACTGTGATTAGTCCTGTCATATTTGCTTATTTCTTTTTTTCTTTCCTGTTTACCTTTCATGTTTCTTGATTCTTGCATTTGAAAGTAAAAATTTTTATTCAGCCTTGGCCTTTTCAACAAGAATGCTTGGAAGTTCTCTATTTCATTGAAATTCTATTTTTTCTCCCTGAAGTATTATACTCAGTTTTGCTGGGTATGTGATTCTTGGTTTTAATCCTATCTCCTTTGACATCTGGAATATCCTATTCCAAGTCCTTTGATTCCCTTAGAGTAGAAGCTGCTAAATCTTGTGTTGTACTAATTGTATTTCTACAATACTTGAATTGTATTCAGCAGAATGCAATCCAGCAGAATACAATCCAGCTGAAACTGGCTCCTTGTAATATTTTCTCCTTGACCTGGGAACTTTGGAATTTGGCTACAATATTCCTAAGAGTTTTCCTTTTGGGATTTATTTCAGGAGGTGATTGGTGAATTCTTTCCACTTCTATTTCACCCGCTGGTTCTAGAATATCAGGGCAGTTTTCCTTGATAATTTCTTGGAAGATGATGTCTAGGTTCTTTTTTTGATTATGGTTTTCAGGTAGTCCAATAATTTTTAAATTATCTCTCCTGGATCTATTTTCCAGGTCAGTTGTTTTTCCAATGAGATATTTCACATTGTCTTCTATTTTTTTATCCTTTTGATTTTGTTTTATAATTTCTTGTTTTCTCATAAAGTCATTAATTTCCATCTGCTCCATTATAATTTTTAAAGAACTATTTTCCTTCAGTGAGCTTTTGAGCCTCCTTTTCCCTTTGGCCAATTCTGCTTTTTAAAGCATTCTTCTCCTTACTAGCTTTTTGGACCTCTTTTGCCATTTGGGTTAGTCTATTTTTAAAGATGTTATTTTCTTCAGCATTTCTTTGGGTCTCCTTTAGCAAGCTGTTGACTTGCTTTTCATGAATTTCTTGCATTCCTCTTGTTTCTCTTCCCAATTTTTCCTCTACCTCTCTTACCTGGTTTTCAAAATCTTTTTTGAGGTCTTCCATGGCCTGAAATCACTGCATATTTTTTTTGGAGGTTTTGGATGCATAAGCCTTGACTTTGATGTCTTTCTTTGATATGGTATGCTTTGTTCTTCCTCATCTGAAAGGATGGAAGAAAACACCTTTTCACCAAGAAAGTAACTTTCTATAGTCTTATTTCTTTCCTTTTTTGGGCATTTTACCAACCAGTTACTTGACTTTTGAGTCCTTTGTCAAGTAGAGGGTATACTACCATAGACTTCAGAGGTTTTGTGTTCTCTGAGTTATTTCTAGGGACCTATAAATTCTCAGTTCCTTCAAGGTGGCACAATCAAGTGAGAGGAGTTTACTCCTCTCCTGGCCTGCACTTTGGTCTATGAGCAACCACAAGCACTCTTTTCTGCCCTGGGACTGCGAGTAGGGTTCCCTCTCCACAGCTGCCACCAGCTCTGCCATTCCAGCACTTCTCCACACCCCAGGACTGCCACTCCAGACTGAGACCCAGATCGGCTGCTCGATTGCCTCAGGGTCATAAGGCCGAGGGCTCCAAAAGTAGATGCTGCTGCTGCACTCACAATAGCTGCTGCTACCCTGGGGTTGAGGCTAGGGCCAGACCATGCTCCTCTCTCACTCAAGTGAAAGAGCTTTCTTACTGACCTTTGAAGCTATCTTTGGTGTTTATGTGTTGAGAAATTTGGGAACTGCAGCTGCTACCCATGACTCCGCATCTTGAACCCTGCTGCAGTCCTGTCTGTGCTGCGTGGCCTCTGCTCTGAGCCTGGTGCAATAGACCTTTCCTGTAGGACTTCCAGGCTGTCTTGGGCTGGAAATCTGCTTCACTCTGTCATTTTGTGACTTCTGCTGCTCTAGAATTTGTTTAGAGTCATTTTTGCAGGTATTTTATGGGCTATGGGGGGAGAGTTAGAGCAGGTCTGTCCTTATGCTCCACCATCTTGGCTCCATCTCCTTATTTCTCATTTTTTTAAAAAAAATGCTATAATGAATAGGAAAAGGAATGGGGGAAACATGTCAGTCAGTCAATAAACATTTCTTAAGAATCTACTGTGTGGTTCACTATGCTAAGTGCTAGAGATAAAAAGAAAAGCCAAGAGACAGTCTCTGCTCTCACAGAGCTCACAGACTAATGAGGAAAACAGTATGCAAACAATGATACATAAACAAGATAGATACAGGATAAATTGAATATAATTAATAGGGGGAAGATATTAGAATTAAGGGAGATTGGGAAAAGCATATTATAAAAAGTAATATTTTAGCTGTGGCTTGGAGGAAGCCAGAGGATACAGAAGAGGGGGAAGGGAATTCCAAGAATGAGGGACAGACAGTGAGAATGCACAGAACTGGGAGACAGGTGTCCTATGAGAAACAGTAAAACAAAAGAAATTAACAAATATTTAAAAAAAAATACCTGTCTCTCCCAATAACCAGCATGGGGTCCCTTTTCTCTGTACTTACCAAGGATGGATACTGAACCTGAGTCCTATTATATCCAGAAAGAGTCCACCTGGATCCTATCCTCTCATATTTTCAGAAAATTGCTTCCAAATCCAAGGGAATTTGGCATCTTACTAAATAAGGACCTTACAAATAGTAATAATAGCTGCCATTTATGTAGGATTTTTAAAGTCTGCAAATTACTTTCCATATGTAACCTATTTCTGTTGTTTATCTCATAGAATGAATGAATGAACAAAGCATTTATTAAGTGCTTACAATATGCAAAACACTGTGCTAAGCTCTGGAGACACAAACTGAAAAGTAAGACAGTCCCTGATCTCAGCTGCTCACATTTTAATGGGGAGACAATATATATAAAAAGTTTTAGGCTTAAAGTCAGATGAAAAAGTCCCATAATGCCTCTTCTTTAATGTTATTTCTACTGATAAAATCATACTAAGTTTCTGATATTGAGTTATCTGACAGTGCCAAGGACTATGGTGGCCAGAATTTTCTTTCTGACTCTTGCCAGGCTGCATCACCACAGGAGTCACTTCCATGGATGGTGGCTGAGGGCACTGGGCTAGAAACAACACTCCTCCCAAGGTCTCTGGGCTCAGTGTCCTAGTCTGTCTCCTTCAGGGGGAGCTGATGGTCAAGGAGGTGCTGGTCATCTGACTTGCCTGGCACATACTGCTTCCTGTTTTTCACTCGAGCTACCCTGCTGCTTCAGATAAGCTGGCTTGTCTCCCCTGTTTGTGGTGGTTAGTAGAGATGGCTACCCTTCCCCCCTACCCCTTCACAGGAGCTGCTTTCCTGGATTATACTTGTGAGGGCTGTGCTCTAGGTGGTCTGATGGGTGTGATCACCCCCAGGGCTCCTGTGCTATCTGGCTATTGGTAGCATTTAGTTAGCTGTTATTGCTGATGATGATGAGGAAGGTGAGCCCTATCTCCACTAAGATTTCTCCATTCAATGATGGCTACAGGGATGGGGGCTGCAAGCAGATCTGGGAATTGGGAGGCATTTCTATTCCCAAGGCTCTCAGTCTCAGTTTCCTGGGCTACCTCCATTAGAGTCTGAGGGGAGACAGTGGTCCTGGTGGTGGTCTGACATTCCCTCAGGTGTCTTGCTGCTTTGTAGAGAGAACAGTAACTTACTGTAACTTTAAGAACTCATATAGGATGTAACCCATATATTATGTCACTTGAACCTCACAATAACAGTATCAATTGATAATAAATGTGAAATCTAATGTCATATTGAGGGATTATTTTCATTTATTAAGTGCTTTCACAATTCTCTTAGAAGATACGTGTTTTGGGGGGAGGAGCCAAGATGGCGGAGTAGAAAGATACATATATGCTAGCTCCGAACCCACAGCCCATAAAATACCTGTAAAGAAGAACTCCCAACAAATTCTGGAGCAGCAGAAGCCACAGAACAATGGAGTGGAGGAGATTTCTGTTCCAGAGAGGCCTGAAAAACCGACGCCAAGGGTCCGTCGTGCACCAGACCCGGAGCACAGCCCAGCCTTGCCTTGGCCACAGCACCAAGGGGAGCAGATCCGAGTGGGCTTCAGGGATGGAATCTCCAGCAGCCACACAGGTCCCTCTACCCACAGGTGCCAAGGGTGGGGGAGAGGGACTTTTCAGCTTGCCGAGAGGAGAGCATGGTGTCTCCATAGCTCAGGCCCCCTCGGGAGGCAGCAGCGGAGGTGGCAGCAGACAAGGGCTCCCAAAGCAAGCAGGAGCTCAGATCCATTGTCCAAGGTCTTCGCATAAACCCCCTGAGGTGTGGCAGCCCTGCCCCCACCTGAGCAGCTGAACTTAATCTCACACTGAATAACAGCCCCGCCCCCGCCAAAAGCCCTGAGGCTGGGAAGCAGCATTTGAATCTCAGCCCCCAAGCACTAGCTGGGCTGATCTGGTGGCGAGGAGGGTGTGGAAAGGAAACTCAGAAGTCAAGTAACTGGCTGAGAAAATGCCCAGAAAAGGGAAAAAAAATAAGACCATAGAAGGTTACTTTCTTGGTGAACAGATATCTCCTCCCATCCTTTGGGATGAGGAAGAACAATGCTTACCATCAGGGAAAGACATAGAATGCAAGGCTTCTGTATCCCAAACATCCAAAATAAATATTCAATGGGCTCAGGCCATAGAAGAGCTCAAAAAGGATTTTGAAAATCAAGTTAGAGAGGTGGAGGAAAAACTGGGAAGAGAAATGAGAGAGATGCAAGAAAATCAGGTCAACACCTTGCTAAAGGAGACCCAAAAAAATGCTGAAGAAAATAACACCTTGAAAAATAGGCTAACTCAATTGGCAAAAGAGGTTCAAAAAGCCAATGAGGAGAAGAATGCTTTCAAAAGCAGAATTTGCCAAATGGAAAAGGAGGTTCAAAAGCTCACTGAAGAAAATAGTTCTTTCAAAATTAGAATGGAACAGATGGAGGCTAATGACTTTATGGGAAACCAAGAAATCACAAAACAAAACCAAAAGAATGAAATAATGGAAGATAATGTGAAATATCTCATTGGAAAAACAACTGACCTGGAAAATAGATCCAGGAGAGGCAATTTAAAAATTATGGGACTACCTGAAAGCTGTGATCAAAAAAAGAGTCTAGACATCATCTTTCATGAAATTATCAAGGAAACCTGCCCTGATATTCTAGAACCAGAGGGCAAAATAAATATTCAAGGAATCCACAGATCACTGCCTGAAAGAGATCCAAAAAGAGAAACTCCTAGGAACATTGTGGCCAAATTCCAGAGTTCCCTGGTCAAGGAGAAAATATTGCAAGCAGCTAGAAAGAAACAATTCAAGTATTGTGGAAATACAATCAGGATAACATAAGATCTAGCAGTTTCTACATTAATGGATCAAAGGGTATGGAATATGATATTCCAGAAGTCAAAGGAACTAGGACTAAAACTAAGAATCACCTACCCAGCAAAACTGAGTATAATACTTCAGGGGAAAAAAAGGTCTTTCAATGAAATAGAGGACTTTCAAGCATTCTTGATGAAAAGACCAGAGCTGAAAAGAAAATTTGACTTTCAAAAACAAAAATGAAGAGAAGCATGAAAAGGTAAACAGCAAAGAGAAGTCATAAGGGACTTTACTAAAGCTGAACTGTTTACATTCCTACATGGAAAGACAATATTTGTAACTCTTGAAACTTTTCAGTATCTGGGTAACGGGTGGGATTACACACACACACACACACACACACACACAGGCACACACAGACAGAGAGCACAGAGTGAATGGAACAGGATGGGATCATATCTTAAAAAAATGAAATTAAGGGGTGAGAGAGATATATTGGGAGGAGAAAGGGAGAAATGGAATGGGGCAAATTATCTCTCATAAAAGAGGCAAGTAAAAGATTTTTTAGTGGAGGGAAAAGAGCAGAAGTGAGAGAAAAACATGAAGTTTACTCATCACAATCCACTAAAGGAAGGAATAAAATGCACACTCATTTTGGTATGAAAACCTATCTTACAATACAGGAAAGTGGGGGAGAAGGGGATAAGCAGGGTGGGGGGGATGATGAAAGGGAGGGCAATGGGAGGAGGGAGCAATTTGAAGTCAACACTCTTGGGGAGGGACAGGATCAAAAGAGAGAATAGAAGCAATGGGGGGCAGGATAGGATGGAGGGACATATAGTTAGTCTTACATAACATGACTATCATGGAAGTCATTTGCAAAACTACACAGATATGACCTATATTGAATTGCTTGCCTTCCCAAAGGGAATGGGTGGGGAAGGGGGGATGAAGAGAAGTTGGAACTCAAAGTTTTAGGAACAACTGTCGAGTACTATTCTTGCTACTAGGAAATAAGAAATACAGGTAATGGGGTAGAGAAAGTTATCTTACCCTACAGGACAAAAGAGAAGATGGGGATAAGGGAAGGGAGGGATGTTAGAAGAGAGAACAGATTGGTGATAGGGGCAATTAGAATGCTCAGTGTTTTGGGGTGGGGGAGGGGAGAAATAGGGAGAAAATTTGGAACCCAAAATTTTATGAAAATGAATGTTAAAAAATAAATAAAAAAAATTTTTTTAAAAAAAGATACGTGTTTTCTAGTCTGTTAACCAGGATTTAAGTATTTGTGAACCAGTGCGCCTATTTGCAAACAGGACAATTAGCCTTGCCCAAATCCAGTCTAATTCCTACTTCAGTCTCACCTGGCATATGCATGTATATGCATCTGTATGTGTCTTTTACCATGTTCCTATTAATGTAAAATGGGAAAAGGGTAGAAAAGTTGGTGAGCGTTAACATCTAGTGACAAATACCACAAACAAAGGCCTCATCTTTTAAATTCACTGATTTCTAGCAGGTCTCTCCTGGTCACACAATGAATTTGGGGCTAAGTATGTTTGTAAACCATTGACTATTGTTGTTTGAGGAAACACAATTTTTTGAAAGGGGAAAAGAAGAGAAGAGCTTATTAATGATTGGTTTCCCTGCTTGTATGTCATCGTCTCATTTCTCCAGCCTTTCTCTGGATGTTCCTGCTATCTTCAGTCCATTGTAAGAGGGAAAATCAATCCCATGTACAACAATGGAGGGCCGGTCTGAAAAGACTGAGGACAGACGCTGCTTAACTTCCAGTCCAACAAACAAATTCAATTTTGTTATATAAACCATCCCCAAGGATGGAGAGAATTAAGCCCTTTGTGATTTTTGTCCTATCATTCCAGAACGTGCTTCAGTGGTTGAACAGGGAAAAAAAAGTGGCATCAATTGTTACAGAGTACGTGCCATTTGAAGACTCCCTGGCCCTCTTGAGCAAGACCAAACCAAATCTTGGGAAGACTAACAACACACATTGTGGTAAAACCGGGTAAGGTTTTTCTTGTCGTTTAGACCTACTGTTACTAATTCCGTAACCATTTAAAATCTGCAACATGTACCTAGGGGGAGGACATAAATGTTTCATAATAGCAGGTGTCTCTGAGACAACTTGCCAAAGTGCATCATCCTGCTGAAGACATCACTAACAACGAAATGGATTGCAAAGAGTTGGGGACAAAATAGGAGGCCTGAGTTCTACGACAGCCAACAATGACAAGCCACATAATCTCTGGACCTCAGTTTTCTCATCTGTAAATTGAGGGGATCAGATTAAATAATTAATGAGTTCCTTTTCATCCCTAAATTGCTTTGAAAAGGAAAGAGAGAAGGAAAGAAGGAAGGGAGAGAGGAAGTGAGGGAGGGAAGGAGGAAGGACGGAAGGGAAGAAGAAGGGAAGGAGGGAAGAAAGGAGGAAGGAAAAAAAAGGAAGGGAAAAAAAAAGAAGGAAGCATTTACTATACAAAGTGCTTTCTGAATATCATCTCATTTGATCCTCACAACAACCCTGAGAAGAAGGTGCTATTATTATCCCCATTTTACAGCTGAGGAATCTTAATTCAGACAAACATGAAGTGACTCACCTAATAGGGTTACAAAGCTAGGAGGAAAATGTCTGAGGTCAAATTTGAACTCAATTCTTTCTAACTCCAGGCTCAGCACTCTATGTACTGCGCCACCCAGATGCTTAGGGCTCCTTACAGGCTCCTATTAAGCAACTTCTGATACTGTGGTGTTTACTTAATTCTAATTCCCAATACTTAGAAAAAGTTTCCCCTAATCATTTCATCCCTAAATGAGAAATTAATGACACATTGAAGAAACCACAGGCATACGTATCAAACATTTTCAAATTCAGGCTACTGGGATTGTCTGCATTTCAGGTAAATGAGTGAATAGTTGTCTGGAGTGAATTCCAGGTGAAGTTTTGGGTCTGTCTCCAATTAGCTCCTGGGAAAAATAGTATTTGGGACCAATGCACACAGTGCATACCATCAAAAAACAATAGAAACAGTGAAAGGAGTTTGGAATAAATGCAGATTTGTGATGGGGGGAACTCCTAGTGGGAGAAAATTGGAGACTGAAAGTCAATTATGACTTAGTTGATCATTGTCTGAGGTCCACACGCCTGGCATAGGCAATAGCAATGGGAGACTTCAGTAATCCAAATTCTTGACTTGCCTTAATGATAACTTAATCCTTCCAAAGGTAATGATTCAAGAGGAAATTCTATGCTGGATCTGATTTAAGGAAGGAAATGGGTGAAAATGATAAGAACATTGGTTTTGTGATAAAGGAGAGAAAAACTGGGCATGGTCTGACATGCACCCTCAATATGGGGAAAACAGATTTCTAATTCTCATATGAATGTAAACTGAGTTTCCTCTATTTAGATTAGAACATTTACTGAGCACAGAACCATCTTATCTCCTTACTGAGAATAAAAGCATGATTGGACAGATAAATTATTAAGTCAAGAGTCTATAACTTTTGCTTTCCAGTGCTGCTCCTCGACAACGTAAATGTTATTAGTCTAATTTTCATAGTGGAATAAAAAAGGGGGATAAAAAACAAAGACAGAATAGATACTGACATGCAGATGGAAAGCGCTGGACATTCTAAAAAAATGCTAAATCATTTTTACATCCTTTAAGAATCTGGTGAAACCTGCGGGCTCCTTCTCGGAATTATGTTTTTCAATGAATAAGATAACAATACATAGGATTACAAAAGAAGCCAACAATAGAAAACTACAATTGACAAAATATTTTTAAAAACAAGTTCACAGCCCCTGGATTAAGAAGCCATGATTTGTGGGCATCTCTTGGGTAGGTGTTGAGCATGAAGAGTGAACCAAACCCAAGACTGAGGAGCAAAAGATCTGCATTATCAGATTTAGAGTAAATTAATTCATTAACAAGGGAAAGCTGTTTATGTTCTTGCACCCTTAGGATCAAATCTTCACATTATCTGCATGATTTGAGGAAACTTGTTTAAACCTATGCCAAAGGGGTTATAAGACTTCAACCAGCAATACCACTATTAGGTCCGTTTCCCAAGATGATTAGAGAAATAAAGAAAGAACCTATATATTCTAGAATGTTTATAGCATCTCTCTTTGTGGTGGCAAAGAATTGGAGATTGAGGGAATGTCCATCAGTTAGGGAATGGCTGAACAAGTTGTGGTATATGATTGTGACAGAATACTACTGTGCTGTGAGAAATGAACAGGTTGATTTTTTAGGGAAAGACTTGCATGAAATAATGAAAACTAAAATGAGTAAAACCAAAGCAACAACCTATACAGTAGCAGCAATATTCTTTGAAGAGTAAATGTGAATGACTAAGTTATTCTGAGTTATATGAATATTCAAATCAGCTACAAAGGACCTATAAAGGAAGATGCTATCCACTTCCACAGAAAGAGCTGATAAAAGTATGCAAAATATAGTTTTACATATAATATGTGCATGTGTATATGTTTATATCTATCTGTCCATCTATCTATCTATCTATCTATCTATCTATCTATCTATCTATCTATCTATCTATCTACCTATCTACCTATCTATATACATATCTGTGTCAAATAGTAGCTTCCTCTAATTTGAAGTTGGGAGGGAGGGAAATAGTTTGAAATTTAAATGTAGCAAAAATAAAATAAATATTAAAAAATATAAATTAAAAATTAAAAAAAAAAACTTGCTTTTTCTCCCTGGATTAGATGGCCTCTGAGTTCCCCTCTAGATCTATAATCCTGTAATTTCGGACCCCAACACAATCTCTAGACACCCCCTCCCCCACCTGCCCTTGCCCCCTGCCACTGAAGTAAGCTCCCTTGTTTTATGGATGAGGAAACCAAGATCCAAAGGAGCTAAAGGTGTCACCAAAGGTGACACAGCTAGTGAGTATTTAAACACTATTTGAACTCAGGTCTTCCTCAGTCCAAGTCAGGAAACACTTCATCCACTACACCTGCTAGCTTGTCTAGGAAAATATCAGAAGTTTACATAAAAGGACCAAGACTTCTGGAAGCCAGATTGAATTAGACAAATAGTATACTCCCTGTAGTTTTACTTCCTGCTGGTCTGAATCTCTGCCCTATCACACAGTTGTCCCAGTGCACCTGGCATATGCTCTAGGGATCCTCATCCCAACTCCCATCCTTCTAGAAGAATCCCAGGTCCCAGAACCAGGCTACCTCCCTTCATGGTTCAATGGGTACCACGGAGAGAGGTGGAGCATGATTTTTTCTATTGTCATTAGCTCAAGCCTTCACTGGCATTCTTTATACCAAGATTAATAGTTGAAAGCCAATTTCATTAGCTAGCCTAGAGTATTTTCTAGAATGGTGTATTTGCTAAGGTGGTACAATTAGAGAAGATGCTCTAAAAGAGTCCCTTGAACATCTTTGACACTCTTTCCACGACCACCGACAGAGTTTGGGGGAAAAAGTAGCCTCAAGCTTGGAGTGCACATCTGGCAAATGGGCTCCCAAATGCTAGACTCCCTTCTGTCCACTCATGGAATGCTCAAGATGCTACCCTTCAGCATGGGGTAGTTTCAGTGCTGGGCACCTTGTCCTTGACTCCCAATGCAAATGCTGCCATCAACTGTTCTGAGGGCACTTCCAGGACACAGATGGGAAGATGGGAAGTCCAAAATCCTCCAAAGCTGGAGAAGTCTTCCTCCTGATAAAGGGGGATTGAGCTGGAAATGCATGCTTACTTTAAATTCTGGAATGTCTCCTTTTCCAATGGGTGTGATAATTTACAGGTAATCATCACAATCCCCTCTATTTCAAGTGCCCTAAAGACTGATACCAATCTAGATTGACTTCTCAATTTATACCTGCACTCATAGGAGCCCAGACCTAGAAATGGAAGAGATTTTAAAAGTATCTAGTCCAATCCTACCACAATTTTATACATGGTGAAACTATAGGCCAGAGAGGGATAGCAACTTGCCCAAGGTTGCACAGCAACACAGTCTGGATTGGATCCCAAGTCTTCTATTTCCAAATTCAATATTCTTTCTACCACACCCCTCCTAAGTCAGACACACTCCTCTAACTCAAATGGAATGGGCCTTTCTCCCATACTTTAGCCTCATCATCCAAACATATTAGTCCTATTGTTTTCTGGATTAGACACAAATCCAAGCGCTACTTGGGACATACTAAAGACTATTTGAGACATTAAAAAAAAAAAAAGAGGAAGAAAACAGAAGAAAACCTTCAAAATAAAGGGGGTCCTTTATGGAAGAACATGAATGAAGACCTGCTTAGAGGGATTGCAATCTGTACCACAAGGAAGAGTACCCACACCAAATGAAACCGTAAGATAACCTGACTGAGACATCTTTGTTCAAAAATCTGAGCAACCTAGAATTTTTTTTCCAACCCATTTGCTTTCTTTCTTCGAAGCTCACAAAAAATAGATGAAACAGACTTTTTTTTTCTACTTGCTTGGCAAAAACACTGCTTGTCCTGGATGAGTGGTTATTTTTAAGGCACACTTAGCTAGCACTTCAGTAAGGTGGGATCTCGACTCTGAGATGTGTGCCACCTCTCCCACGCAAACACACGCACATCCACACATACCAACACACATCTCCAAACCAAAACCTTGGGGGAGAAGGGGATGAGGAGAACAAGGGAACTGATCTCCTGCCTTATCTTAGAGTTCATCATAACAACGATTCTTTAAGGTTTTAACCAAGCATGGTCCCCTTCTACCAATGAACACAGTGTGGCACAAACAGTTGCTAGAGTCAAAGGATTTAGGTCCAAATTCTGGATCTACCACTTCTTACTACCTAGGCAACCAAGGGGAACCCATGTCACTTTCTGGGCCTCAGATTCCTCATAGGTAAAATGGGGGGAGGGGTTGGACTGTTGTTATTAAGTTTCAGTCTTGTCTAATTCTTCAAGACCCCATTTTGGGGTTTTCTTGGCAGATACTGGTTTGTCACTTCCTTCTCCAGCTCATTTTACATTTGAGGAAACTAAGGTAAAGGAGGTTAAGTGGCTTGTCCTGGGTCTCACAGCTAGTGTCTGAGGCCAGATTTGAACTCAGGAAAATGAGTCTTTCACTGTGCCATCTAGTTACCTAGATACCATTAAATATCTTTTTATCTCCAAATCTATGATTATCTATGATCATTTTGAAAGAAATAGAGAATTCAGCAAGTGTCCCAAGGGTGGGGAACCTGCAACCTTGAGGCCAAATATGATCCTCTGGGTCCTGAAGTGCAGCTCTTTAACTTTGGATTCAGTCAAAGGGTCGAACTTGAGGACCTAGAGGGCCACATGTGGCCTTGAGACCTGAAGCTCCCCCACCTCTGGTAGACAACTATAAGTAGCAGCTAGATAACTATAATTCTACTCAAAACTTTACCTGCAGATGATACAAGATTTAGAGTTGGAACAGCTGTTATAGTCCTAGGAGTATAACCTCATATAATAGAAAAGTGAGGCCTAGAGATG
Organism: Notamacropus eugenii; assembly: GCF_028372415.1. Taxonomy (NCBI): domain Eukaryota; kingdom Metazoa; phylum Chordata; class Mammalia; order Diprotodontia; family Macropodidae; genus Notamacropus; species Notamacropus eugenii. The sequence continues at coordinate 366,960,379 of NC_092873.1, read as the reverse complement.
TGAAGGGACTTGTCTACAGCCACAAGAGGAGTAAGTAGCAGGACTGATTCAAATCCAAGTCCTCTGACTTCAAATCCAGTGTGCTTTCCATAGACTTTTCCTAATGTAACAAGCAAAAAAAGCAAGGTTTCTTTGTTTTTCCCCTTGAGTAAAGGGAACATCAGATTTGGAGTTAGGGGACTTGGTTTCGAATCCTGCCTGCTACTTACTACTAATGTGGCCTTGAGTAAGTTAAAATTAAAGCTTAAAATTGTACTAAGACTTATGGGACACATCTACGACTTAATACTTAAGATTCAAGTATTCATGGACCTAACATGATCCTTTGGAAACTGGTCCTGATTTTCTTTTAACTACAGTTGCTAATGCTAACCAGGTTAAAGCTAAATTGGAAGGAATATTGCCTTAAATTTGTTTCCAAACAGTGACAAGTCTTAAGAATTCTAAGTCCAATGGACCTTTGGGAAATGAGGTTGTGGCTGTTTTTCTTCTCATTTATCCTCTGTGAGGTGTAAAAAACCACTGTGATTTTTCCTAGTTTATGTAGAACTTGCCTCTTACCTCTTTCTCTGTCATTGTAAGAGCTGAGCTGTTGGAATCTGATAATATACAGGAACAGCTGCACATGCTGTTCCTATCCTCCCTTTCCTCCCTCTTCCCTCAGCCATATCTCTACATCTCTATATATTCCGGGTGATTCCTTGTTAGGGTTGAACATAACAGACCTAATGTCCTTTATCTGGCAAAATCAGATGCAAATAGAACTTTAACATACAGGAAAAAAACCAGGAAAAGTGTGTTTATGATTTACGATACTATACTATGAAACCACCTCTTTTAGGACACAACATTTTCTGATTAGGAATGCCAAGAATTAGTATCTCAATCTTCAAAAGCCCTTTGTATGATTTGAAACTCGTGTTTAAGCTTCATGGATTTACCCATTAAACTTCCCATTCAATAACCTAAAGCTTCTTTTTGAAACAAAAGCCCATGACTCTTCCAGGTGATGTTGGCTGGGAGTCATGGAATTCTACTTACTGAAGAATTGATGACCCAGAAGCAATGCAGATGCTTGAGCTGAGCTCAGTAAGGCTGCAACATGTTACAAACAAGGGATTAGGTGGAGGTGGTGTAAAGAATAATGCATGACCAGAAAAAAAAAAATGGGATGGTCACATACCAAGAGTGAGGTCTAAGCAGTGGAAATCCCATGTTCTCCATTGGCATTCACCAGCAGAATATAAGAATGTTTCCTAAAACTCTGAAGACTCCTCTATAGCTGATATGTAGGAAAACATAGACAAAAGTTGTGCAGGATAAGCAGGTGTGAATGAGCTGTGATCCCTACCATTAGAGGAAGTACCTCATCAATGAGATCCCGGATTCTTTAGAGTAGGGGTTCTTAACATTTCCAGGGATCCCTCTGGCAATCTGATGGAGCTTAATGGACCCCTTCTCAGGGCATCTTAAACCATAAAATATATTCAATTACAAAGGAAGTCAATTTCATTGAAATATTACTGTCACCAGGATGAAAAAAGACAAGCTCATAGTGCCCAACTTGACTGTCCTTTCATTCAAATACTGGAATATGGGACAGCGGCCCAGGTCTGAAGATCCCACATTTGAATTCTTCTCTTTGTACAGAACATGGCAGTGGCAACGTCGAGGGCTACTCCCACAGCCCAAGAAATGTGTGTGTTTTCAAACGTTCCGTAGATACAAGAGGAGAAACGCTAGATACCAGTGGAGGGCTTTATAATGTTACCAAGTGCCAGGCTGCGACCCCGAGAGGCCGCACGGACTGCGGGATGGTGGGCATTGGATGCAAGAAGAAATTCCTTGGGACTCCCGGTTCTGACACTTGTTGGATGTGTGGCCAGAGGCTCGCCATCTACCTTTTCTGTTGGCAAACTCAAAGCACTTTACAAATACCTGATTTTACCTTCACGATCCCCTTCGGTGCTACGATTGTCCCCAATTTACAGAGGGGAAGCGGAGGCGGGCAGAGGTTAAGTGAAGTTTTGTACCTCGGTTTCCCGATCTGTCAGATACCCCCAACCTCCCACCACGTGTCCAGTACATCCCAAAGCGCTACAGGAATGTGAGTGGTCATCAAATGAAGGGCGGGGTCGGGGGCGGTTCTGACTCCCCTCCGACAGGGGCCTAAGGGAGAAATAAATGTAGCTTGAAGTGCAGCCCCTGGTGAACCCTGGGCACGAGGGTCACCCTCTGGGGGACCCCACGGCCCGCGCGCTCTCCGCAAGCCTCGGCACGTGCGCGCTGGCAGAGGTCAGCAGCTCCCCGGGCACAAACCCAGGCTGGGCTGCCCGCAACCCCACGCCCTCCTCCAGGCACGGCTGCGGGCACTTTAGGCCTCTCTTCCTTCCTCCCGCCCCCCATCCTCAGCCACGCTCCCGTCTGGGGGTTAGGCTCCCTCGCGCTCCCTTTCGCCCGCCCGAGCCTCTTCCCGCTCTGCTCCGAGGGGCCGAGAACCAGAGAATCCACTCCAGCAGCAGAGGCGCGCTCCCCGAGCCGGCCCCGCCTCCTCCCTTCCCCGGTCACGTTGGCTGCAGAGCGCATCCAGGCTGCGGGGGCCTTCCAGAGGGAGGAGACGGGGGTAGCTGAGGGGAGAGGGGTCACGTGAGAGTAGGAGTCTGACCTACTTTACTCCCCCTCCCCAGCAGCTGGCGCATGCGCAGCGGGCCATCGCTCTTGTTCTCTCCGCCCCTTGCCCGGGAGATTCACATGGAAATCCATGTGCCCTCCTCCCCACCCCCTTCTTTCCTCGGCCCGGCTGGGCTAGCGCTGGGAGGCACCGGGCGCAGCTGGAGGGGTCCGCCTGTGCGCCGCCTTCTAAGTCAGATCCGACGGCAGCAGCAGCCGGTGCGACGTTCCCCCTTCCTAACTTGCCAGCCTTTCTTTGCACCCCTCAGGGCTTTGCAGATCCTCTCTCGCTCGGGGGGTGCGGGAGCTGTTACAATTTCTGCCACGTTCCCGGGTTCTGCTCTTGCTTCTCCCGCTTCCTGATAAATTCTCTCCAGTGATGTATTTTTACCCCAAGGAGTAAAAGACATCCTCCCTTCGCTCTTCAGCACAGTTGCCAACCTCCGCGTTAGACTCGTAGCTGACAGCGTCTGCTTGTTATGACCTGTGGGACTCCAGCCCAGTCTCTTACCCGACCTGAGCCTTAGCTTCATTAACTGTCCAATGGGAAAGTTCAGCTAGTCAGCAAACCATCCCCCCGTGTCCGTGTGCTGCGCCGTGGGCTGAGGTTACAAAGACCCTCCTTGGATGTCATTGTGGTCCTCTGTGAACGAAGTACACAATATGGTCTCATTGTACATGTGTATGTATATTTAGGTGTGTGTATATATATATGTACATGCATAGATAGATGTATGTATACATACGTGTGTATAATAAATATTAGAACCTGTGATCACTATGGTGAGGAAACTCCCTCTACCAATACAGGTTACAAGCTTCTTTGCAATTCATGATCTTAGAAAATTCTCCAGCTCACTGAGAGGTTGGGACTTGCCCATACTTACATGGGCTTAGTCAACTGGGGACTCCAATGGAGAGCCTGTTTCAAAGTCAGGAATTCTTGGCTTGACTCTGCCTCTGACACATATTGGCCATGGGACCAAATCACTTCATCTCACAATGTTTGAAGCAACTCTTTATGACTGAATTGTTGGGAGGATGCTGTTCCGCCTGGGTGGAGAAATTCCTCCCCCGAGGTCTCTATGCAGAGCTTGTCCAAGGAAAAAAAAAACAGACGGACCTCCGTCTGAATCTCTGATCCTCTCCTGACTCCAGAAAAGAGATGTACCAGAGGAAAAGAAGATGGATGCAAGGAGGAAGAAATAATCATAGACTTAGTGTTTGAAGGGACCTTAGAGGTTACTGTCCAATCTCATTTTACAGATAAGGAAACTGAGATACAGAGAAGTTACACAGCTAGTGATCTAAAATTATATCTTCCAGATCTCAAGTCCTTGGCCCTATCCACTGGGCCATCTAACTTCCATGTCTAATGTCTTATGCAGTGTCAAAAGATCTAGAGAGAGACCTGTAGCCATGGAAGTTGGAGCGATAGTTAGGACAAAACTCCCACAGCATGAGGAGACTTGAACAGGTTGTGATCTTCACCACTAGAGGGGGCTTTTGACCCCTACCTCCTCCATGAGGATTGACTTGTCTAGGTTCTGCTTCTTACACAAAGATATTGAAAACAAGGAGTGGTCTCTCCCCATGCCCTAGGTCAATAAAAGTATGAATATAACAACAAATCCATTTCCACTATTGGAAAAACTTTGTTGTGCAGTCATTTCAGTCATGGAACTCTTCATGATGCCATTTGGGGTTTTCTTGGCATTTGCCAAATGCCAAATGGTTTGCCATTTTCTTCTCTAGCTCATTTTGCAGATGAAGAAACTGAGGCAAACACTTATGTGACTTGCCCAGGGTCACACAGCTAGTAAGCATCTGAGGTCATATTTGAACTCAGGAATTAATGAGTCTTCCTAACTCCAGGTGCAGGCTCTGTGCACTATGGCACCACCTAGCTGCCACTGAAAAAAACTTGATAGGCTATAATACTGATAGACTAGTAATTACTAGTGCTATGTATGTGTTATTCACTATGTTTTTAACACTATTAACATAAAGTATCTGCTTCCTGGTATCCCTAGCTTCCCTCAAGTCTTGACTTGTACAAAAAGCCTTTCTCAGTCCACCTCCACTGTAATGGCTTCTGTTGATTACTTCCAATTTATCCTGCATTCATCTTGTTTGTACATACTCTTTACATGTTATTTCCCCTTTTAGACTAGGCACCTTGAGAACAGGAATTGCCTTTCAACTTATTTTGAATCTTCATCTCTTAGAACAGTGACCAGCACATAACTGGAGCTTAATAAATGCTTATTTGCTTGACTTGGGAGGAGTAGCTAACACACTAGAAGACAGTCAAGATCCCAAAAGACCTTGATAGGCCATTGTGTTGGGCTGAATCAAGTAAGACGAAAGGTAATTGGGATATAAAGTCTTATGTTTGGTTTCAACTTCACAAGAACAGAATGGTTAGACAGCAGTTTGTCTGAAAAAGACTGTAAGGTATTGGTGACTTGATACAAGTTCGTTATGAGCTAGCAGTATGATGTGGCAGCCCAAGGCTAATTTGATCTTGGACCACAAAACAGCAAGCAGAAGCTCCAGGAATAAGAAGGTGATGGTTCCCCTGTAAGCTGCCCTAGTCAGAGCACATCTGAAATATAGTCCTAAGTTCTGGTCAATACAATATAGCAAGGATGCTGATAAACTGGAGACCACTCAAAAAGGACATCCAGGATAGTAAAGGTCATGCGAAATTTATGTCAGGAAGAAAGGCAAGGCTGATAGGAGGAGGCAACTGAATGAGCAAAGGTATGAAACCAGGAATAATCCAAGTGCATTCTGGAGGCTCTAAGACTACCTGTTTTAATGAGGGTTGACACTGGGGATCAGATGAAGATAAATCTGAGTAGGTAATTTGGGCCAGACTGAATGCCACTTTGGGGAGTTTGTGTTTGAACAAAGTGCTTGACACATAGTGAGCATTTAATAAACGCTCTTAATTCTTTCATCCTATACCTCCCTACCTCAAAAAATGCTTTTTCATTGATTCATACACTCATTCATTCATCCATTCACCCACTCATTCCTTTTTTTTCATTCATTCATTCAACCTAATAGCAATGTGGGGTCAAGACCATGTACTGTATTCTATATATAGTCACTCATCTGTCATCATGTTATAATTGGCATCATCAAAATCATATCTAACACTTACATAGCACTTTAAGGCATATAAAGCACTTTCTATACATTATCTCATTTGATCCTCACAACAATTCTGTAAGGTAAGAATTATTATTATTCCTATTTTACAAATGGGGAAACTGAGGCAAAAACCTTAAGTGACTTGCCTAGAGTCATATAGGTAGTAAGTATTTAAGGTAGGATGTCTATGATGCAGTTTCACAAAGAGGTCATTTCACTTGAAAATATCTTATTTTTGTAGATAACTTATGTTTTTAGTATCATTTTTATTTTCAAATATATCCCTCCCCCTCCTCTACCCAGCAAGTCATCCCTTATAACAAAAGTTTGAAGAAGAAAGAGGAAAAAAAGCAGTTTGACAAAACCAATTAACTCTGTATGACAGTATATATAATATTCTACACCATTCATTTTTCACCTCTGCAAAGAGAGAAAAAGGCTATATATTATTTTTGCCATTATTCACTAGGTGTCTGTTGGGTTCTCCCCTTAGAGTATTGCTGGGGACTAGCCTTCTGCTTTCAAGAAGCTTAGGGAAATGCTGATCTTCACAGGCAATCCCTGTCAATCATTTCCATTACTAAGTTCATTAGCAACATAAGAAATTTAACAGGTCTGGGGAAAAGAAAAATGCAAGAGGTTTATCGCTCCTTTTTCTTTCTATTGAGAGAAATATAGATGAAAATCTCATTAAAACACAGCTCATTACTATTCTGCTCCGTATTTAAAATCATATCTCCCCAAACTCAACAACTATATGTACCTTTAACAGACATATTTGAATGTAAGTTAATGGAAGGCTTTTGTCTGTTTTTCAATGTTTTGGTTTTGTCTTTGTATCATTAGCTCCTAGCACAATACCTGACCCATACTGTAATCAATGTATAATCAATATTTATTGATTGATGTAGGTACGTTGAATTGTGAACCAAAACATGAGCCCTGTGACTCATGATACTTGTGGATCTGGAGGACTGCTTTGGCCTCTCGATATCAGGAAACTAGTGGAGGTAAATCAGTGAGCATTCAAATGGAGACTGGATGGTCAGCACTGCAGGGAGGGTTCCTGTTCAGATGGGGGGTGGACAATGCCCCCTATGGAGTCGAGACCCACAGTTTAAGAAGCCCTAAAGGCATCGTGAGTGGAAAAAGGCCTGAACTAGATGAACTCTGGTGTTCCCTCCAACTGATATTCAATGATATTTCATCCTCTACCTCCTTAACCAAGTAAGATGTTCATTCCTGAAAACTGCAATAAATTAAGAGTTCCCTTTGCCTGTTCTTTACTTCTTTCATCATTAGGTGACAGCTCATTACCTTTGACATATTGTGATGTGGATGGGGGTGGAGAGAGAGTGGAGGAATCAATATGATTGCTGCACAGCCTTGGTTCTGAAAAAGTGATTAGGAGGTAGAGGTTCATTGCTGATCAGCCAGACCTAAGATTTGAATTGAATTGAATTACATTAAAAGTTAATTATCAGGAGAATCAAGCTGTCGATCCCTAAGGGAAAGATGGGAATCTGCAGCTTGTTTTCTCTTTTCACTGCTTGCCCTCATGTTAAAAACATCCAGGATGGGGAGGCAAGTCAATGAGGATCAGTTTAAGGTTGTTAGCTTGGAGATAACAAAGTTCAAATCTCATCTCCGTTTCTTATTACCCATATATGACTTTGGGCAGGTCACTTGACCCTTCTGGGGTCTTGGTATCGTCATTTGTAAACTGAGTAGATAGACTCAGTGACCTCCAGCACAGTACCTGGCATGTAGTAAGTACTTTGTTATAGTTTGTCTGTCATTTTCAAAGAGGACCAGTGACATCATGGAGTGATATCTTGACTCCTGAGTGAATTGGATTTAAGTGAGGCAGAGTTGTACAAAGTCTCCAGCCTCACTCTTTCTTCCAGAGTCATCACAGTCCAGGGGCAAGATAAAACTCAGTGATGGCCAGGGATGCAGTGGCTTAGATAAAATCCTTTTATTAAGAGGATTTGTGCTGTGAAGCTTGGGTTCAGTCAAAGGGCCACACTTGAGGACCTGGAGGGCCACATTTAGCCTCAAGGCCATGGGTTCCCCACCCTTGACCAAGGCATCTCTGATGCCTAACCAAGTTCTAAGCATTCCACAGCACTTGCTTCAACCGCCTTCATGGTTATTGGAACAAATTGTTCTCATATGCCCATTCCCCCAGGAAAAGTCTTCACATACTTGGGGTAGACATCCCCCTAATTCACTGTTGGGTCTGAGGCCATCAGTTACCCTCATCAGTTACCCTCAACCTGGGTTAGCCCATCTGCTGAGAAAGTTTACCAAAGATAGGCTTTGGGTAAGGTTTGAACTAGATGACCTTTGAAGTCCTTTCTAACTCTGCCATTTGTGATTTTATATTGCAGTAACCTAATGTAACATAACCAGAATATTATTCCCATCCCTCAAACCCAGTGTTAAAAGGGAGTTACAATGAATACAGATAATTACTGACTATCTATGCTACTGGGAGAGAGACAATTCTCAAGTCACAGTGTATTTGATTTTGGAATCCATTCTATTCCTTTACTCCTGCCCCCAATGGATTTGCTGTACCTTTCTACTTGGATTTTGCTTCAAATAATGTTAAAAGTAGCTTTATTCCATTAGTATACATTGGCCAATAGCTGAATGGCAGAAGAAAAACAAGTCTGTAATGAAAAAAATCTAGCCTCATACAAAAAATTTACATCGTATCTCGTTTTGCTTCAGATTTGAAAGTGATACCAAAGAGAGTGATCACTATTTGTGAGAACAGATGTGGCTGACAGGGCTGATGGTGTGTGACACACAATACTTTCCACGCTATACACACAGAGAACAAGCCTTTTATTGTCAACTGAAGATGACATGCAGAGCAGGATGCTGTTGGCAATTGTCTTTAAACCTCTTTTGCCTCTATTTTCCCATCTGTAAAATTATCAGGATTCACAGTGTGATCAAAAAAGGACAGGACTAGAAATTGAGAAATCTACGTTCTGCATTCTAGCCCCAACTCTGTCACTAACAAGGTGAGCAACTTGGGGTGACATTTTCTTATTACACCTAAGTTTCCTCCTCTATTAAAAATAGCTAATGTTTATATATCACTTTCTATATACCAAGCACTAGGCTAAGCACCTAATTAGTATTTCATTTAATCCTTTTTGTGAGGATCAAACAGCTCTGGGAGGTGGGTGCCATTATGATCCCCATTTTACAGATGAGGAAACTGAGGCAAACAGAAGTTAAGTGACTTGCCCAGTGTCAAACAACTTGTGTTGGAAGCTGAATTTGATCTTAGATCTTCCTGACTTCAGGCACAGAATGTTGAACTAGGTGAAATATTCCTCCCAGTCTAGACCAGGAGTTCTTAGCCAGAAGTCTACAGATTGAGGGTAGACTTCAGGGTGTCTAAGAACCTAAATGGGAAAAAAATGGGAAAAAATTCACTGACCTTCAACTAAAATGTAGCTTTTCCTTCAATTACAATAAAAACATTATTCTGAGACGGGTTCCACAGGCTTCATCAGACTTCCAATGGGGTTCATGACACATACAGAGAAGTTTAGAACTCTTGGTAAAACTTCTGGTTTGGAGGCAGTTTTGACGTGGTAGATAAAGTGATTTTTCTAAACTACAGGTGTGACCATATTACTCTCCTACTCAATAAACTCCAACGACTCCCTGTTACTAGGATAAAATAAATAATCTTCTGTCTTTTAAAGTCATTCCTAACCTGGCTTCTTCTTACCTTTCCGATCTTCTTATATTTTATTCCCCTCCATGGACTCTATGATACAATGATGCTGATCTTTCTTTTCCTTGCGCACTCCACTCCATCTCCTGGACTCCCTCACTGGGCCTTTCAAATGGCTATTGCCCAGGCCTGGAATGCTCTCCCTTCTTCTCTTATCTCCTTGCTTCCCTTTCTTCCTTCAGGTCTCTGCTCAAATCTTACCTTCTACAAGAGGCTTCCCACAGTGACCAGCACACAGTAGGAATTATATAAATGCTCATTCCTTCCCTTCCTCCTTCTTACATACCCTCATGATAGTTTTCTCTATCTTAGATGTACATAGTTGTCTGTGTGTTGTCTCCTCTATCAGAATGTGAACACTTTGAGGTCAAGGACCCTTTTTGTCTTTATTTGTATTCCTATTAGTATGATGGCCAGCACATAGTAGGTACTTAATAAATGCTTACTGTAATTGTCATTGTTGTTGCTGGAATTGTCAGGAAGACTGGCATTCAAACTCTGACTGATATATTAGCTGTATGACCATAAGGAAGTTACTAAAAACATCTCTAATCCTCAAATAATACTGACAATACTAGTGCTTACTTCACAGAGTTAGGCTCCTATGTGATAATATATGTAACACATTATTCATACAAATAGTAACTTTTATTTAATCTGACCCCTACTAATCCTACAGGGTCATGATAAATAATCGAAAAAAAATTGTGAAGACCTCATAGGGTATCTCAGATAATCTCTTAAAAGTATTCTGAAGTCTTTGAGTTGTTGTATAGGCCCTGAGTCACTTGGGGGTTATTTGGACTCTCCTTCATCCTGAAACACCACAAGAGACCGGTTCATTGGCCAACTGCCACAAGGACTTCTGAGGAGGTAGAACCTCAGAAGACCAACTGCCACCCAGCATGGAATCCTTGTTGCTAGGCAACCACACTGGAGAAAGGAAAGAAACCCACTGGGCTTGGAAGTATGGGATGGCAGGATTGGTAGGTTTGGTTGGTATTTTTTGTGTCTTTTTTTAAGACAGTTATAGAAGAAATATGATCCTGAGACAAGTGGAAAATAAAATGGGACAATTTGACTTCAGAATGCTCAGAGGGAGGTCAAAGGGATTTTTTTATTTACCTTCATACTCATTCATGCCCAAGATGTGATTCCCCCAGAGGTAAATCTGTCATTTTCCACGCAGGCTGTTGAGTAGCTAGCATTTTTTTTTTTTAAATCACTTTTCTGTAAGGACAGGAAGTAGAGAATCAGAATTCCAAGAAATTCAGCCTGGTGTCCTATCATCACAGAATTTTAATTCAATTTAATCCAAAGAAGGATTAATCATGATTTCCAGTTAAGACGGTAAGATAGAAGATCTCATTTAATTTACTTATGCCATAGCAAAGATCTAAAAAGACATCAGATGATCAAGAAATACAAAAAGAAACTGCAGTAAGCTCCTTCATCCAGTGCAGAACTGTACAAGGAGATGGCCAAAAGCCTACAGGCCCTGGGAGAGGGGTTGGGCCAGGAGAGCAAGCTTTAGTAAACAGCCTGAGACCTTTCCCTAAACTGATTTCTTAGGATTTGAAACATGTTAAGTAAGTGCTCAGAGCAGGAATGTTTTAGGAGATGCAGAAACTAGAGTGAACTTCTTAGGCATTGAAGCCAGAAAGATCTCAGCTCTGATCTATAAGTGGCAGTGAAGGATGATCATCTTCCAAAGGTCACTACTTCAGGTAGAAAGAGCAGATAACACTTGAGGACAACAATGGCCACATCAGGAGTCAAGGACAGCTCAACAGCTAGGTACAAGTTTTGGGAGGGACCTGTAGAACTGAGTTCAAAATCATCTTCAATATACAAATGGGGCTTATCAGAACCACAGTAGGGCATGGAACCAACTCCCAGTTGGGAATTGTGCAAGAAGAAAGAGTTGAGAGATGGACTGAGGTCAACACCCACATTGGGCCACCAGCCCAGAAAAAGAAATCAGGAATTGTAGCAGAGGATGGAGCCTGGTTGGTCCCAGCTGCTCCATTAGGAATTGCAACAACAGTGATACGTCACTACAGGACTGAGCAGGACCTGACTATCTCATCTAGGATTGTGGGAAGCCTTAGCACAAAGTCCCAATCTAGAAACAGAAGTTGGGAAACAAAATACCTAACACAATGAGGAAATATTATGTTAAGAGAAGCCCAAAAAGTTAATCCAGGAATAATTCTATAACACATACAAGTAGAATATCCCTGATCATAAGGATAACAAGAGTAACTGGAAGAAAAGAAGCAAGGGATAAAAAATGAAAATTAGAATTGAAAGTTGAGCTTTTGAGAAAAAAATTGAAGGAGAAAAATGGTTTAGAACAAAAGTTAGAAAACTATATTCATGTTGAAGACTCCCTGAATAATGAAATAGAGCAAACAGAACTCAACAATTCTATCAGACAACAAGGAATATGAGAACAAACTCAAAAACAATTGAGTAAAATAATAGATGTTGGCAGGGCTATGGGAAAACAGGTACATTAGTGTGTTCTTGGTGGACCTGTGAGCTGATTCAATCATTCTTGAAAACAATTTGAACTTATGCAAAGAAAGTTACCATACTCTGTATACCCTTTGACCCAGTTATATCACGTTAGTAGGCTTATATCCCAAAGAAATCAAAGAAGAAAAGGACCCATAAGTACAAAAATATTTGTAGCAGGTCTTTTCCTAGTAGCCCAAAACTGGAAATGAAGGAATGTTCTCCCACTAGACAATGGATAAACAAGTTGTGATACACGAAGGTAATGAAATATTACTGTGCCATAAGAAGATGAAATGGATAGTTTCAAGAGGAAACTGGGAAAACCTTCATGAATTGATACAGTGAAGTGAGAAAAGCTATACAGTGATAACATTATAGAGAAAAACAATTCTGAACAACTTTAGAATGCTGATCAATACTGTGATAAGCCACAGTGCCAAAAGAATGAAGTGCTACTCACCTCCTGTTAGAGAGATGATGAATTAAAAATGCAGAGACATTTTCAAGCATGTCTAATGTGGGAATTTGTTTCGCCATACTATGCATGTATATGTTTGTGCAACGAATAACAGTGTCATTGACTTTGGATTGTGGGGGTACATAGAGGGGAGTGAAATGTAAGAAGACTAGAAATATAGGAAGGGGACAGGTTATAAAGGACTTAAAAAGCCTAACAGAGGTGATTTAATCCTGGGGGTGATAGCCATTGGAGTTTATTTGGTGGACAGGAGAAGGTTGGGGATCTAACATGGTCATGCCTGGCTAGATCATCTATTCAATATGTATTATTAAGGACTTCATTGAAGATGAACATGGCACCAAGGTCAGCTCACACTGCACTGATGGTAAAATTTTCAACTTAAAAAGGTTACAAGCCAAGACTAAAGTGGAAGGAAGGTTAATGCATGATTTTCTGTTTGCAGATAATTATGCACTCAATACAGCCTCGGAAACTGTGGTGCAACAAAGTATGGATTGATTCTCTGCTGCTTGTGCTAATTTTGGTCTAACAACACCAAGAAAACACAGGTGATCCATCAGTCACCACCACACCATTCATATATGGAACTGTTGCTTATAACAAATGGAGAAATTTTGAATGTTGTGGATAAGTTCACATACCTTGGTAGTATACTTTCCAGGGATGTACGCATTTATAATGAGGTTGACTCACTCATTGCCAGAGCTAGTTCAGTGTTTGGGAGACTCCAAAGGAAGTGTGGGAGAGAAGAGGTATTAGACTGACTACCAAACTGAAGGTCTACAGAGCTATTGTGCAGGTCTCATTGTTGTATGCCTGTGAAACTGGACAGTCTACCAGTGCCATGTCAGGAAACTGAATCACTTCCATTTGAATTGTCTCAGGAAGATTCTGAAGATCACCTGGCAGGATAGGAAACCAGACACTGAAGTTTTTCTTGAACTGAACTGCTAAGCATTCAAACTTTACTACAGACAGCATGACTCCAATGAGCTGGCCATGTTCAAATGCAAAACGTACACTTGCCAAAGAGACTGTTTTATTGAGAACTCATACAAGACAAGTGCTCACATGGTGGTCAGAAGAAATGATACAAAGACACTCCCAAAGTCTCTCAAGAACTTTGGAATTGATTGTGTGAGATGGGAGACACTGGCACAGGACCACTCAGCATGGAATGCCCTCATCAGAGAAGATGCTGAACAAAGCAGATCAAGAGAAACCCAAAATGTGCAGATTTAGAGAATCCACCCCAAATGTTCACATGGACTATATGTACTTAACCTGTGGTAGAACATTCCAAGCTCATATTGGTCTGATCAACCACAGTCATACATACTGTAACTTGACTCTAGCATGGTGATGTCCTTTAGGTACTCTTCCAGAACAAAGGACAAGAACCAACCAACCAACCAATTGTTAAGGAGGGAATAAGAGGAATTTGGGGACTGAAGGAGTGTAGGAAGGGTTTAGAAGGGCTAGTGTTTTTTTTTTAAATGTTTGTTCAGTACCTCTACCTTGCACCAAGAGAAATTGGTTTGAGATTCAAAGGCCGTTGGTATGTTCTGGGGAATACTTTAGAAATATTTCCAACAGTAGAGCATCTTTTGGAGAAGCATCCAGCTAGAAGTTACCGAAAGTAAAGGAAATGGTGAAATGAGGATGCATTTTAACACTTGTGAAATGATAAAAATCACAACTGGCATTTATATAGCACTTGATGGTTGCAAAGTATTTTGCATATATTGTGACTTGCCTGAGATTAGTTAAAGAGCTGGGACTTCAACTCAAGACTTTTGATGCCAAATCTAGTGCTTTCCCCACTATACCATGCTGCCTTAGCATATAATTAACATCGAAGGTGACATAAGAATTAGTAGCTTTTACTTTGGCTAGGAATTTTGCTACCTTTGGTGAAAGAGTCACACCACTAATTCAGGATGGATTGTTAACTTTCTGGAACCCAGGGATGGATTCAAGTGCTATTCATTTTCTAAAGCAAAAGTCTCCTGATGAGAAATATTTATTTTGTCATGCACCCCATAGTACACACATACTTTTTTTTTTTTTGCTCTTGAGAGAAATGGAATTGAATATGTTTTTTATTTTAGAAGATTTACAATCCTGGGATTTAAAAGATTTGAAAGAATAATTTTTAATAAATATTCAGTTGCTTTGATCAATGTAGCTAACCAAGCAGATACATTTCTTTTTTGTTGCCTAGCACCCTCTCACTTCCCCTAGTCCTAACCTCATTGATAGTTCCAGTGCCGAAAGGCCAGTGGACTACTACTTCCCTTAGCATTCTGAGGATAACCCTGAGAAGTTGGGATTTCTAGTACTTTAATTTCTGAGCCCTCACTGATGTGTTCTTCATTATCAATCAGCCACATGACTGTTATCTTTTAGAAATAGGATTTACTGAGAAAGTATAGCAAGAATACTTATTACAAAGCAGTCCCACCAAACTGGAAACAAACTTTCCTTACAAACACAAGTTCATTGGGGAAGAATGGACTGAAACTTAGACATCGTTAATTTTTTGTTTTTTGCTTTGTGTAGATTTCCCCTGACCTCCGAGTACTGATGCTTTTCAAGAGTCCATAGCTAGTTTTCTTTCTTCAAGGATCATATTCCCTGAAGCTGCAGCTATTCTTGAGAAACTATCTTTCCATATGTACTTTCAGACACTTCCTGTGTTATTGTCCCCGTTTAGCAGTCACTGCTACTACCTTTGGTGGACTCTTATTAAAAAATAAAACAAGTCCTTCAATACACGTCTGCATAGACAGCATTAGGACCTCTGGATTTACCATACTTAGAAGGTCACCTAGGTCGTCCTCCCTTGGAATACATACTCACCCCAAATCAGAAAAGGAATAAATATTTTTAAAACCATGTACTGATGGACCCATGATGGTCACATGGGGAGGGGTAGACTCATCTAACTACCTCTATCTCACCCAGATGCTCAGAGTAGTCTTTGACTCACTTGCCAACAAAAAGATGGACATTACACCTTTTGTATGCTCATTCAGTTCTTAATCAGCACCTCTTGAGTCATCAGTTTTTCTGGTTCCACTGCCAGTTATAAGACTTTTCATCACCACAGTACCAAATGCTGAATCATCATGACTGAAATGGCTCCCTACAGTCTCCACATGGGTCTCTTGGACTGAAACCAGAAGGGAGAATATCTGAGCATGCTTCAAGGAGTAACCTTCACAGGCCAGTCCCGCCATTCCAGGTGTTGTTTTACATACATTTTTATTAAAAGTTGAACAATACAATAACCAGACATTAGGTCATAACATAACAGCTTCTCAGCAGGACTCATGTTTCTCAGCATGTAGATTTTAATTGAGCAGAAAATCTCCAACATAAATTTATTTGTTTTTTATATAGCTGTGTTTAATCATTGGTACTATAATTTCATATTCACATTTGGATGTTTTAGTTGTGTTTTTGTGTGGGTGTGAAGAATAGTAAGAAGGCCAGTTTGGCTTGACAGGACAGCTGAATGGTACAGTAAATAGCATATTAGATCTGCAGTCAGGAACACCTGAGTTCAAATCCTACCTCAGACACCAGTATGTAACACTGGGTAAGTCACTAAACTCCATTCTGATTCAATTTCTTCAAATGCAAAATGAGGATGAGAACAAGGTGATTGTGAGGATCAAATGTGATAATATTTGTAAAGTGCTTAGCACAGTGCCTGATAATAGGCACTTTAAAATGCTTGTTTCCTTCCTTCTTGTAGAGTGTAGAAAAGGAAGTAATATATAATAAATCTAAAGAGGCACAGTAGATTGGGACCAGGATATGAAGAAATAGAATCAAACAACAGAATGGGAAAGATGAGATCTCTTCAAGAAAATTAGAGAAATCAATGGAAAATTTCATGCAAAAATGGACAGGATAAAAGACAAAAATGTTAGGGATTTAACAGAAGCAGGAGAGATTGAGAAGCAGTGGCAAGAACAGACAAAAGAAGTATGCAAGAAAGACTTTAATATCATTGATATCAACAATAGTATAATTATTGATCCAAAGCCAGACATCCCGGAGAATGAAGTCAAGCGGGCCTCAGGAAGCATTGTTAACAATAAGGCTGGTGGAGGTGATGGAATTCCAGCTGAGTCATTTAAAATTCTAAAAGATGATGCTGTTAAAGTGCTGCATTCAATATGCCAGCAAACTTGAAAAATACAATGGCCCCTGGACTGGAAAAGTTTCTAAAGAATGGCAACGCCAAGAAATGTTCAAATTACCAAACAGTTGTGCTCATTTCACATGCCAGCAAGGTTATGCTTATGATTCTATAAGCCTGGCTTCAGCAATATGTGAACCAAGAACTACCAGAAAAACAGGCTGGTTTTCAAAGGGACAGAGGAACTAGAGACCAAATTGCCAACATTCACTGGATTATGGAGAAAACAAGGGAGTTCCAGAAAAACATCTACTTCTGCTTAATTTACTACAGAAAAGTCTTTGACTGTGTGAATCACAATAAAATGTGGCAAGTCCTCAAAGGGATGGGAGTACCAGACCATCTTGTCTCCTGAGGAACCTATATGTCAGCTAAGGAGCAATAGTTAGAACCAAATACAGAGCAACTGATTGATTTAAGATTGGAAAGGAAGTATGATGAGGCTGTATATTGTCACCTGATTTATTTGATGTATATTCAGAGTACATCATGCAAAAATGCCAGGCTGGATGAATCAAAAGCTGGAATTAAGGTTGCTGGGAGAAATATCAACAATCTCAAATATGTAGATATCACTCTACTGGTAGAAAGTGAGGAGGAATTAGGAAACCTCTTGATGAGGGTAAAAGAGGAGAGTGTAAAAGCTGGCTTGGAGCTTAACATTAAAAAAAAGCACTAAGAACTTGACAACTGGTCCCATCCCTTCCTGGCAAGCAGATGAAGCTGAAATGGAAGCAATGTCAGTTTTTATTATTGTGTTCAAAGACAGCTGCAGACAGTGACTGCAGCCATGAAATTAAAAGATGCTCCTTGGAAGGAAAGCTATGGCAAATCTGGACAACATACTAAAAAGCAAAGATATCACCTTGCCCACAAAGGTCCATAAAGTCAAAGTTATGCTTTTTCCAGTAGTAATATATGACTGTGAGAGTTGAATTATAAGGAAAGCTGAGTGCCACAGAACAGATGTTTTCAAGTTTTGATGTTAGAGGAGACTTTTGAGAGTCCCTTGGACATCAAGGAGGTCAAATTAGTCAGTACTTAAAAGAAAACAATTCAGGCTGTTCACAGGTCAAATAATGAAGCTGAAGCTTAAATACTTGGGCCACATCATGAGAAGATAGGACTCACTGGAACATTGCTACTGTTGGGAAAGACTGAAGACAAAAGGAGAAGGGGACAGCAGAAGAATGAGGTGTATAGTGTCATGGAAGCAGTAAACATGAGCTTGGACAGACTTCAGGGGGAGATAGCAGAGGATAGAGGGGTCCAGTATGCTATGGTCCATGGGGTCATTTGAATTGGACACAATAACAACAATAACAAAACAAAACAACAGGGTATTAAGGGCTTTAAATGCCAAATAGAGGAGTTTATATCTGATAGAGGTAATAGGGAATTGCTGGTGCTTATTTAATTGGGAGAGGGGATGATATGGTCATTCCTATGTCTTAGGAAAATACTTTGGAAGGTATATGTAGAGGGTGGATTGAAGCAGATTATTGAAATCTGAGGAATGGGGGACCAATTAGAAGGTAATTTTAATCATACATATCAGGGGTGATTATGACCTGAATTGGGATGGTGGTTGTGTGAGTACAGAGAAGAGACAGATGTGAGAGATGGAAATGACAAGATTTGACAAGTGTTTGAGTCAAAGTGAGTCATCAAGGATGCCAGTGAGGTTGTGGACCTAGGTTACTGGAAGGATGCAAGTTCCCTAGATAGAAATAGATAAATTTGGGAAAAGGGTGGATTTTTAAGAATAGATAGAGCAATGAGATCTCATAACCCACTCATGCTTGTTCATCCTAGATGACCTCAGTCTGTTCTACCCAAAATGAAAAAGAAGGTGGGAAGTCTTGCTTCTTGGTCACTTTCCTGAATTTAAAACCACACCCTCCAAGGGAGTTCTTCCCGTGGCCATAAGGTAAGCTGAGATGGGAGCAGGGTGGAGATTTTCTCACTGGAATGGGTGCAGCTACTACTGTGGGTGTCTAAGTTGGGTTACAATATAACTGTCCTGTGGGAGTAACTAATGCCCTTTATAGATAGGGAGAGTTGGGAGATAATGGGTGAAGAGTATTGAAGATATGCCCCATGATTAGTCATAAGGAAGAGGATGGGATGTGACCCATCTTCCCATCCTTATATTATTAAATATACATCCCCTGGGGAGATGACTTCTATAGAGAAGCAAGTGTGTTAGAAGACAATATTGGTAAAAATTCTATTGATAACTGGAAAGATAGCCAGGGTTGAATGGAGATGAAGGCTTTCAAATGATGTAGTACATAATAAGATCTCTTCATCATTCATTCTTTTATTAAAATTATTTTTCAAGTAGCAATTTTAAAAAATTAATCTGTTCCTCCTACCTCCCCTCATTAAATAAATTTAAAACAAAACAAAAATCAAATCCCTCAGTACATAGCTATACACTTCAGCAAATCAAACTCTTCCACATTAGTCATGTCCAAAAATGTGTTTCTTTCTGTATTTTAAGTTGGTTACCTGTTTATTAGGACTTGAGTGGTGAATTTCACTTTCTCTAGTATGCATAGTTGATAGTTACCTTGATTCTAAAGCCTTTCAAAGTTGTTTTTCTCCATAATGTTATCAGTGTAAAAATTTTTCTCCTAGTCTTGCTCACTTCACCTTGCATTAGTTGATAAAGATCTTTCCAGTTTCCTTGAAATTAAGCATTTCTTCATTTCTTATATTCCATTATATTCACATTATACAATCTGTTTAGCCATGCCCCCAGAGGAGGATAGCTCCCTAATTTTCAATTTTGACCTGCCATGGAAAGAGCTGCTATAAATATATTTGCACATATAGATTCTTTTCCTTCCTTTTACTTGGGGCATAGACCTAGTAGTGGTAAAGCTAGGTAAGAAGGTATGTTTAGTTTGGGAACTTCCTTGGCATAGCTCCAGACTACTTTCCATAATGCCTGAATCAGTCACAGCTCCACCCTCAGGACACTAGGGTACCTGTTTTCCCACAGCCCCTCCAACATATGTCATTTTCCTCTTTTGTCATCTTTCTCAATCTGATCAATGTGAATTGAAACCTCAGAAAGAGTTGTTTTAATCTGCAGTTCTCTGATGAGATGTGATTTGTTTTTGTTTGTCCTTTGTTCTTGAAGAGGATTGGTGACATCACAAGCATGTTTTTTGACTTGCTCCTGAGTTGTATTTGAATGAGGCAGAGCTGGGCAAAGTGGTCAGCCAGAAGGAAGAGAGGAGGGAAAGGGGAGGGGGAGGATGGGGAGGATGAGGAGGAAGAAGGAAGAAGAGAGGAGGAGGATTCCATCACATCAAAGACAGTTAAGACAAAACCTTCTTCTAAGGACCTGGTTCACTCTTTCCCACAATTAAACACATCATCCAATGGAGCAGTAGCCTTAAACTTGGATCATAATAGTAGTGAGACACAGGAGTAAGAAATAGGTGTGACAAGGTTTAATTCACATCATTCGCTCTGATAAGCTATTCAGAATAGAGCTGTCAAACATTTAGCCTTCCTACAGCCCTAAGTGAGCTGAACCAGATTAAAAAGTTATTGGGAAATATTTAACAAAATAAATTAAAATACAATAAAGGATAGATAACATTCTAAAATTAAGTCAATATGTGGTCTAGAAATGTTCTTATGTGTGGATTAGTGGTCCCTGATTCTAGTTGAGTGTGACACCACCAAGTTAGAGTGTAAAACACTGGGGAGATTACTTCTCTTGAGCTTGGAAATTATGCAGGCTTTATAGTAGAGTGGAAAGATCATTGGATTTGGAGTCAAAGAACCTAAGTTTGAGCTCCAGTTCTCTTCTTGCTACTCTAGTTTTCCTACAGGGTCCTTAAAGTCCCTTCCAGTTCTCCATCCCAGCTTCCCCTTGAATTCATTATAATTTACTAAAGGAAGGAATGCGGAAGATTGATGAGATGCAAAGAGCAGGTAAAGAAGCGAAAGTTAAAATTGAACATGGAACAACTGATTGGTTTAAGATTAGGAAAGGAATATGACAAGGCTGTATGTTGTCACTTTATAAATAAAAAACTTATATGCAGAGTTCTTCCTGTGACATGACAGGCTGGACAAATCCAAAAGTCAGAAATAAAGTTGCTGGGAGAATTATTAACAATCTCAGGTATTTAGATGATGCCACTCTGATGGCAGAAAGTGAAGAATTAAGAAGCCTCTTGATGAGGGCAAAAGAAGAGAGTGTAAAAGCTGACTTGAAGCTTAACATCAAAAAGCTGAATATCTTGGCAAATGGTCCCATCACTTCAGAAATGGAAGCAGTGTCAGATTTTATATTCTTGGGCTCAAAGATGACTGCAGATGAGGATTACAGCAATGAAATTAAAAGATGCTCCTTGAAAGGAAAGCTATGACAAATCTGGAGAACATGCTAAGAAGCAGAGACATCACCTTGCCAACAAAGATTCAAATAGTCAAAGCTATGGTTTTTCCAATATCAATGTATGTTTGTGAGAGTTGGACTATAAGGAAAGTTGAGTGTCATAGTATCGATGCTTTTGAATTACGGGCTGGAGAAGACTTTTGAGGGTTCCTTGGACAGTGAGGAGATCAAATCAGTCAATACTTAAAGAAATTAATTAAGACTATTCTTTGGAAGGACAAATACTGAAGCTGACCTTAAATACTTTGGCCACATAATAAGAAGATGTGACTCAATGGAAAAGATCCTGCTGTTGGGAAAGATTGAAGGCAAAAGGAGATGGGCACAGCAGAGGATGATAGTATCATGGAAGCATGAATACATGCTTGGATAGACTTGAGGAGATAGCAGAGGATGGAAGGGCCTGGCATGCTATGATCCATAAGGTCATCAAGCGTTGGACATGACTGAATAACTGAACAATAAAACAGCTTCTGGGCCAATGACTTGAAGTCCTAATACCTTTCTATAAAACCAGCCTGAGAGTCCAAACAGGTGACAACCCTTTGAAAATGGATGCTTTTGTTTGTTTTGTTTTTTAATAGGGAGTTTAACTGAGCTATCTTAAAAAGTTTACCAAGAGGAAAAGAGTGTTCAAGGAAGGCTGCCTCCCTATCCCTGTCAGCCTCTATTTCCTGAGGGCAGGAGGCACGTTGGAATGGAATGGCTTTAGAGGTGGGGAATGGCAGCTGAACAAGATTTGAGTAATCTAGGGTGGGGACTTCTTTGAAAATTTTCATTAGCACAGTTGCCTCGGGGTTAGAGAAATGAATGTGTTTGTTTTTTCAAGGTGTCTAGTTGCCCTTGACACAGCAACATCACAAGTACATGTCCTGTGGACAAGAGTTCAAAGAAAGTCACTATTTAGAGCTCAAGTCTGGGGAACCAACTGATATATTGAAGGCAATCTTTTTTTTTTTTTTTTTAAGGGGACATCCTGTCACAGGCACATAGGATCATAGAAGGAGAGTTAGAAAGGATCTGAGAAGCTATCTCATTTTACAGATGAGGAAACTGAGGCATGCAGAAGTTGTGACAAGTAAAAAAGGCAGGGGTGGTGGTGGGGAGGGCAGAGAACATTTGATTCAATTTATTAAATACTTACTATGTGAAAGGTACTTGCAAGGTCCTGAGGACACAAGGATGAAAATGGTGTGGTCTTTGACCTTAAAAAGCTTAGAATATACATATTTTAGGATAGGGTGTAACAGGAGGCAAAAAGAGGGTTTAGACAAAATACTCTTAGAAATATTTGAAAACACTTTCAACTTGTGTGGAGGGGGAAGCATTGAGAGGGATTAGATCAAGAAGAGCTTCATGGGCAGCTAGATGGCACAGTGGATGTAGTGCCTGTCCCAGGGTCAGGAGGACCGGAGTTCAGATCCTGCCTCAGACACACCTTGAAAGAAGAGAAGAGTTGCGAAAGATGGAGAGGACTAAGAAGGCCATTCCAGGCATTGGGGATTGCCTGTGTGCTTGAAGGGCAGTTCAGACCACAGTTCTTACTAGGACTGGGTGAGCAGGGTTTTGTCCCAAGATGCTGACATCTTCACAGTCACTACAGTTTCTTCTGCCTTTCCTTCAGTTCTCTCATATACATATTTCCATGTGTCCCAATTGCTTCTTCTGGGCCATGCCCTGCCAGATCCTGTCTCCACAGTGCCCCTTTCAAAGGTGCCCAGCTTTCCTCCACCCCTACCAAGGCAAGAGTTGGACTGCCTCCTTACATGCCTTGAGAGACTGTGCTGCGTAATGCTACACAAAAGTATGATTTGCCTCACGTGAAAATATTCCTAATTTTGACCACTTCGGAGGGTGGGTTTTTTGCCATACAGTCCCAGAGTCTTAAATCTGGAAATATCCTTGAGAAGTCATTGAATTGGGGCTACATCTCCAAAAAGGAAAAGAGCATCTAAGACGGAGGTGGGGAACCTGCAGCCTTGAAGCCACGTGTGGCCCTCTAGGTCCTCAAGTGTGACCCTTTGAGTCCAAACTTCACAGAACAAATCCCTTTAATAAAAGGATTTGTTCGGTAAAACTTGGACTCAGCTAAAAGCCTGTACCCAAGGACCTAGAGGGCCACATGTAGTCTTGAGGCTGCAGGTTCCCCACCCCTGATCTAAGATATACACTGCCATTACTTAATTTAAACTGTTCAGGAATGCAAATTCTCCTATGATTGTCAAAAAGATTCTCTCCAACGTCTGCCTTGAACATTTCTTGATATAATTGAAACCTAGGTCTTCTATTCTGGCTTTCCTTGGCAGTGACAAACAACTATTTGGAGGCCTTCTAATAACTCTTCATGGGCTTGAAGGATGTTTTATCACAAGTAAGCATTTGTTTCCCAAGGCTAAGGCATTTTGAAAGCTTTAATCTTTTCTGGTACCAAAATAATGAATTGATATACAATATTGGCACAAGTTAAGGTATGTCTATACTGAATTACTGGTTTACAAAGGTCCAGATTTCTAAATGACTTCTATCCCATTCTTTTCACTTTCATAGTACTTCTCCTGATCACTAAAATCAAAGGGGTATATTTCAAAGTAGCAGAATATTTGAGGAAGAGAAATAGAGATTTTTGAGCTGTAAGGGTCCTTCAAAGTCATCTGGTCTAACTCCTCCTCTCTATTTCATAGCCAAGAAGCACAGCCACTGACCTTGGATGACCACTACCTTTAAGATGCTGGGCAAGAAGCATAGCTTCTCATATCCTCTGCTTTCTCTTTTGTAAAATAAGTATAACAATAGCTTTATAATAACTACCCCATAGATTATTGTGAGGATCCAGTGATATAATGTATATGAAATGCTTTGCGAGCCTTTAAGCAGTGCGTGCGTGCGTGTGTGTATCTGTGTAAATTTGATCTTGAGTATGTTGGCACATACCTGTAATCCCAGCTACAATCTGACTGAGCTTCGTGGACCTCTTGAGCTTGACTTTTTTGAGTAGTGGGCTAACCTGATTGTCTGCATTAAATATGACATAATAATGGCGAACCCCTGAAACTAGTGTACTGGGGATGGACTGGCCTAGGTCATAAATGGGACAGGTCAAAGCTCCCATACCAAACATAATGGTACCTGAACCCTGGGTAACTCATATATTTCTAGCCAGGATGAAATAGGGAGACCAGTTTCATATGTATGTATGTGTGTACAATATGTGTACACATGTATGTTGCATGATACACATACAGACACACATTATATGCTCATTTTGTGATGTATGCGTGCACATACATATATCACATATATAACTACATAATGGCTGTTATTACAAAACAGAAAAGAAACTGAGGCCCAAAGAAATTAAGTGACTTGAGTAGGTCACATGGGTATTAAGTGGCACAGTTTACCCACACAGAGGCATCTCTGACTCCCTGTGTTACATTCCTTTAGATAAAAACTGAGAGAACTATCAAATCTTTGAGTTGCTTGGGTCTTGAGAGGATCTGTCATTATTTCATTCCTTCTAAATATGAGACTGAGCAGAACAAGAAATGACCCCCCCAAGATCCAGTTAATAGTTGAGGGACAAGATTCAGGCCTTTTGACTCCCAGGCCGTTATCTTATTATTGGGATGCAGTGGAAAGAGTACTGGTTTTGCAGTCAGAGAACCTGAGCTTGAATTCTGGCTTTTCTAGACAACCTATGTGACCTTGGGCATGTTACTTCATGTCACTGGCCTTCAGATCTCCTCATCTGGGAGAAAAAGAAATTAGGCTTTGTTGTTGGTGTTATTGAGTCGTTTCAGTCATGTCTAACTCTTAGTGACCCCATTTGGGATTTTCTTGGCAAAAAAATGGAGTACTTTGACATTTCCTTCTCCTGCTCATTTTACACATGAGTAACTGAGGCAAACAGGGTTAAGTGACTTGCCCAGGGTCATCTAGTAAGTGTCTGAGGCCAGAACTGATGAAGATGAGTATTCCTGAATTCATATCCAGTGCTCTATCCACTCAGTCAACTGCTACCCAAGAGATTAGATTGGAAAACCTCTAATATCCTTTCCAATTCTAAACTTATGATTCTATAACATGGCATGAGAAGCGGTGGTTGGTTACTCTGAATTATAAATGCAAAATATTTCAAAAGTAGTCAAAGTTGAAAAGATCTGCCTACAGTTTGAGGTGGTATTTAAAAAAAATGTAAATTAACTTACCCTTTAAATATGCCTTGGTCTGTGCTGTTTGGATGGCCTAGCATTCCCTTCAGCATGCTAGTGATTTTTTATCACACTTAAAAGAGCTTTACAGAAGGAGGCCTAGCACATAAGTTGAAATCCTAGAGGTGTTTTTTTTTCCATCATCTAAGACATCACAAATACACAGTGGAAGTGAATTTTTAAAAGATGCCTCTAAACTGAAAAAGTAGTATTTCCCCCCTCCTTTCTACTCTGAGAAAAACATTAAGATGAAAATCATGCTCTGCTGAGCTCTTTAATTATTGTCTGCAGAATATCTAACTTCCTCTACTCAGGCTGTATTCCATTGACTTTTTATGGATTCAAGGTGACCAGGGATTCTTTAAGATGTTACCAGTACAGCACAGGCTATTGACAGGTCCTACATAGCTGAGCACATGATCAGCGATGACCAGCATTCCTGTCATCTAAGAATCAGCCTCACTAAGTGAACAGAAGATTGACTACCAGATGATGAATGTTTTTTGGCCATAGCAATCCATGACCAACATTTAACCTAAGGGTAGTGATGATCCATGTCAGGGGAAAGAGAGTCCACACTTAAGAAATCACAGCCCTTTTGGAGGACTGAATTAAGTGGACCTAACTTAGCTGATGCTTGTTAATATGAATTTTCATGGTGACCACCTCTTGAACATCAACAATAAATGTGTTAATATTCTTTTTATATGTAAATTTTTCTCTATTAATAAGCATTTACTCTCCCCTATCAACAGGGAAAAAAATAGTCAAGTAACAATTGCATAGTTAGGCAAAACTAATTCCCATGTTGACCATATTCAGAGATGTGTGTCTTATTCTTTATATTACTCTGAAATGGAGGTTGGGTAGCATTTTTCACCATAGATCTTTTGGAATCTTAATTGGTTATTGTGATGATCAGAACTCCTAAGTCTTTCATAATACTTGTTTGTGTTATATTATTTCTCTGAAATTGTGTCTTCATTTTTTATAGCACAGTAGTATTCCATTATATTTAAGAATATTCTTTCAAATACTATAGGATGGAAATACATATACAAATGTATATATACTTATATGTATACATCTGTATATATACACATATAATACACCTATACACACATACATATTTGCATATACATGCATACATGCACATACACACATGTGTATATAAATATGTGTATGCATGTGTATACCTACCTACATATATATGTGTGTGTGTGTATATATATATATATATATATATATATATATATATATATATATATATATATGAAAGCACACACAATTATTTCCCTCAACATTGCTGCAATGCTGGTGGTTGTTGGAGGACAAACCATTCCATTTTTAGATTTTTTTAAAAGGTATTGATGCTCCACCTTCCCCTTTCTTGAAGACTGCAGAATTTTAACAGAGATTTCTATATTCAATTGATTAATGAGTTAGTATGGAGCCTTGAATTCCTTGACTTTTTTTCTGACAGTTCTTAAATAAATTCAGTTTTGAAGTTTTTGGGTGTTGTTTTGTTGCGACTTTAAATTCACTGTTCAACAGGCAGAAGCCTGAGGGATAAATTCAGTAAGCATTTCCTTACCATCCGTCTCTCCTTGTGCAAAGCTTGTGTACGGAATACTCTGAAACCAAAAATGTCACCAGATGTCTAAAACTAGCCCTGATCATGACAATAACACACTTTGGTAAGGCATACAATGGATCATCTCTTCAGTTTTAATAATAGCTCTATAGTAGGGGAGAGAACAGATGGAAAATTGACAAATAAGCTGAAGGAATTGTCAAATCAATTGTCCCTTTCATGAAAATTTAGACAGGGATTGGAACTGAGGTAGGATACCCCTGGAGTACCTATCACACAATTTCTAAATCACCTGAAATTGTCCCTCCGAACTCCAGGATGTTCCAGACCCATTTCTTTCTAGATTTGGTTGTCTCTTTGTTTTGGTGGGAGAATAAAAGTGCTTGGACTTTGTTAAGCTTGGAAATTGATGGATCTGCTCTTTTAGAGAGAGAAAAGGAGATCCCTGGGTGGGTTGCTCTTAGAGAGAGAGGAGAATCCCCTCTGTAATTCTCCACATTTAAAAGAGTGATAAAGGTCTGAAAGTCATAATATAGGGGAGCAGAATATCTGTTCTTTGCCCCTGCCTATTACTCTACATTTTTTTAAAGTGCAGGTTAAATGGGAAGGAGTTGTCTAGCAGCATTAAAATGTTTGCCTTCCAGAGGGAGGAAGTTCAAACCACAGGGCAGCACTATGGTTTTGGGTGAGACTGTGTAGAACTCAATGGTAAAGCAAAGGATTCACCTGAATGTCAGGGGGTTGCTCCATACTGACTGATATGGCCTTTTGGGTGATGCTCCCCAAGATAGAACCTTTTCTACATTAGTCCAGAACTTGAAGGGCTCCACCAGATTGTAAGCTCCTGAAGGGCGAGGACTGTCTTTTGCCTCTTTTTGTATCCCCCAGAGCTTAGTACAGAGTCTGGCACATAGTAGGTGCTTTAAAATGTTTAATGACTGATTGAATTAACATATTCTTATATCATCTGGAAAAAACCATTGATATTCGTTCCAACTCAAAGATGACAGGTCTGTAGGAATAGTCAATAAAATTGAGTTTCTTCTCTCTTAGCTTTCCTGGACTTTCTCCCCCTCTTTACCAGCAGCTTTCTTACCTTGGAGATGCTTCCACCCTGCAATCCTCCACTGATTGGGGCCTGCCCAGGATCGCAATTTCATGTAGTGTCCAGACCATCCATGTACATTTTTTATCTCTGAAATCCTTTCCTGACTTTCCACACTTGTCTATCTTGCAGGTATCCTTACCTTCTCCCCTCCCTTTCCAGCTTCCTTTTATGTGTTGTCTTCCTCCATTAGAATGTAAGTTCCTTGAGGGTGAGGATTATCATTTTTACTTTTATATGTATTCCCAGCACTTAGCCCAGTTCCTAATGCAGAATAAATGCTTAATAAATGCTCTAACATCTCTCTCTAGTTCTCAAATTCACTTAGCCCCTGAAGAGTCTCTTCTTATGTAGAAAAGTAGTTTAGAATATTAAATGTACTTTTTCTTAAATGATCAAGCACTTAAAAATGGGTTTTTTTGGCAGTTTGAAGTTATTTCTGCATTTAGTGTTCATAAAGCTTTTAAGTACATTTTTGATATTTTGGATGGAAAGCTTATTAAAGTGATAACCAAAATATCTCCCTGAACCCAACAAGAATCAGTGCTTTTCTTCCCTAGCTTTCAAATGTTGTAATTTTGCAATCTGGAAAATACATGATTTTGATTGGCACAGGGAACGAGGCCATAATTTTATTTTTTCCATTTGTTATTACTCTTTCAGTCTTTATCAAAGGAAGAAATAGGAGCTTTAGAGCTGGCAACTTGCCAATATCACTAATCAGAATGTTAACAAGATTTTTCCTTTTGAGGCCTAATTTGAGTCTAATTAACAATAAACAAAGCAAAAATGTGTCATAATGGATAAAAACACTGTTTCTCTCTTACTGTGCAGGAGCTGTATTTGAATCTCTTTATAAGAGGAAAAACAGAGCTAAACGCAGACTTAATAAGCAACTCTTCTCATAGAATCAAGTTTTTTGCTATAGAAATTTAGTAGTATAGAAACTCATTAGAAAATTTAGATTTTTTAAAAAATAGTATTCCATCATTTAAGTTTCTCTTGACATGTTTAGGAATAATAATAATTTTCATTTGTATTGTCTTTTAATGTTTTTGCAAAGCACTTTAAATACATCATCTTATTTGAACCTCAAAATAAACCTTTGGCATTGTTATTTTTATTATCTCTCATTTTATAGATGAGGAAGCTGAGGCTTCAAGAGGCTGAGTGACTTTGTGTGGATCAGAAGGCTCTCCGTGTCTGTGGCAATATTAAAATGAACATCTTGATTCCAGGTCCAGCCTTCCATCCACTACAGCATACTGAATATTTTATTGTAGAAGACAAGTACATTGGACCTCAGTTAATGAACATCAGTCAGTTTTACTTTGTTCATTCCAACATTATCCCTCCTCTTGACACACATGCCCACATTTGCCCCATACTTTACTTTGACAATTTGTCTTTGGGATTATGTAATCAATAAGATGGAACACTAGACGTTGTATCCAACAATCATGACTTCTCAAACATCTCCAAAATTGGAATTATGTGCAAGTTATCTCTTACAATTCAGCTTGCAATTTCAGCTGTCTCTGTAGTCTAGGTCACCAAGAGACATAAGCAGATAGAAATACTCAGTGAAGTCAGAGCAGAGAAGGCTAATTCTCGACCTGAGTATGTTAATACTCAACCCCTAACACCACTCTGCTCTGGCAGGGATGTGCAAGCCAATACACCAGCTTATAACACAGCTCAGTTCTACCTTTCTGCCCTACCCTGCCCCAAGTGCCAGGGAGAACCAGAAGCAAACACTTGTTCTGTCTGGGAATGCAGCATTCTGTGTGGAAGCACTGCTTTGCTAGAGAACTAAGAGATAGAAGACCTGGGGTGGGATGCCAGAATATACAAGAACCTACTAGGCCTGTCTGAAGCAAGAAGTCCAGCAACCAGCCAGGGCAAGTTCTGTCCTTGAAGTGACTTGGTCCAGAGACAAAAGCTGGTGAAATGTGGATTGCTGAGGGTTATGAGAGGCTGGGGGCAGCTAGGTGGCACAAAGGATAGACTGCCAGGTTTGAAATCAGGAAGACTCATTTTCCTGAGTTCAAATCTGGCCTCAGACACTTCCGAGCTGAGTGACCCTAGGCAAGTCACTTAACCCTGTTGTCCTTACTTTCCTCATCTTCAAAATGAGCTGGAGAAGAAAATGGCAAATCACTTCAGTATCTCTGCCAAGAACACCCCAAATGGAGTCATGAAGAGTAAGATACAACTGAAAAAAACTTGAGCATCGTTGATGTCCATCCCCCTGGTGAAAATGCAGTCAAAGAGGAAGGAATCAGAAAGTGAGCATCATGAGACTAATAAGGAAAGATCTCCAAAAGATCGTAGGAGAAAGAAAATTCAGTTAAATATTTTGAGCACAAACAGATAAGTCAACAGAAAAGATCACAATGACAGAAAGAAATATGGCCTCCGGATCTGCCAGAATATGAACAAATATTGCAAGACAAAGGAATATTGATTAATGCCTGGTGAGGCAGAGTGCACTGTGGATTCCCAAGAGAACGTGGAACTACAGCAGGATATTAATGAATGTTTAATTATTTAATGTTTAAGCACTTATTTAATTATTATTATTAATTTTATATTAATTCATAATAAATTTATTATTATGTAATTAATGACTATTTAAAAGAGAAATAAGAATTATTAAAGTATTTATAAACTGCATAGCAGAAATAATTTGCAGAATAAACTTGAATCCATTGTGGCAAATCTTGCCAAAGAAACAAAAGAGAATAAATTGATTGAGAATGCAAATACACAGAAATGAAGGACAGTTGGGCAGAAGAGAAGGGAAAAGCAATACATAAATAAAAGAAAATGTAATCTTCTTACAAGCAAAACACAATGATCTAGAAGGCAGTATGCATAAATCCAACTTAAGGATTCTAGAAGAGCAAAACCCGTCAAAAAACCCCAACATGATAATGCAAGAAATGATGCAAGAAAATAATCCAGAAGTTTTGAACGCAGAAAACAAAAGTATGTTAATTGAAAGACTACATAGATGACTTCCAAAAAGCAAACTAAAAACCTATGGTGATAAAATTTAACAATTCTACTGATAACAAGTCCTACAAGCAGCCGGGGAAAGGCCTTCAAATATAAAGGAAAGGAAATTTAAATAACAGGCAACTATTCCATAGCCTCCCTTAAAATACCTCCAAGCCAGTGGAATATTGTATTTGAAGAGCAAAGGAGCTTGAGACATAACTCAGAGTGACATGCCTTGTAAACTGGAGGTTAACCACAAAGAAATAAAAAATGGATGCTCAATAAAAAGAGGCATTCTGAGTATTACCAGAAAGAAAACTGGACTTAAGCAAATTATTTGCTTTGTTGATGGGGACTCAGCCAGCTGGATAACTCAGCTCATCCACTCCCTTCTGTCCCCCCCTTTCCTTCTCCTCTCCAAAGGAAGGTAAATTTGGATGGCCAGAGAATGCCCAGGTAACTTGGGGCTAGATTTCTTTGTTTCTCTCTCTCTCTCTCTCTCTCTCTCTTTCTCTCCCTCTCTCTTTCTTTCTCTCCCTCCCTCCCTGTCTGTCACTCTTCCTTCCCTTCCTTCCTTCCTTCCTTCCTTCCTTCCTTCCT
Source organism: Notamacropus eugenii (assembly GCF_028372415.1). Lineage (NCBI taxonomy): Eukaryota > Metazoa > Chordata > Mammalia > Diprotodontia > Macropodidae > Notamacropus > Notamacropus eugenii. Next base: position 366,928,625 of record NC_092873.1, on the reverse strand, counting down.
TCCTTCCTTCCTTCCTTCCTTCCTCCCTCCCTCCCTCCCTCCCTTCCTTCCTTCCTTCCTTCCTTCCTTCCTTCCTTCCTTCCTTCCTTCCTTCCTTCCTTCCTTCCTTCCTTCTTTCTTGTCTTTCCCAAAACCTTAAACGCAGTGGACTCTGAAGTTCACAGATTGCACACCAATAGGTCCCTGCCCAAACTCCACTTAATAGCTGTTTTCTGGATCTTCCTGGCTTCACAGTGATTATCAGTACTAACTATTGCTCTTTCCCTCCTAGCTTTATTTATTTATTTTTCTCTTCCTCATTAAAGGGGCCATTCCCTAATTACTTCTTAGAGATGCTTATTCACTGAATGGCCTTACCTCATTCTAAGTGAGCACCTGAATAGGCCAAGGTCTCCCATTGCATTCTGGGCCCTCTCCAGTCATCCTGATGAATATGTGGTTACTGGATTCAGATTGCTCAGGAGGGGAAAGTGAGGTTGGTGACCTTGCACAGCTCTCCCTCACTCAAAACAAAGTCAAGTGCAAGTCATGTCATCATTTCTCTGATGTCATGGTCGTCTTCGAAAATGGACAAACACAGACAGACAGACAGACCCCATGTCCCGGGTCTGTCCCCGGGACCTTCGAGTGAGAATCTCCCTTCGGTGGGCACCGCTTTGGACGTCTCCGGACCTACCCCGGGGGACACGGCGGCAGGCAATAATCAGGCAATGCGCAGGAGGTTCATAGCTTTATTGCATGGAGGAGTCCCACGAGCAGTTCAGGGCGTTGTCTTATATAGGGAGGTTCTTCCGGGCTGCCATCCTAACCCGCCCCGAGGGCGAGGCCTACCACCCGATTGGATCCAGCCCACCCGACCAATCCCGTGGGCTCACAACTCCTCTATGGGAGCCGTGTCTCCCTCGGATTGGTGGGTTGCCACTCCCGGGGAGGCCCCTATCCACCCAGGCGCCTAGGACCGACCCCCGTCAACTCCCCCTTTTTGTTTTATTATAAGGACATCCGCCTTTACCTGCTCTAGGACCCTCTTCCAAAGTTTTATCGTGCAAGAAATAAGGCAGGGAAGCAGCACACACAAGAGTATTACTATCACAACCATTCCAGCAGCAACCCCAATGGTATGCAGAAATGTGGTAAAATATAATCTGGAAATCCAGTCAGGAAATGTCCCATGTTGTTTCTCCAAGTCCCTCTTATATATCTCAGTTACATTCCTAATCTGTCTTACAATGTCATCTAGGTGCTCTATATAGACCTCTAGATTTCTGTGGTCCTGCAATCGCCGGATCGCATCGTCCAGCTCCTGGCTGGCGTTCAGTCTGAGCGCCGTCATGCACAGGGGCCGTGCCAGCCCGACGTGACATGGGAGTCCCTCCAATATGGCGTTTACTCGAAGGAGTGTCGAGATCGCCTGTATAGCATCAGTCAGCGCACTGAGCTCTAGGGCTACCCGCCTGTTAATTTGCTGTTGCAGTGCCCATGCCCGAGCGGACGTTGCCATGAAATCTGACAGGTCGGCAGCCATCATGTGGACCTGCCGCTGCATGGCAGAGATTTCCACCTGCTCTAAAAGGCTAGCCACTAACCCTACCATATCTATGGCGGATATTTCCAAGCCCCTCTTCTCCCTGACCATCACAGCCCTAAGGAAATCAGAGTCGGCAAATGCCTCATCGGACCCAACAGGGAGAAAGGTAACTGGGGGAATGGATAGAAGTATGACAAAGGTGGTATTGGAATGTACATCATTGGGCGTCAAGGTGTTAGAGAGGGTCCCATTGGAGCAGGATACATTGTATTTGCCCCCTGTCTGAGTAACGTTCCCTTCCCTACAGATTAGAAACATATCAGTCCTTTTCAGGGTCTGGACTGCAAGGGAGAAACGATTGCAGTGTCCAGAGACCTGACCCTCGTGGCAGGTAAATCCTTTCTTCATGATGAGGTCCCACCATTGGGAGCGGATGGTGTCATTGTCCGTCAGCGGCCCACTATTGTCTGTCATGTGGGTGATGTTTCCAAAGGCCGCTGCCATTTTCCAGAGATGGCTTTGGATGACTACGCTCCCATTTCTCGCCAGGACGTGGGGCACTGGAGCTGCATAATACGGTCCTGGCGCTCCATCCATGAAGTAGATCTGCTGGGTGTCGTTCCACTGCTGTCCCATTACTGCATGCCCTGTGGAACAAACTTGCATACCAATGAACATATTGGGTGTAGGCACGCAGGGGGGTAGAGGGGAGTAGGGGATCTTTCCACTGGGTAGAAAGCTAGATTGAAGCTGTCAGCAGCAGTGTCTGCGGTTGTGATGAGGGCTGCTTCCTCTCTGGGCAGCAAGGTTAAAGCTGTCAGCAGGTGGTGTATGATCCTTCTCCGGGGTCTCCGGGCTCTCCGACATTGGTTCCCACTTACGGATCCTTCTAATGGGAATCCACGCATGACTTTTTCCTATGGAGACACAAACATACCCTGGACCCCATATTAGTATCTTATACGGACCTTTCCATTTCCCTGAGGCCATATCCTTTACCATGGCCCATGTGTCTTTATATCCAGCCTGGGTATTACTTTCCTTGCGGGGTTGTCTTGGAAAAGTCACAAAATGTCTCATAGCTGGAGTAGTATGTGCGCTTTTTGAGACAGCTGTATCAAGCTCTGATTGTATTAGGCCTCTTGATCTTAGCTCTGATTGTATTAGGCCTCTTGATCTTAGCTCTGATTGTATTAGGCCTCTTGATCTTAGCTCTGATTGTATTAGGCCTCTTGATCTTAGCTCTGATTGTATTAGGCGACCTTTTCCCCTTCTTTGTTTAGCGAGGATCGCCTTCAAGGTAAGATTGATAAGAATGCATACTGGCTCTTTACTTAGGTATAGCTGCTGCCAGGTGCTTACAAATGCTTCATTAACATCTGTAAGGAACCTGACTTTTCCAGATTTTTTCTTTATAACAAACACAGGAGCATTCCAGGGTGCTAATTGCTCCTTAACCAATAGTTGTAATGTCTGGAGTTTTTCTGAAGTCAGAGACCATTGCTCCACCCAAATCGGGGTGTCTGACTTCCAATTCAAGGGTGGGGACTCCAGTACAACAGCAATGGCCCTTACTAAAAATTTGATAGCTTCATCCCGAGGCGGCTCATAATGTCCCTTTTTGGAGCTTGTGGACAATTGGAAGGCTTGGAAGGCGGAAGTTAGTGTTGCCACCAGTTTGGGTCTGCTCCACCGCCCTCATCCAGACACTTATCAACTATTTTATCTACAGAGGGGTCTGCGGGCAGGGTGGAGAGTATTCCCCTCGACTTAGTGAGTCCCTCCTTGAACAGCTGAACTATGAGTTGCGATGAGGGACCTCCCTTCCCAAACCTTTTCCATATCGCTTCCTGCACCCTAGTCATAAATTCCAATGCTGATTCACTCTGTCTCTGCCTTAGGTGACTTATAAGGGTTTGAGTGCTCGCTGCAAGGGCATCTAGAGCCTTCATGGCTACTTCCTGGACAGCTCGAATTATAGGTTCAGGGAGGGCTAACTGCTGTTGGAACTCGGCATAGTCTCCAAACCCTGTGAGCTGATTAATGGTGTTCTCTACATCATTGGGGTGATTGGCTTCTGCATAAATCTTCGCTTGTCTGTTCCAGTCATGATCCAAGCCTGTGTGAGCCAACCACGGGGAGACTGTTAGAATTTTCTGCACCCACTGTCTACAATCCTTTATGTGTATTTTTATTCCCACCTGCTTACATATCTTGTACACTTGGCAGGCGAGAACTCCTGCATCCTCCGGTTCCATTCCCTTGGAAATCTGAGAGCCCATGTTTCCTCTAGATAGCCCCGACTATCTAGGTTGCCTGACTCTTCTACCCTTAACTGGGTAGGGTTATACTCACCTCACTCGGCGGGGGCTGCAGTCCCTGTTCAGGCGCCAGCTGTCCCGGGTCTGTCCCCGGGACCTTCGAGTGAGAATCTCCCTTCGGTGGGCACCGCTTCGGACGTCTCCGGACCTACCCCGGGGGACACGGCGGCAGGCAATAATCAGGCAATGCGCAGGAGGTTCATAGCTTTATTGCATGGAGGAGTCCCACGAGCAGTTCAGGGCGTTGTCTTATATAGGGAGGTTCTTCTGGGCTGCCATCCTAACCCGCCCCGAGGGCGAGGCCTACCACCCGATTGGATCCAGCCCACCCGACCAATCCCGTGGGCTCACAACTCCTCTATGGGAGCCGTGTCTCCCTCGGATTGGTGGGTTGCCACTCCCGGGGAGGCCCCTATCCGCCCAGGCGCCTAGGACCGACCCCCGTCAACCCCAGATGATAGAAATAAAGGAAAGATAAATGAATATCACAGACAGAAACAATAACAACAGGGATTTAGATTTCTTTCTAAAAGTACAAATGGAGATGAGGGGTGAAAGTAGAAGTCAAATAGAAACAATGGCGAAACCAGCCTGAAACATCATGGACTAAACCCTTGTAACACTCTGCCGACAAATGAGTCAATGTTGTTGTAGGACTGAATTACAGAATGGGAGGGCACATAAAAGGAGAGAGAAAAGGAGAAAGATAGAGAGGAATATGTGTTGTACTCAAAGTTTAATAATGAAGGGAAAATAACTCCTGCAGTCTCTCAAGAGGAGAGTATTCAGGAGAATGAGTGAGGAGTCAAGGTGGAAAGAGAAATGATCTGTTGCTGCTGTTTTCCGGTAGTAGGAGGTTGGACCACTGATGAACACTCCCATTGAGGAAGAGAGTTATAAAGGGAAACGAAGACCTTAGAACGGGTATAATCTGCAGGGATTTGGTGCTTAGAGAGTTCCCTCATTCCACTGCAGGAAAAGGGGAATCGGTCTTCCTGGGGTAACAGACACTCAGGAGAATTTATGCCAAATGGGAGAAAATGGCTATGGGGAGGGCAAAGTTAATAATAAATAATAAAGTTAATAATGAACTGAATAGTCAGGGATGTGGGAAAATTTCAGCCTGCCGTGGGGGAAATGTTTTCTCTTATCACTTGTAGGAATTGGTGTTCTAAGAGTGAGGCATGGTAGTAAAAGGGGGAGAGAGATCAATATCTATCAGGCAAATAGTATAGAAATAGTTTAGAAGAGAGAACCCAAAATAGGTACCACACAAGTTTTAATTCCATGGGAAAAAACAGACTAAAGAAGGGCTAAGTATAAGGGCCATGAACCAAAGAATTTAAGTCTAGAGTAGACAGAAAGAGAGGATAAGTAATTAAAAGTACAATGGAAAGAAATCTTTTCTAGGAAAAAAGGTAAGATGAAATTTTAAAAACTAACAAAACAAGTTGATATAAAGTAGAAAAAGAGTCAAAAAAGATTTGACTATCTGAAAGGAAAAAATGTAGTAGATTTAAATGACTAGATTTTAAAAAGGTAACTAGTAAGCAAAACTGAAAAACTAGAGAAAGAGTAACAAACAGGAGGTTGGAGTGGGGTATTATGGATAAAAGGAAGAGAACTGGTGGGAATAGAGTTGTCTTAAAGTAGATTAAGCAAAAATAACTGAAGAGAACAAGGTGTTAAGGCTGCAGAGTGAAAGGGGAAAAATTCTGATTTGGAAAAATATGTTGGAGAAAAATGGAGGAATATATAAACCTCTCATAATTTTATATGACTAGATTAAACTAATAAAATGAAAAAGAACAACAAATTGAATCAGGAAACAAAACTCCACAATCTGTTGCTTAGGAGAAATATACCTAAAAAACAAAGTCATATGCAGAATAAACTGCGGGTCTGGAACAAAATTCACTATGTATTAGGTGAATATAGAAAAAGCAAAACCAAACAGTGACAACATAAAAATAGATAAACTATATAATACTAAAAAGAATCATAGATAACAAACTAATATCAATATCACACATCTTATAAATGCCTTAGCATTTAAATTCATAAAATAAAGATTAACTGAATCACAAGAAGATATAGTGAGACAATAGTGCTATGAGATTTCAGGGTTATTTTTTCAGTTTTATACAAATCAAACAGAAAGATAAACAAAGGGAATATATAGAATTGGAAAAATTGCTGTAGAAACTAGAGCTTAAAAACTCATGGCATCTTCTAAATGGGTCTACTAAAATATGTATTTCTCAGCACCAGTGAAACCATTACTGAAACTGACCATGCGCTAGAGCACAATGACATTGCAAACAAATGTTAAAAGGCTGAAATAGTAAACACTTCCTTTACAGATCATAACAAAATAAAAAGAGTACTAAATTAATTCCTGGACCACAATCAAAAGGCACAAATGCATACTTAAATTAAATCTTAAATAATGGATGGGTCAAAGAACAAATCATAGAAACAATGACTATGTGAAAGAAAATGAAAATGATGAGACAACATACCAAAATTTCTAGGGTGCAGCTAAAACAGTTATCAGGAAGAAACATATCCTTAACCAAATATGATAACAAATGGAAAAAGAGATGATTTCTGAACTGAACATGCATTTTTAAAAGTTAGCCAACACCCACACATATATATATGTGTGTGTATATATATATACACATATATATAATCCTAAAAGAGATATTAAAAATTAAAAGAGAAATAGAAAAACTGGAAAACAAAGAAAAACTCTAGAAATATTCAATAAAATTAGAAGTTGGTTTTTAAGACTTTGGTCAATTTGTTAAAAAGGATAGAACAAAAACCGAATCAGCAAAGTAGCAAACAAACAAGATAAAATCACAATGAAACCAGAAGAAATAAATAAAATGATCAGAACCTACTATGGATAGTAAAATGCTAGTAAAATTGTGAACACAAAAGAAATAGAGAAGGGATAACTTCAAAAATATAAAATACCCAAAATGCCAGAAGACTAGATAGAAATCTTAACCCAAACTCGGGGGGAAAAATAGAACTGGCTGTTGAGGAAATAACAAAGAAAAAAATTCTTGTCCTGATAGATCCACAGGACAATTCTATCAAACTTGTAAAGAATAATTAGTATCAATAACACAAAATTATTTTCAGTAATTGAGAAGGAAAACACATCACTGGATTTTCTTTATGAGGCAAATATGGTCCCAACGCCTAAATCAGGGAAGGAGCAAGCACAGGAGAATTATATACTGATATTAATGAATATCAGTTTAAAAAAATTAAGTAAATTCTGTCAGACAACATATGTTCCTCCAAGAAATCATTCATCATAACCGGATTGGATTTATACCAGGCATGTAAAGGTGGTTCAATATTAGGAAAGTAATCAACATATTTAGTCATATTAAAAATAAAAACATCTCAAATCTCATGACTGTCTCAATAGATGAGTTAAACAGTCTTTGACAAAGTACAATATATTTAAAATGAATTTAAAAAGTGACATAAAAGGACCTTTTCTATAATAATCATAATAAAGTATGTATCTAAGTCTAAAAGAAAGCATCATATTCAATGGGGACACACTGGAATCTTTCCTGGTAAATTCTGGAGTAAAGCAAGGATGTCTATTGTCTCCACTGTTGTTTTGATATAGTTCTGGAAATGATAACAATAGTAATAAGAGAAGATTAAAAGATACAAAGGTGCAATGATACATAAAGAGATAAAACTATTCCCATTTGTTGATGATATAATGTTTACTTAAATATTCTTAGAAAATTAGTACAGATCCTAACTGAGACAATGTCTTCAGAAAAATTTCAGGCCACTAAGTAAGCCCTCAAAAACTAGTGGTATTTCTATATGATAACAAAATCTAAGAGGCATTAATAGAAAGGAAAACCCTATTCCAAGTAACCTCAAAATGTATAAAATATCTAGAACTCAATCTACCAAAGCTCATAAAATAATTACGTAGATTTAATTACAAATTGCTTCTTAATGAAATAAGGAGTAACTTAAAAAGCTATAGAAATATTCCGTACTCATTTCTGGGTCATGCCAATATAACAAAAATGACAATGGTATCAAAATTAATTTATAATTTGAATGCTTTACCCATCAAATTATCAAAGTGACCATTTACAGATCACAATAAATTAATAAAATTCATTTGAAAAAATAAAAGATCTAGAAAATGAAGGGAAATAATGAAAAGAGGTAGTAACAAAATGGGAACAGCACTTTCAGACACAAAGTTATATTATAAAGTAATAGTCATTAAAGTCATCTGGTATTGGTTAAAAAATAGAGAGGTAGATCAATGGAATAAACTAGACAATGGTGAATCAGAATAAATGAAATTTAATAAGTCAGTATTCAGTAAAGTGGAAAATATAAATTACTTAGGAAAGAATACTATTTAATCCACTAATCTTAGTGATGGATAGTCATAGATCTGGAAAGAAACTTAAGAGTCATTCATCCAAACCATGCCTGTCATAATAATCCACCTCCAACATGCCTAAAAAGTGATCATCCAGCCTTCACCTAAAAATGCCTAAGGAGAGGAAAATTTACCACCCCTCAAGGCAGCTAATTCCACTTTTGGTCAAATCTGTTAAGAATTTTTTCTTTTAACATCAAGCCAAAATTTGCCTCTCTCCAGCTTCCATCTACAACTCTTATTTCTACCTTTTAGAGTGAAGCAGAACAAGTCTGATCTCCTTCATAACATTAAAGTCCTTTCAAATATGTAAAGACAGATACTATGTGCTTGTTCATCCCCACCATCCATCTTCTCTTCTTCAGCCTAGACATTTCCAGTTTCTTCAGGTAATCATTATATAGCATAGACTCAAAACTTCTTACCATCCTGGTTACACTTTTCTGGACAGTCTCCAGTTTATCAATATCCTTCCGAAAACGTGGTACCCACAACAGAACACAATGCTGGAGAAGTGGTCTGATCAAAGAGAGACTATACTAGAATTACCATTTCCCTCACTGTATTTAATGCTTTGCTTCCTTGGCTAACATGTTTTGTTCACTGATAGTGAACTTTTGGTCCACCAAATGCCCATGTCTTTTTCAACAAAACTTTTGTCTGGCCACTAAAAAATAAAGAATACTATTTAATAAAAATTGCTGGGAAATTTGGAAGGCAGTCTGGAAGAAATTAGGCTTAGGATAACACCTTATACCATATTCCATTGTATACTCTAACTGGATATGAGACCTTAATATTAAAGGTCATACTATAAAAATATTAGAAGACAAGCAGATCATATACTTCTCACAGTGAAGACTAGATGTCTTTTTAATTAAAGAAGGGATGAAGGCAATTATAGAAGATAAAATAGAAAGCTTTGCTTATGTGATACTGAAAGGCTTCTGCACAAACACAATTAATGCACCTAGGATAAGAAAGCATGAGGTCAAAGAGAGGAAAAATTGCATCAGATTTCTCTGATAAGGTTTTGGTATCCAAGATATATAAACAAGAAACTGACACCAAAAGTCACTGCACAACAGGGAAGTGGGCAAAGGATACAAACAAGCAGTTCTCAAAAAAATTCTAAACTATTAACAGCCGTAAGAAAAAAATGTTCCAGATCACTGCTAATAAGACAAATGCAAATTGAAACAATACTGAAGTTTCACTTCATACCCAGAAAATTGGCAAAGATGAAAAAAAGATGAGAAAATTCAATGTTGGAGGGATTGTGGGAAGATAAGCATACTAGTGCCCTGTTGGTGGAGTTGTAAATTGGTGCAAACATTTTGGAAAGCAATTTGGAATTATGCAAATAAAATTACTAAAATGCCTATACCCTTTGATCCAGAGATTCCATTATTAGGCTTAGACCTTTAGGAGGCTTTACCTTTAGGATAAGAAGAAAGTACCCACATATGCCAAAATATTTATAGCAGCACTTTTTGTGATAGCGAAGAATTGGAAACAAAGTAGGTACTCCTGGATGGAGGAATGGTTAAACAAACTTCGGTACCTGAATGCAAAGGAATATGACTGTGCTGTAAGGAAATGATTGCAACAATGAATACAAAGAAGCATGGAAAGACTCAGATGGACTGATGAAAAATTAAATCAGAAGAAAATAATATGAACAATGATGTCAGCAATGTAAATGGAAAACTATCCATAAAAATCAAAAGCTATTATGGCAATATTACAAAGAACAAACATGACTTAGAAGAAGAGATATGAGAAGATACTTCAGCCCTGACCTCTTTGTAGAGGTGGGAAGTCCATAAATGCTCCATATAATAAATATTTTCAAACTGTTTCAAAGTACTAGTTGGCCATGCAGAATTTTTTCTTTTTCTTTTTTTATGCTTTTAAAAACATGTTGTCTGTTATGTGGTATGACTCTCTGGGACGGGGAACAGGAGGAACACTGGGAAAGATGATGTGGATGTACAAAAGGAGCTTTTTGTAAGACTTAAAAAAAAAGAAAACATCTAACTGAGGATACAAAACTTCTCTGATGATTCCTTGCCTTTTTATGAAACACAGAGTCACACAGTTCAAAAGGCAAGGACAGCCTGAGAAATCGAAAGGAGAATAAAATTCTCAGAACATGTAATATAATGAGATTTCTACTTACAAGGCCAATTTGTCCAGATGACACTTTGTTTTGAGAAATTTTGCAACAGAAATAGAAATAACAGAGGAGATGTAGAAATACGTTCATCATGCTATGGTAGACCATCTCTCTAGGACCCAGACAAGGCAGGCTGTGATTCCCCAGTCTGCCTGAACCATGGCGGGGAACTTTTGCTCCTTTCCCAATACTACCTCCCCACCCCATCCCCACTTTACCATGAAACCACTTCACAGAGCTTCTGCCTAGGTAATGGCCAAGGACAATGAAAACTAGGGGACCAAACTGCACCTGAATGATATTTCTTTTGCTGATAAACTACCAGATGTTGAGTTTTCCTCACCTAGATAGAGTATACCAGATGAGCCCCTCTCTGGCCTAATGCCACCTTGCCCATCCTCAGACTGTAGCCTCCATAGCCCACCCTCATGAAGGCTCAGAATCTCGGCCTTTTTACCACGGGGCAGGGTCCCAGGGTTTCTGGCCCTGTAAGGCCTTTTGTCTTCAAGTGCCCTACTTGTGGAATGTAATACTTGATCTCCTTTCATTTTGTGCTCAGAAAATATCAATCATACAATCTAAATAGTGTAAGGAATCTAAGAGCGCCTCTTGTCCAATCTTTTGCCCTGTACAGGAATCCTCTTTACAACATTCTTGACAACCATCCAGCTGCTATCAGGACAGTGCCTACATGTAGTAAGCATTTAATATATGTTTACTGACTCACTGACTGTTTGAATACCCTCCCTGATAAAGTGGCACTGAGCGTGGCAGTGATAGGAGGAGCAATACAGGTTATCCCAAAAGTCTTGGTGTAGTTTCAAGCTTACATAGTTTTTAAGAGAGAATTCATTCTAACATTCAAGTGTTTCAATCAGAGATAAGATCTAAGGTCAAAAGTTTTCCCTTGAACTGATTAGAAATCTTCTTTGCAACTCCTTCCAGTACTTCTAGTTCTAGCTTCTGAAACTATATAGGTTAAATCTTAGCCTTCTTCTGCATGATAGCCCTTCAAATATTTGAATATGTTTATAAGAGTTGCCCTAAGTCTTCTCTTCTCCAAGGTTAATAGTCTGAATCCCTTCATCCATTCTTCATACAAGACTTCCAGGCACTCTAACTCCAGTGGACACACTCTCGTTTGTCTAAGTCCCTTTTAAAAGGTGATCCCTGGAACTGAAGTTTACTCCAGTTGTGGTCCACCCTGCATGGAATGCTGGAAAACCTCCACTTAGGTAAAACAGACAAAAGAAACTTGAGGCACTGTAACTCCAATGTTACAGTGCTATGAATATACATGTGTATTTCCAGGGTAAATTTGCAAAATATAAATAGCTCTCTTCCTCAAAGGCAAAACCAAAATACTGATTCAGATACCAGAAAGTCAATTCCACCATGATAACAAAGAAGTTCATACACATCACTAATCCAGAGACCACTGACATCCCCAAGCCTTTCCACTGTTAGGTCTCCTCACAAACAAGGTGCCTTGGCAAAATTCCTCCCTCTCTCACTCACACTTGCTGCTCTGCCTCGGCTCTGTCTATCTCACTCTCTCCCAGCTCTGCCTTACTCTCACCTCCTGTTCCACCCATTGGCAAGTTCCTCCCACCATGCCATGTGACTCAGGTTCCATGTGATTCAAACTGTGGGCTGGGCCAAAGCTCAAAGTAGGTCACATGGGCCTATTAAGGGGCAGGGAAAATCTTCAAATTCCTTTTACATTATAGGCACCAAGTCTTCTGATCTCCCCTAAATGTCATTCCAACAAACACTTGTTAAGCACCTACCATGGACAAAGCATCCTAGGCCTGCTTGAGAAGCAAGGAAGCAGAGAGGGACAGTGAGGTCAAAAAGCGATGATCTGTAGCCTCACTGTCAGATGCCTTTATGACCTCCAAGGAAGGCCAAGCCAGGCAGGCCTGGTGATATATTACTGGAGATATATTAGAGAATAAATAAAAGGTTTGGGTAGCTAGAAAAGGACACTTCTCTGGTTGTTCTTCAGAAGGGGTATTAGGGTTTAAAGAAATCCAGAAAGGTAGGGGGAGAGGTGATGGTGATAACCCAAACAATGGCATTAAATGGTATGGTCAAGCCAGGTGGAAAGGTAAGGTGGGGTCATAAAAATGGAGTGCTGGCAATGATTTCCTGCTCCTAACCTCAGGCCCAACAGAACCCTAGTTGTTGAGTGCCTGAATTTAGCATCTTTATCTTTTATTGCATGTACAAATATGTATGTATATTATGAAAAGGCAGCAAGTGCTGTTATTATCCCCATTTTACAAATGAGGAAACAAAGGCAGACAGAAGTTAAGTGACTTAGCTGCCCAGCTATTAAACGTCTAAGCAAGGTATTTGCTAACTTGGCAAAGCAAAGACAAATCACAAAATATTTCTCCTCATAAACCTTAGGATTTGAAGTCAGGTCTTTCTGACTCCAGGTCCAGTATTCTATTCACTGCCTGCACAACTGCTTCGCTCTAGGTAGTGAGTCGAGAAGCAAGAAGAAATTCTTAGAAATGAAAGTTCTGACAGTGAAGAGGAGAACTAGCCATGGAAGAAGAAACCGACCCTTAAGAATTGCTTATCTCCTGACAAGAGGAGGAAGACAGGATATCCTTCTTTCTTATCATTCCTCATTCCCATAGCTATAGCGTCTTGAAGTGGAATTTCTTGCTCAGTGGGAGACACTGTGAGCAGAAGGAAACAGGTCCACAGAGTTCAGTTGAGGTGGTGCTCTCCTTGAGAAGGCAAAAGACACGGGAATCCCACAGTGTTGAATGTGTAAGTTGCCTGGTCATGTGTATTCACCATATGTTTGCTTTTCTTTGAATATACTGTATGTATGTGCCCATTCTCCTCACTGATATTGCGTGTAGTTGTTACTATTAGTCTTTATTCTGACATCTTGGTGAATGTCTTTGCTTTAAATTAATGATGGCCTCTCTCTGATAATTAAAGGTAAATACACTGGTAGGGGCCTAAGAACTACATTTTGGGGAGTGTACTTTAAATCTGGGAGATCCAACATGAGACTGTGAGTTGGAGGAATAGTCTTAGATGCTGAACTGTAGAGAAAATCTAAAACTTTGTGTTAACAATGTAAAAGTAAAACTAAATTAATTACAGTTATTTATGTGACCGTACAGCATAACAAAAAATAATATATATTTTCACTTCAAATGAAATTTGTTGTTTTATTCAGCTATAACACTAGATTCTGTTCATAATCTCAGGCTCAGAATCCTTAGTTTATATAACATAGTTGCACCTTCTCACAAAATAAAACAATGAGAAGAAACACTGTTAATGAATCAAAATGAGAACAGAGAGGCCTGCTGGCACCCCCTTTTTCCCCATTCTTTCTCTGAAAATTAGTCTTCCCTATGTCTTTAGGGGGCTATTTATTGATTAAGCTTACTCTTCTCTAGAATACTTCCCAACTCCCTAAGGATGGCTAAGAAGAATGGAAGCTTACAGGGCTACAGCTATGAGGATTACTATAATCACAAAACATCTCTATTATCCAAAAGGAAATTGGATCTTAAAATTTACTTTAGTTAATATTCTTAGACCCTTGGAGACAGAAGGGTAGTTTAAAATTTTATTTGTTCTTTTAGCTGTCCTTGTTAAGAGATATGGAAGTACACTAAGGTGCCCCCTACTCCCTTTCTCTCTCTTTTAGAAATATTAAGAAAGCCTTTGGACTAATCTAAATGAAAAACCTTATCAGTCTCTCTTTAACAGTCCCAAAACAATGTCCTGCACTAAAATCTTTTTATATCAATTAGTCATCAATTACTTATTAAGTGCCTGCTATGTGACAGACACTTTACTAAACATCGGGGACACAGAGGAAGTAAAAAACATGACCTCAAGGAGCTGATATTGTATTGGGAGGGACAGAATATTAACAATTATGTGCAAATAAAAGGTATACAGGATGAATTGGAGGTAATTTGGGAGAAAGGTATTTGCATTAAAGGGAAATGGGAAAAGGTCTCATAGAAGATGGAATTTGAGCTGAGATTTGAAAGAAACCAGGGAAGCCAGAAGGTGGAGATGAGGAGGAAGAGCATTTCAGGGATAGGGAACAGCCAATGCAAATGCTTGGAGTAAGGAAATGTTGTATCACGTGTCACTGGATCACAGAGTGCATGGAGAAAAGTCAAGTGTAAGAAGACTGGAAAAGTAGAAAGGAGGCAGGTTAGGAAGGAATTTAAAAGTTGAACAAAAGGTTTTATATTTGATCCTGGAAGCAGTAGGGAGCCACTGGAGTTTATTGAGTAGGAGAAATGACATGATCAGATATATGTTTTAGGAAGATCTCTGAGACTGCCCCCAATGTACTCTATGTATTTCTCGTCTGTACATAGCTGTTTGCATGTTGTCTTCCTCACTAGAATATGAGCTACATGAGAATAGGTACTGTGGTTCTGCCTTTTTTTGTATCCCCATTGTTTAGCACAGTGTAGAGCACTTAAAGGATGCTTATTTATTGACTGATGAAGAAATTGGCAGATGAGCAGAGGACAGAATGGAGAGGAGAGAGACTTGAGTTAGGAATACCAACCAGAAAGCCACTTCAATAGTCTAGTAATGAGGTGATGAAGGCTTACACTATCATGGCACTTGTGACAGAGGAGAGAAGGGAATATAGATGAAAGATGCTGAGAAGATAAAAAAACAATAGATCATTCTTACATTCTCCCCATAAGGTTCTAACTAGTTTCTAACTAGCTTGGTCTACAATACATGCTTCCACTTTCTCTCTTCCGCTTCTCTTCTTAACTCCTTATAATCAGGCTTTTGACCTTATCATTCTACGAAAACTGCTCTCTCCAAAGTTCCTGATGATCTCTCATCTTCAACCTCTCTGCAGCTTTTGGCACTGTTGCTCACTCTCTCCGTCCTGACACTTTCTTTCTAGGTTTTTGGAACATCCTCTCTCCTTGTTCTCCTCCTACCTATGTGACTGCTCTTTCTCTGTCTCCCTTACTGGATCCTCATCCAGATACTCTAACCCTAGATGTCTCTCAGAATTCTATCCTGAGTCTTATTCTATTCTCCCTCACTATTGCTTCATTTGGGATCTCATCAGCTCCTATAGATTTAATTGCCATCTCTGCTAAAGATTCTCAAATCTACCTGTCCTGCCTCAAACTTTCTGCTAGCCTCCAATCTCATATCTCCAACTGATTTTCAGACATCTTACACTGGATGTCCAGTAGACATCTTAAATGCAACATGTACAAAACAGAACTCATTATTTTTTCCCCCTAAAACCTCTCCCTGATGGCTTTCCTATCATTGTACAGGGCAACACCATCCTCCCCATCCTTCAGGCTTAAGACCTAGGGGTCATCCTGTTTTCCTTACTATCTCTTGCCCCCCATATCCAAACTGTTGCCAAGGTCTGGTGGTTTTACCTCTGAAAGATCTCTCCAATATACCTCCTTCTCTCCTCTGACTACTCTAGTAAAAGCCTTCATCTCCTCACATCTGGATTATTGTAAGAGTTTACTGGCAAATTTGCCTACCTCAAGTCTCTCCCTACTTCAATCTATCCTCCATTTAGCTACCACAACAGTTTTCCTAAAGCACAGGTACCATCATGTGTATCTACCTCTCACTCAGGAAACTCAGATGACTTCCTTTTGCCTCCAGAATCAAACGTAAACTGTTCTGTTTGAAATTGAAAACCCTTTATAACCTAGCCAGATCCTATATTTCCATAATTTTTGATCCAGTGATACTGGCTTCCTGGTTATTCCATGAACAAATCACTTATCTCTCAAATTCTGGCATTTTCTCTGTCTCCTATAGCTGGGGTGCTCTCTCTTCTGTACTCTACTTACTGACACTCTCCCTCCCCCACTTCCTTTAAGGCCCAACTAGAAATCTAACCTTTTACTAGAAGTCTTCCCTAGTCCTTCTTAATTCTAATGCCTTCTCTTCATTAATTATTTCCTATTTATCCCGTGTATGTAGCTTTCTTTGTACATGTTTGTTTGCGTATTGTCTCCTCCTTTGATTGTAAGCTCTTTTGAGGGCAAGGACTATCTTTTGTCTCTTTTTGATCCCCAGTTTTTTAGCAAAGTGCCTGACACAAAGTAGGTTTAATAAACAGATTCTTAAACCTTAAGCCCTTTTCTTTTCCATCAGTCTAGAAGAACTCCTCCCTGAAGTCAAATTAAGGTAATGAACAGACCAAGAGAATGGAGAATTTGTTGTTTAGATCATTAGTCATGTCCAACTCTTCATGGCCTCATTTGGGGTTTCCTTGGCAAATATTTTGGAGTGATTTGCCATCTCTAGCTCATTTTACAGATGAGGGAACTGAGGCAAGCAGGGCTAAGTGATTTGCCCAAGGTCACATAACTAGTAAATGTCTGAGGCCAGATTTGAACTCAAGTGTCCTGACTTCAATCCTGGCATTCTATCTATTATATGATAAAAGAAGAAGTCTTTGATTAATTAAAAGAATAGAAGTATCTCTTGAGTTCACTTTTGACCAGCTGGAAAAGCAAATCCTTGGAAAGAATGGTTGAAGAGGGACTGAACAGTTTTAGAAAAATGAATCTTTAATTAATTTAAGTGACTGTTATGTTTGATCAAGCAAAATGTAAAGTGAGCTTTCACCTGGGCTCTGCAATTATGGTCTCTCTTACTGTGGAATTGTGTCTGTTATCCAAGAATGCTACAAATTGTTACCCTACGCTGACCTGTGTTAGAGAGTTTACTGGGGGCATGAGGAAATGCTTCCAGTTTGGATGCTTCTCTCTGTAAACAGAAAAATGCTCAAATTTTGGATAAATGAACAAAAATTATTCCTGGCAGGCTTTTGTGCCTAAAACACAGAGTACAGACTTTTCCCCCCACAAAGCCAATGGGACTTACTGATGCAAAGCTTAAACTAGTTGCTGGAGATACAACTAACATGATGATATGATAATCTGAGTTGTGCCTGAAATGGAGATTGTCAGAAAAGTCAACCTTGACAAGGAGAAATGCCAGTGAGTATAGGGTATTGTTTCAACTATTAAGGCATTTTCAGTGAGAGAAGTGTGGGGTGGGAGGAGAAAAATGCCTTTAGAACTAGAGACAAGGGAGACAGATGGATGAGAGAGTAACATATACATCCTTTACTCTTTAAATTTCAGCATAAATTGAAAACTGAAACTATCCTCATAAGAGATGCTTTTGTTTATTTCATCAACATTTGAATGTGTGTGTGTGAGCGTGTGTGTGTGTGTGTATGTGTGTGTATTGGGGCAGGATCCATGTGTGTGTTGATACTTCCAAGCGTTTACCCAATCTGTCCCCCATACCTGGAATGTACTCCCTCTTCAGTTCTACCTCTTCTAATGGCAAGTTTCCTTCAAAGCTCAGCTCAAATACCGTCTCCACAGCGGAATCCTGATCTATGTTCCTATGATATATATATATATATATATATATATATATATATATATATATATATATATATATATATATATATATATATATATATATATATATATATATATATATATATATATGTTGTCCTCCCACTTTCAGAAAAGGTGAGCTTTGTGACTGCAAAGACTACTTTTTGTCTTTGGGTAGCCAGTATACATCACAGGTGCTTAACGAATACCTGTTCCCATAGATAGTTGAGAAGAAAAGACTTATTAGGGAATGGGACATGATTGTTACTTTCAAATACTAGGAGTGCTGCCACAGAAAAGAGGATTGTGTATTTCTGGGGATATTTTCATCAACCAACAAGCATTTGTTAAGTCTTTATTGCATGATAGATTTTCTCATAGTTACTGGGGTTACAAGAACAAAAATAAAATGGTTCCTGTTCTCAACAATCTTATATTTTATTGCATATTCTACCACGAAATGTGAAATTCTATTTATTTGGTGCCTGCTACATTTGTGTTCTTGGTTATAGAGGCCTAAAATATGTTAGAAACATTGCCACAAAGGGCAATCCAAGGTAATGCTGAGTTTTAAACCTGAGGTTAGGAACCAGTGCTTTAAGTGAACACATTGGTTTTCTCCCCCGTTTTTGTTTTTCTTTCCTTAAAAACAGAAACATGAATTTGGCTCCTGAATTTCATGACTCTAGTTGGAGGGATGTGAATTTTCCCATATATTTAATTTAAAGAATTCTGGATGGGAAATAAGTGGCAGCAGAAAATCTGAGCTCTCACACAACTACCCCAGCAAGGGTAAAAAAAGACCACCAGACCAAGGAATGATCAAGAAATCCAAGTGGAAAAGACACAAAGTGCATTTTCCCAGCCGAAATCCAACAAAAAGACAGTCAGAAGCCAGAGGGCTCTTGGGAAAGAATCCAGGCCTGGGAGTGTAGCCCATGGAAATCTCTTAGCATGTAGACCAGGGATAAGCCAGGGAAATCTGGCACCTACAGCTATGGACTGAAGGGTAGGGAGAAGCCAGGATACTAGGATTCTGCATCTGTGTTACTTTGACTCCAGACCAAGGTAGAGAGAGCCTAGAAAGCTCAGAGAAGGGCAACAATCAGTCCATGCTCTAGATCAGACAGAGCCCTAGATCGTACCACACAATAGGACTCTCATGGTCTGAGCTGCCCTTGACATCCTCTAAAGAACACAGTACTCAGTACCTAGAGCAAACAATGGAAAGATCAGGGATATATCTCTTCTGACTAAACAAGGGCTCACCATTTCTTCCAGAAGTATGCAAAGACTAGCCCTGTTACAAGTCCTAATTCAGGGAGTAGGGTTGAGAAAATCAATAAATAAAAGAAGAAACATGATAAAGAACTATTGTGGATCCAAGGGCATCCAAGACACAAATCCATAAGAAGAAAATACTGCTACTTTCTAAAGGCAATTCTCCAACAAAAATATAGCTCAGTCACAAGGACTACTAGAATTTCTAGGAGAAAAATAAAACAAGAGTTAAAAATTTATATTATAAATGAAAATAGAGCCTCAAAGGAAAGAATTGAAAGGAGAATGTATAGTTTAGTAGAGGAAGTACAAATCCTTACCCAAAACACAGGTTCTTTGAAAATTGTAATGGATGAAATAGAAATCAATGACTCCATAAAATAATGGAAAATGAATAGAAAAAAATTAAAAATCTGAAAAAATAGGAGAAAATATAAACTATCTCCTATAAAAAATACAGCCTACTTGGGGAACACTTTAAAGAGAGACAGTATAAAAAATCATTGGACTACCTGAAAACCAGAGTTATAAATACTTGGATGTCATATTTCAAGAATTCATGACTAAAATCTGCCAAGACCAATTAGATTCATAAGATCAAGTAAAACTAGAAAACATTCATCAATTTTCTCCTAAAGGAAGCCCCAAATTGAAAATACCAGGAATATTATAACAAAAATCCAGAGTTTTCAGGTAAAATAATGCTGCAATTAGCAACAAAGAAAGAGTTCCAATACCAAGGAACCATAATTGGTATCACACAAGACTTGACTATTACCATTAAGAGAAGAAAGCTTGGAATGTGATATTCCAAAGGTCATGAAACAAGGGCTTACAACCAAGAATAACTTATCTAGTATAACCATTTATTATTTCCTATAGGGGGAAAATGGATTTTAAATAAAATAGAAGACTTCTAAGCATTCCTAATGAAATGACTAGAACTGAGTAGAATCTTTGAAATAAAAGCCTGAATCAGAAGAAATATAGAAAAGTAAATACAATAATATAATTAGAAGGGATTATATAATGAATTTCTTATATCCTAATAGAGGGAGAAGAAATGTGTCTCCTCAAAACCATGTCTTCAAGGTTCATAAAAAAACCTAAATAAGACAGAAGGCCTAGGATTGGCTTTGATATGCTTGGATCACTTTGAGAGGAGAAAAGAAAAGGGAACACACTAAGAAATAAAGGAAGAAGAAAGGATAAAACAATACAAACCTGGAGGAAGAGGTAGAGTGAGTAGGGGAGGGGGGTGTCACATGAACCTTATATTCAGTTGAACTCACCAAGGGAGGGTTGACTATATACAGAGCTTGGTATTTTTCTTGTGCAGTCTTGTCCAGCTCTTTGTGACATCATTTGTGTTTTTCTTGGCAAAGATACTGGAATGGTTTGCCATTTCCATCTACATCTCATTTTATGGTTAAGGAAACTGAGGCAAACCAGGTTAAGTAACTTGCCCAGGGTCATACAACTAGTAAATGTCTGAGGCTGGATTTGAATTCAGGAAGATGAGTGTTCCTGAATGCAGGCCTGGCACTCTATCCCCTGTGCCACCTAGCTGCCCCTAGTTTAGTGTAGAAATGTAATAAACTCAACAGAAAAACTAATGATAATGAGGAGCACAGTAAGAGGGGCTTAGGAGGGTAGGTAAAGTAAAAAAATATATTGTAAGCAAAATTAATTTCAACTTCTAAAGGTAGATTATAAAGGGGAAGTGGCTTAGAAGGAAAGGAAAGATTAGAAGTTATGATGACAAAGAGGAGCAGTGGGATTAATTATAGATCAGAAATGTTGAGCACACTGCTCTGTGACTCTCCTCTTTATAAAAATGAGGAGAAGAAAAAAAGAGGGTGGTAAGATTATAGGATGAAGGGAGGTACAGAATTAATCACAATAATTATTAAGAGGAAGGAACTCATTCAAAAATGTAGGAGGGGACAAGAATGGGTTAGAAAACATAATCAACATATGGTTAATAGGAAATGCACCTGATACACAAGAATTCACACAAAATTAAAATAAAGAGCTAGAATGTTTTCATTATACTATAAGCTAGGGCTTCTTAACTTTGTATCATGAACCCCTCTACAGTTTGGAGAAGCCTATAGGACCCTTTCAGAATAATGTCATCAAATTATAGAAGGGAATGAAAAATTTCAATTAGAGGTCAACGAAAATAAAGGTGTAATTTTTTTCCCTATCCAAATTCAACAACCTATTAAAATCTATCTACAGTATCAGAGGGTACTGTGAACATCAGGTTATGAACTCCTGTTTTAAGCATATTCAAAAAAAACAGGAGTAGCCATCCTCGTCTCAAACAAACAGAAAAAATAAGTGTGATTTTTAAAAGATAAACTGGGGGGGGGTGGGGCGGAGTCAAGATTGTAGAGTAACAGCATGGACTTGCTAGTGCTCTCCCCCAAACCCAGTCAAATACTTGTAAAAATTGACTCTAAATGAATTCTGGAGCTGCAGAACCCACAGAATGACAGAATGAAGCAAATGTCCAGCTCAAGACAGCCTGCAAGGTCACTGTGAAGTGTCTATCATGCCACACTGGGAGCAGAGTGCAGTCTAGTCTAGTGCAGGCCACTCAACACAGACGGCACCTGAGCAAGCCTTGGGAGGACTGAATCTCAAGCACCTGTAGCAGTTTCCAGACTTCAAAACCCCAAAAACTCCAAGGACAAATTGGAAGGTCAGTGGAAAAAACCTGTGGGACCTGTGTGAGACAGTAGAGTGGTCAGGACCCAGGCCCAGGGTGGTAGAGAAGTTGGAGGAGCCTGGAGAAGAGGAGCCGTGGTTGCAGCAGCAGCAACTGTTTCTGGAGCTCTAGGCCCACAGATTGTGAGGGGAATCAAGCAGCAGACTGTATACCCCACACCTGGAAGGAGAAAACTACCTTGACAAAGAGCTCAAAAGTCAAGTAAATAGTTGGGAAAATGAGCAAAAACTGCAAAAAGAATCAGACTATAGAATTTTCCTTTGATGACAAGGAAGAACAAAGTATACAAACAGAAGACAGCAAAGCCAAAACTCCTCCATCCAAAGCCTCCAAGAAAACTATGACTTGGTCTCCAGCCACGGAAGAGCTCAAAGAGGATTATGAAAATCAAGTAAGAGAAGTAGAGGAAAAATTGGGAAGAGAAATAAGTGATGCAAGAAAATAATGGAAAATGAATCAACTGCTTGCTAAAGGAGACCCAAAAAATGCTGAAGAAAATGACACTTTAGAAAATAAACTAACCCAAATGACAAAAGTGGCCCAAAAAGCCAATGAAGAGAAGAATGCCCTAAAAAAGCAGAATTGGACAGATGGAAAAGGAGATCTGAAAGCTCAATGAAGAAAATAATTCCTTAAACATTAGAATGGAGCAGATGGAAGCTAATGACTTTATGAAAAATCAAGAAATTATAAAACAAAGCAAAGGAATGAAAATATAGCTGACAATGTGAAATACCTCTTTGGAATAACAACTGACCAGAAGAGGCAATTTAAAAATTGTGGGACTACCTGAAAGCCATGATCCAAAAAAAAGCCTAGACATCATATTTCAAGAAATTATCAAGGAAAACTGCCCTGATATTCCAGAACCAGAGGGTAAAATAGATATTGAAGGACTCCACCAATTGCCTCCTGAAAGAGATCCCAAAAAGAAAACTCCTAGGAATATTGTAGCCGAATTCCAGAGCTCTCAAGTCAAGGATAAAATATTGCAAGCAGCCAGAAAGAAACAATTTGGGTATTGTGCAAATACAATCAGGATAACACAAGATCTAGCAGCTTCTGTATTAAGGGATTGCAGGGCTTGGAAAATGATATTCCAGAGGTCAAAGGAGATAGGATTAAAACCAAGAATCACCTACCCTGCAAAACTGAGGGGGGGAAATGGTCATTCTATAAAATAGAGGACTTTGAAGCATTTTTGATGAAAAGACCAGAGCTGAATAGAAAATTTGACTTTCAAGCACAAGAATGAAGAGAAGCATGAAAAAGTAAACAGGAAAGAAAAATCATAAGGGACTTACTAAAGTTGAACTGTTTACATTCCTACATGGAAAGCTCATATTTGCAACTCTTGAGACTTTTCTCAGGATTAGGGTAGTTGGAGGAATTATATACATAAAGATTATATACATAAAGGCACAGAGTGAGTTGAATAGGTAGTGATGATATCTAAAAAAATAAAATTAAGGAGTGAGAGAGGAATATATTGGAAGGAGAAAGGGAGAAATAGAGTGGAGCAAGAAAAAGCTTTTTCAATTGAGGGGAAGAGGGGGAAGGTGAGAGGAAAGAGTGAACTCTATTCTCATCAGATTTGGCTTAAGGAGGGAATAACATGCACATTCAATTTGGTATGAAAATCTATTTTATACTACAGGGAAGTAGGGGGGAAAGGGATAAGCAGTGAGGTGGGGGAGATGATAGAAGGGAGAGCAAATGGGAGGAGGAGGTAATTAGAAGTAAACACTTTTGAGGAGGGATAGGATCAAAAGACAGAACAAATGAGGGGGGCAGGATGGGATGGAGGGAAATATAGTTAGTCTTTCACATCATGACTGTTATGGAAGCGTTTTGCATAACTACACCTGTATAACCTATATTGAATTGCTTGCCCTCTCAGTGGGGATGGGTGGGGAGGGAGGAAGGGAGAGCAGTTGGAACTCAAAGTTTTAAAAACAAATGTTAAAAATTGTTTTTACATGCAACTGGGAAATAAGATATACAGGCAATAGGGTATAGAAATCTATCTTGCCCTACCTGAAAAAAGAGGGGATAGGGATAAGAGAAGGGAGGGGTGTGATAGAAGGGAGGGCAGAAGTAGGAGAAGTGGTAATCAGAATGCATGATGTCTTGGGGTGGGTGGAGGGAAGAGATGGGGAGAAAATCTGGAACTCAAAATCTTGTGGAAATGTCTGTTAAAAAAAATAAATTTTAAAAAAGAGATAAATTGGAAAACTACATTTTGTTTAAAGGTTTCATTGAATATATGATTGATACATATATATACATATACATAAACTAAATAGGTTATATATGTATACACACACACACACATATGAATGTCAGATGATATAGCATCTAAATACTTAAAAAGTTAATCAATATATAAGGAGAGACAGACTATTAGGGACTTCAATATATCCAGTTCAGGCCTATACATCACCGTGTTCATCCTTTGTTGCTGAAGAAGACCATGCCATCAGACACTTGGCTTTGTTTCAAGTGAGGGAGGGCTGTGCAGATCACCAGCCTCACTTCTGCTCCAGAGCCATCTGAATCCAGTGACCTGATATTCCTCAGGATGACTGGAGATGGCACAGGATGCACTGGAAGACCTTGGCCCCTTTAGGCCAAGGTCTATGCAGGTACTCACTTAGGGTAAGGCAATGCACATTCATTGAATAAGCCTGTTTAAGAAGTAGCCAGGGCATGGTCTCATTAATGAGGTCAAGAAAAACAAAGATATCAGGCTGGGTGGGAAAGGGAAGGGAAGGAAAGGGAAGGGAAGGGAAGGGAAGGGAAGGGGAAAGGAGGCAGTAAAACCCAGGTCAGCTGGGCAACTTTTGGCCATCCAAATCTTCCCTTGGAGAGGAGAAGGAAGGGGAGGGAGAGGCAGACAGGAGAGGAGGAGGTGAGGTATCCAGCTAGCATTCAGCCAGCTGCATCTGCTTACAGGATCATGTTCATTCTTCATTGCCAAAGACCATGCCATCAGAGAAATGATGACATGACTTGCACTTGGCTTTGTTTTGAATGAAGGAGGGCTGTGCAGGTCACCAACAAACAGATGAACAAGAATAAATGAAGGATTTTAAATGGAAAGGAATATTTCTCAACTGTTATGACACTTTTATAAAAACTGACCAAGCATAGAGTTCATAAACAAATGAAGAAAAACAATGTCAAACTTAACCTTTAATAATCTCTATGCAACATGAAGTATAGTCAATAACTTTGCTGGGTAATAATAATCCAAAAGAACTGATGGTTTAAAAAAGAACAAAGAATAGATAATCAAGAAAATGACAATAATCTTCAGACTTTTGGGATGCAATCAAAGCAGTCCTAGGGAGAATTTCTCTAAATACTTTTAACAACAAAAGATAGGGGAGAAAAGGACAGATCAATGAATTAGGCATGCAACTAAAAAAGCAACAAATCAACCCCACCCCATCAAATGCCAAACTACAACATCTTAAAGCAGAGGAAAGATAATTAAATTGAAAGAAAAAGCAACAACAATAACAAATACTATTGAATCAATAAATAAAACTAAGAGGTGGCATTTTGGAAGAGTACGATTAATAAAATAAATCACTAGCTAGTTATTTTTTTAAGAGAACTGAAAATCAAATATCCAATATAAAAATGAAAAAAAATAATTCACAACAAATCAAGAAATTAAAACATTATTAGAAACTATTTTGCCTAATTTTATGCCATTAAAATGGACAACTTAAATGAAGTGGATGAATATTTTTTTAATATTTATTAAATGTTTAATTAAATTAAAATTTTTAAATTTATTTATTAAATTAATAAATTAAATTTACTAAAATATTTATTTAATATTTTAAAAATACTCTAAAGAAATAAATAATTTAGATAAACCAGTCTCAGAAAAAGAAGTTAAAGTCATAAACAAACTACTAAAAAAAACAATTTAAGACCAGAAAAATTTGCAAGTAAATTTAAAAAAACATTGAAAGAAAAGTGAATTTTGATATTACACAAGCTGTTTGCAAAACAAGGAAAAGAAGAAATCTTACCAGATTCCTTTGAAGATACAATTCTAGTCTTGATGGAGTGACAAAACAGAGAAAGAAAACTGGCAACTAACATCCTTAATGACTACCAATCACAAAAATTTTAAGTAAAACATTAGCAAAGAGGCTACAGTAGCATTTCAAAAAGATTTTGCACTATGATCAGATTGGATTTATGTAAGAAATACAAGGTTGGCATAATGTTTGGAAAACTATAAATATAACAGATAATAACAATCACATATTGTATCAATAGGCTTGGAAATAGCTTTTGAGAAAATATCATAACTTCTCCTGTTAAAAACATTAAAAAGTATAGGAATAAATGGACTTATGGTCAACAGTATCTACCTAAATCCAAGATCCAGCCTTGTATGTAATGGAGGTGGTTCTCAAAGTGGGTGATACCACCCCCTGGGGGCAGTAGAATAATTGGGGGGGAGGTAATAGCCTTGGGTGGAATTGGGGAGTGTTGAATAAAAATAAGAGGGTGATGGCAGTATAAGAAAAGAAGAGAAGATAAGAAAATTTTGAAAAACCATTTATACATGTTTCATTTGTTGCGTAACAGAGTTATAAGTCATAGTGATTACATTGTTTTCCAAATAAACATACAAAATACAAGTTAATTGATCAGTGGTCAAGGTTATAACAGCTTATAACAAGCAAGTGCTGGCAAGTGAGCTTGTTACGCATTGTTGGCAAGTCCAGCATGTATCAGCAGGAATATGTGTGTGTAATGACTTGTTTACAATATGATACAATGACACAATATTGAATCATTAAAATTTAAATGCAGGAAAACCCCACAAATTTACAAGAAATTATTAAATTTAAGACATATCACTTAAAAGAATATAGATAGATATATATATACATATATATATGAAATGATGCAAATTTCAAAAATATTAAAGGGTTAAAGAAAGATTTTGGGGGGCACTGAGGAATTTTTTTTGAAAAGGGAGCAGTAGGTCAAATAAGTTCGGGAACTTCTGCTATGGACCTTTCTAATAAGATCAAGGGTAAAGCTAGGACATGTACTATCACCATTCCTAGTTGGTGGTTATAGAAATGCTAAATATAGTACTAACGTAAGAAAAATACAATATGGAATAACAATAAGAAGAAGAAGCAAAAGTATTATTTTCTGCATATGATATGATGGTCTTCTTAGAAAGTCAACTAAAAAACTAATAAAATAAGAACTTTAGCAAAAAAATAAATGCACACAAATACTCAACCTTTCTGCATATTACTAACAAAAATCAATATTAAGAGACAGAGAATTCCATTCAAAATAACTACGGAATTTATAAAATATTTGGGAGTCTACCTACCAAATTGCACACAAAAATGATAAGAATGAAACTACAAAATAGTTTTTACAGAATTGATGATGGAAATGGGTTGTGCCAATATAATAAAAAGGACAATACTATTTGACAATACTAACTCTAAATTCATGCCATACCCATCAACAAATAACTTTATAGAGCTAGAAAGAAATATCAAAATTCACATGAAAGAACCAAAGACTGAGAATTTCAAGGGAAATAATGAAAGTAAAACCAAAAGGTGAGAAGGAAGGGTGCCAAACAGTAAAAGATCTTAAACTATACAAAACAGTAATCATCAAAATTATTTGGTACCAGTCAAAAGTTAGAAGTCAATTAGAAAAGTTTGAGTATATAATATACTGAAGAAAGCAAACATAATATCCTAATGGTTCATTTAGGTTTGTAATTCTCTGATCATCATTTTTACAAATCTACCCCTTTAAGAAGAAGACTAATCATATCTCACAAAGAAAAACTTTAAGGTGATGCTTCTCTTTATAAAAAAAAATAAAATTTATAGAAATAACAGCTATTCAACTCAATTATTTCTTTCCATTAGTCTTGTGAGATATGTTGGCTATATTTTTTCTATTTTATAGATACATAAATGGAGCAGAGATCATGCTAATTGACTGGTATATTTAAGGTAATTCATTTGATGATATGGTTGGAGTTTAGAGTTATCCATTTGAGTTTCTAGACTGAGCTATGTTACCCCCATAGGCATATAAAGCTGGATAGTAGAGGTGAGCTGAAGGGTGAGTGTTTGGTTAGGCGAAAGAGACTTAAAGAAGAGAAAGCAACGAACCATACCTAGGAAGGTTAGTTTGTACTGGAAAAATCGTGTAAGTGCCTTCAGTTCCCACCTCACAGACAGGGAGGTTCAGGTGGATGGCAGAGATCTAAGTAGAAAGGCAGGGTGAGGCAGCAAGGATTTGACCATTTACTGGGAATGGTGTCAATAGAATTTTTATCCCATTAAAGGCTGGCGTAAATAGCTTCTATGGGCTCTTTTGATTCTGAGATTTTGTGCTGCCTTCTTCCTCCTGAAATCTCAGGACTTCAAATTTAAAATGGAAGCTTTTTTTGTTGAAGGGATATGAATCTCTCCAATTTCTATCAATGGTAAGTAAGTTTGTGGCAGTCATGGTCTAAAAGAACTAAAGACAAGTAGAATAGAAAAGACCAGAGCTTTCATCAAGAAAATGAATGTATGTAATTAACTGGAATTCTTTGAACTAAAGTGTTTCAGGAGAAGTATATTGTGAAGTATGTACATGCTTCTAATTTGGATAAAAACATTAAAGTATTCCTAGGGTAATGATTTAAGCTAGAACAAGAATTAAAACTTCCCTCATGCTTGTGTTATTATCATTTAAAAATTTTGTCCTAAGCTGAGTCCTGTCACTGAGAAAAAAATGGTAATTGGATACTTGGTTCATCTGGATAGCTGTGAATGGAATTTTTGCTAACCAGAAGCAGATGTAGAATAAAATAGCATGGCAGATGCCCATTGGCTTGGATATAATGTTAGGAGTTTGGCACCCATTTTCAAACCCATACTCATCCAAAAGGGTGCTGTTTCTTGACATATTTTAGTTAAATATTTATGTTAATTAATTTTGGTCACTGAAAAAGCGCTCCCCAAACCACAGGCTGGATCGAAGCATTATCTAACCAAAGTGCAGGTCAAAGCAGAATCTATCATGTGTCTAATAGTGCTCAGAGTAAGTTGTTGGAGCAAGATGGGAAATATTTGTTTCCCTATTGAAAACGCTTAACAGATGTTGGCATAAATGACAGAGCGTGGCCTACAAGTAGCTCATGTCCTAGATGGAATTTTACTTTCCATTTTTCTCTAAATAATATACTCTAGTTTTATCTGGGAATGAGTGTTTTTTGAAAATGAACAATCCCATAGCAAAAATGTCATCAGTACAAACGATGATGATGATCTGAGGCTAGCTGTCTTTCTTTAGCATTTGCTTTTTAATTTTATTTATTATTTGTGTTTATGAATGAGCCATCATAGGTGATTCTTCTTTCTTCCTGACAACTTTGAAAAAAATCTTCATGTGTATGAAGAATCTCAAGTTATTCCACCTCAAAAGAGAAAACATCTTAGGGCATCTTCACAATGCAGCAGAATGTGAGTTGGGAGTCATTAGTTTGTGTAAAACCAGAGAACTTGGCATTTCAAAACCCAATGTTGTTTCTCACTGATTGTCATTCCCACTTTGAAGGCAGTATTTCTAAAGGTCTCACAAGAGAGGCCCTGGGACTGGTATTCATTGAGAACAATGCCCCATACAGAGTCATACTGTGGAAGAACGCCACCAACAAAACCCTCCTTTAACCACTTTACTTGGAAAGAGAGCCCCATTCTTCCACAGCCACTCATGTCAGCAAATGGAGAATTCCTTCAGAAACTTCACCGTGCCCTGCCTGCCATCTGAACATTGGAGAATCTGGTGCATTATTGCAAAGAATCATCAACTTAACGAATTTAGCCTTTTTTTAACCTTTCATTTTTTAAAAAAATGGATTGACTTAATGGATATGAATATATTGGCTTAATGGATGTATACATACATACATATATATGTATATATGTATGTATAGCATACATATATATGTATATATGTATGTATATGTGTGTGTGTACACACACACACACACACACACACACACACACAGGGATACTGTCAAGGTCCCTCTCAAGAACTTTGAATTTGACTGTGTAACATGGGAGACACTGACACAGGACGACTGAGCATGGTGTGCCCACATCAGAAAAGGTGCTGTGTTCTTTGAGACAGCATTGAGACAGCACAAAGTAAACGCAGGATGTGCAAATTTGGGAATATCCACTTCAAATATTCTTATGGACTATCTGTGCCCAACCTGTGGTAGAGCATTCCGAGCTCGTATTGGTCTGATCAACCACAGTCGGACACACTGAAACTTCACTTTATCATGGTGATGTCATTTTGGTCCTCTTTGAAGACGAAGGACAACAACCAACCATACATATATGTATATGTGCTGGGAAGCATATATGTCATTCATCATAAGCATGACACAGATATTTATAGCCGGGGTTCCTTACATTGTTGTGTGTTCTACGGACCCCTGTGGAAGGCTATAGACTCCTCAAAATGCTTTAAAATGCATAAAATACATAGGGTTATAAAGGAAATAAATTAAATTGAAAGTTATTAAAATCTTTTTTTAAGTTCGCAGGCTACAGACTTAAGTCTGTAAATTCTCCTTTATATGAACATTTTCAAATTCAAAGTATTCATCTCTCATCTGTAAGTTAAGAATAAAAATTGAAAGAACCTCAAGGAATTGCCATTTTCAGGTAGAGTTGTTTTTAAACTTTGCCTAACAGATAATTGTCTACATGAGAAGAAAATGCCCTGGTGATGGAGCTGCCCTTAATACAGTGAATTCCATTCCATTCACCAAACACATACAATTATTCCTTCCACATTGTGACTTTCCCCATCATGGTTTTGCTGTATTATGGGTCAGCGTAATTTGAAATTAAATGGGAATTTTGGGGGAGTTTTGCAGAAGCTGCAGATGTCATATGAAAGCCAACAGACAACACAGAAAATGTTTAGAAACTCAGAAACGCATAAAATATGTGTACAGTATTGTATAATATCAACATATTTTATCTTATAATACTGTAATAATTCAGGCTTGTTCTCTGGTATGAAGGGGGAACTAAAATTTTACATGGCTTTTCCAGATCATGGGGGCACTGTGCCTCTAACCCTTGGGCTCTTAACATCCGTGATGTGGAAGGGACAACTATAATATGTACCTTCTATGTTCAACATTCTGTGCTAGGGCTACTGAGAAGATGAAACAATTCTTGCCCTCAAGAAGTTTATATTCTATAATTCACCTCTATGGTTCATCTAGTTCATACTGGTCCAGTTATTTGAATCAACTACTATTTGATCTACCAGAGGAATTTTCCACAATTAGAATGCCTAGCATATGCTCCTTGTTAAAAATCATACATCCAAAACTGAAACTTATCTTCCCTCCTCTGATGTTCACCATCAAGTAAGTCAGCTTAAATACAAGGACCCTTCTTAAGAATCTGGTTAATCCCTCCTAGGCACAATGCTTACTTTGTAGTTACTGTCATAATGTTAGCTGTGGTACCTGGTATGAGCTATACAAGACTTACTTACCCCTAGCATGGATAAATGAGGAAAAACCAGAATTTGTGATCCAGTTATATATTCACTTTGGGATAGTAAGACAACTACTCATTAAAATAATAGATTAAGTTGATTATTCAATAAGTAGTAGGTATCAGAAAGCAATATATGGAATAAAATTAAACATATGAATGCTTAAGTGTGTATCGGGTAATTTCTTCCACTAGATAATCACACTCCTACTTCCCACACAATACACATGACAAGTATCCTACACCACTGAGAAGGCTGTCATTATTGTTCATCCTTTTTTAAAAGGATCAATGACCTCACAAACAAGTAATATCTTGATTCATGTGTAAATTGTAATTAAGTGAGGCAGAGTTGTGCAGTCATCAGCCTCCCTCTCTATTCTAGAGTCTTCTTCAAAGTCCAGTGGCAAGACAAAAGTCAGGATGACTGATGATGACTTGAGATGTAGTGGAGGACCTTGACATCTTGTATGTCTAACCAAGCTCTAAGTGCTCCACAGTGCCTGCTTCAGCCACTTTCATGACAGAAGGTTGAAGTCATTCATCAAAATTTCAGTATTGTCAAAAATCATTCTCAGTATCATTCATTGCCTAGGAAACTAGATTACTAGACTTAGAGTCAGGAGGATTTGAATTTGAATACCTCCCCCAGATACTTGATAGCTATGTGACCCAGAGCAAATCACTTAACCTCTTGGACCTGAAATTTCCTCATTCATAAAATAATGAGGTTGGACCCAATGGACTGTGAAGTCACCTCCAACTCTAAATCTGCAATCCTATGATCCACTTTCTCTTTCTTCTCTCTGGTCAGAGATGTCAAGGAATTCTTACTCTTCACTGATTAATCTCTTTTAAAGTTTTATGTAAAAAATTTTTCTGATGGTTTCTGTTTTCATGTTACCTTTACTTTTGAATATATTCCTCCACCTTCCCTTACCTAGTGAATGCTAACCTCTTTTCTTATACGCTTGATCCAATTCCCTCTCACCAAAGTCTAAGACCTTGCTTCAGCAGTTCTCTTCTCTTATGCATCTTCAATTTCTCCCTCTCTCCTGCTTCTTTCCTATCTGCCACAGATATTCTCAGGTTTCCTTAATCATAAACATTATTCCCTTGACTCTGCCACTCCATGCATCTCCTGTTCCCTCCCCCTCCCTTCATAGCTTTATTCTTTTTTTTTCAAAAGGTACCTATAATATGGAAATATGTCTTGCATGACTGCACACATATAATCTATATCAAATTGCTTGCCTTCCCAAGCAGGAAGGGGAAGAGCACAGAGAAGGAATTTGGAACTCAACATTTTTTAAAAAATGAATTTTAAAAATTGTTTTTACATGTAATTGAGAAAAAAATAAAATAATAATTTCTTTAAAAGGTGTCTACGCCTGACATCTCTCTTTCCTCACAGCCCCTCCTCTCAAACTTTTGCAATCCGACTTTTGCCCTTATCACTCTACAGAAACTGTTCTCTTAAAGGTGATAAATGAATCCTAATCACCCAATCCAAAGTTCTTTTCTCAATCCCCATCCTCCTTAACTTGTCTTAAGTTTTATACTATGTGGACCACCCTCTTCTACTGAATATTATCTTCTCCATTGACTTCAAAGACAACATACATTCCTGATTGTTCTACCTATTTAACCTCTCCTTCTCTCCATTAATTCATCAAACTCTTCCCAAGCCCTTAATATTAGTGTTCACAAAGTATAGTAATTGACCCTTCTTTTCCTCTGTGCCTTGGCAATCTCATTCACATATGTTGTTCGCTCTTGTACGTTTCATCATATAACCTATATACTGCTCCCAATGACTCTTTTACTACTTGTTTTGATTAATATATTTTCTTGTTATCCACGATTATCTTTGTGTAATAATGCACTCATGGGAGGGAGCTAAGCTAGCAGAGATTAAGGTAACTACCCCCTTCTCTTTGAAACAATAAGGGAAAGTGGTTTTTATGTTAAACCTCCAAAAAGAGCAACATTCCCCTAGTCCTCAAATATCTAAGGTGTGCTAGAGATAGATAGACACACAAAATGATAGCCAGTCAGCCAGACAGACAGACAGATAGATAGATAGATAGATAGACAGACAGACAGACCAATACTCTTCTCAGAGTGAAGAAGTGAAAATCCAGGGACAACCTTCGTTCTGCTTCCCACAAAGGTGAAAACCTCAGTCCTCCTGGAGATGGGGGCCAGATTCGAGAGGTTAATATCCAAACAAATACCCACAACACAGGTTGCTTAGGGTCCTTGTGGTCTAGTACAACCAATGACAACAGAGTCTGCTAGAACTTAATCATTGACCCTTCCTACAAAGTTTGATCCAAATGTAACACAAGTACAAGGCATTAATCGACTACATATGGGCCAGCTAACTCCTGTGGCACAAACTGATCAATGCTAGACAAGTCTTCAGTGTTAGATGGTGATCTAAGTTAGGTAAAGATTTGGTCATGTCGTCCCTCTGTTTAAAAATCTTCATTGGCTCCCTGTAATCTACTAAGCAAAGTTCAATTTGTTGCTTCCTTTTCAAGGTTTCCACATTCTTTTCACCACCCTGTCTTTTGAGCTGTGTCTCGTATTTTTCTCTCCCAAGCATTCTACATTCTGCCAAACTAGGCTATCCTTTAGTTCCTGAATACTCACTTACATATGCCTTTGCTCATGCTGTTGCTTGAGTCTGCAGCGATCTCCCTCTTCTTTTTTGCCGATTGAATTTCTAATCATCTTTAAGACCCAACTCCAGTGCCATCTGCTCCAGGAAGCTGTCCCTGCTCTCTAGTCAGTAATGAGTCCCCTCCCTCCCTGTTTCACTTGGAATTTTGTTTCAGCTCTCTAACATACTGATTGTGCAATAGTGAATATTATAGACATATGTATTTTTGCATTATTCCCCTACTGGGCAATAGGCCCCTTGAATGCAGCTAAATTTCGTATTTCCCCCAGTGCCGAGCACAGCTCTGAACACAATAGGTTCTTGATACATTTTGAATTAAATTTAATTAGATCAACCACTGAATAATGTAATCCTGGGTTGACAAACCAGTCATGAAGCAGAACTCATGCTGATTTGCTTCCTGGAATCAGAAACTTTCTGATTCCACCTGCTTTAGCAGTTCTGCTTTGGGGTTTTGAGTGGCAGTGTTCAAGCTTGCTGGCCTGATTTGTTGCCTTACATCAGACCCCACAAGCTTTGAATTCTGGCTTTTTCTAATTACTTTAGCTGGGAATGTATCAGTGCCTGCATCTTGTTAATCTACTCCCTCCTGCTGCATGCTGCTTCCTCAGCTTCAGGATGTGGCCTGCTCTTCCTTTCCTGACAAAGGAGTGAAAGGAAGAGAGAAGAGGGGTGGGGAGCTATAGGGAGAGGAAGAAAGAGAAGAGAAGGGAGGAGGGAGGGAGAGAAAGAGAAACAGAGAGGGTAAGGGAGAAAGAGAGAGAAAGGAAGAAGGGAAGGACAGAGAAAGAGAGAGAGAGAGAGAGAGAGAGAGAGAGAGAGAGAGAGAGAGAGAGAGAGAGAGAGAGAGAGAATCCCATGACTCTCTTTTTCCAATTTGAAGTCAGTTCCCTTAGTAACCAAGATACGGCCTCCCTTATCTACCCTTTCTACTTTACTAATGCCTGTCTAATCTTGGAAAGAGTTTTAGAAAAGCTAATCTCCATATGAAAAAAAAATCCCCATCCCACCCTCTTGCAGAGGTGGGCTGTCTGTGAGTGTGGTTCATTGCATACATTTTCAGAATTTTTTGATGTATTGATCAGTTTTGTCGATTGTTCTTTTTTTTTTCTTTAGAAATCTTATTTGTCATGTGGGATAGCTCTGAGAGAGGGAAGGGGAAGAGATAAAGGAAATTTTGGTGTTGTAAAAAAAGAAACCCAGAAGATATCAATAAAAATTTATTTTAAAAACCCTAATCTCTAGAGGGCTATACTTTATAACATTTACCTGACAGAGATTTGTTTCTTTAAGTAGCTTTTCCATTCCCCCCAAACATTCAAACATTGAAATACAGCAGAACTGTTTTAAAATAAATTTATGCAATACTTTCCTTACTCTTCCTTCTCTCTTCCTACCCTCCTTCCCCTCGTGGCTTCCCTTTTGAAATAGAACACTTCTGCCAATACTAGAGCTGTGTAATGAAGTCATAGAAGGATGAACTTACCTATGTAACTTTTTCTGCTGCAAGACTTCCTCATAAACAAAAATTGGATATATTGATCTGAGCATCATCTGCACAGGACTGATATCAACCCAGGAGAGCTGGTAGAGGGAGACGAGAAGAAGGTCCAAGTTAGTATGATGGCCTGAATGAAGCTCTAGCAAAGGAGATTGAGAAGGCACAGTCAGATAGCTAGAGGAGAACCAGGACAGAGTAGTGTTATCAAAACCTAGTAAGGAGAATCTCAGAGACAAGGGTGATCAACGGTGTCAAAGGTTGTAGAGAAGTGAAAAAGCATGAGGAATAAGAAGTGGGCATTCTATTTGGCAATTCAGAGATCACTGGTCACTTTGTAGATGTCAGTGTCACTTGAACAATGAAGTTGGAAGCCAGGCTACAGAGGGAGAATTTAGAACTGAGAGGAGAGGAAGCAGAGGCAGCAAGTGTTGAAGGCTTTCGCAAAGAATTTAGCAGAGAAGAGGGGAAGAGATATAGGATGATAGATGGATGGTAGGATCAATTATTGTCCTGTTGAGGTGGGGACGATATGGATGTTTTTGGAAAGAGTGAAGATGGAAGTAGGGACAATCTGTGGGTAAAGATAAAAGAGGGAATGGGATGAAGGATGCTTGCTGAGGGGGTTTACCTTGACAATAAGTTACGATCTCTTCATGAGAAACAGGGATGAAAGACATAGTGATAAATGGCATATGAGTAATATGAAATGAGGAGAGAAGGGGGAAATTTTGTTGACTGGCCTAAATTTCTCAGAGAAATGTGAAGATTAGGTAAGTGGGGACAGGGTTCGTGTGCCATGGAAGGCTTGAGGAGGAATGAAAACATTTGGTATTATTCCAAAAATGTTGGTATTATTATGATGAATGGGAGTGCTGATCCTTTAGGGATGTGTAAAAAAATTGCCTTGCTGTAGTGAGGGCCCAGTTGAGGGATAATATAAATTAATGATTAACCCAGTGAGCATAGTTTCATGATTCTTTCCATCTTTGTTTAGGGTCTTCTTCTGTAAAATGGGGTTAATAATACTTGTATCTACTTCACAAGATTATAGTGAGGACCAAGTACTACATAAATGTTAGTTTTTATTATCATTGTTATTATTGTGCCTTGTTAAAATGCAAAAAGCATGGGAAGAAAAACAATTTAATTTTTTAATATGTAATTTCCATCTCAAGGTGACTAAGAGTAGTCAGATGCCTTTCTTAGGTGTTTGTTTGTTTTAGGAAAGAGGGTAGACACCATACAGCTACCTGGGAGGACGAGTGGTTGGTGAATGAGGATAGGGAGAGAAAAGAGAGAGGGGAAGAAGAAAGGGATGGAAAATTAAAGACACATTTCTTTTTCACATTTTTGCTTAGGTTCATTTCTGTGGTTCTGTTATTCTATTCTCTCAGGTTCAAATTAGACTCCATTTTAACTCTTACCTCTCCTTTCTCCCTTTAATCTAATTTGTCACCAATTTTTGCTTCTCCCCTTAAAGTATCTCAGATTCTTCATTTGCTCCCTGTTCTACCTGCCCTGGTTACTTAAAGTCACCTACCTGTTCTCCCTGGCTCTAGGCTGTTGTCCCTTCAGTTGATCTTGCACAGTCTCACCAAATTAGGCTTTTTAAAATATCCCTTTCATCATCACATTGCCCTACTCAAGAATCTGTAATGGCTCTCTACTGCCTGCCACAAACTCCTCTGTCAGGCTTTTAGAGCTAACCTTGGTCTTTCTCCATTCTATCTGTTGGGTCATATGATCTTTTACTCTAATGAAGCTCACCTCTCACTGTACTCCTAACTTCATTAATATCTCACAAGATCTGTGATTTTACTGACGGGTACTACCTCTGCCAATGCAGATACCCATCTATATTATTTTTCAGGAATTGCTATGGACAAAAAAAAAACAAAAATAAAATCAAAAAAGTTTCACCACCAAGACAAGCTCTTGACTGAGATTCTGAGTTTTGCTGGGCTAATTCTCAGATGACAGATGTACCTTATTGTCAAGTTATCTCGACTTTCGTCTTGCACTGGATTTCTATGACTCTGGAAGAGAGAGTGAGACTGACAACTTTGTGTAACTCTTCCTCTCTTAAATCCAATTCACACACAAGTCAAGACATCATTCTGTGATGTCATTGACTTGTCAAAAACAAAGGACGAACAACAATTGCCAAGTATGTGCTATAAGTCCTTCTGACTTGGTAGATCCTCCCAGATATTGCACTTCTCTGCAAGGTCTTCCAAAAGGTCACTTGCAGAAGGACTTTAGTGAAGGGTACCCAATACATACCAAATAATGCATGCATCTCATAAGTAGTTAATAGATGAAAATAGGAGGATGAGAACTAGACACAAAATCGAACAGATCTGTCATCATTTCTATGGTGAGCTGTTCTCATTAGCAATGAGAATAATATTAATTCCAACCTTGGTACCTTTTTTTTTTAAAAAAAGCCCTCTGTGCGTCAGTTTCCTTCATTTGTAAAAGATAGGGCCTTAAAATGATCTCTGAGGTAACTTATAACTCTGAAATTCTATGATTCATGCTCTTTCTTTCTGACTAGAAGGCCTTTCTCCCTTCTCCCCAACCAGACAAATTCTCTTTTAGTCAAAGCCCACTTTAGGTTCTGTTTTCTTTATGACTGAGTGTC
The DNA here is from genome assembly GCF_028372415.1 of Notamacropus eugenii. Taxonomy (NCBI): domain Eukaryota; kingdom Metazoa; phylum Chordata; class Mammalia; order Diprotodontia; family Macropodidae; genus Notamacropus; species Notamacropus eugenii. The sequence continues at coordinate 366,890,257 of NC_092873.1, read as the reverse complement.
TTTTCCTTACTAGTTTGGTCCATCCAGGCCTCTAGTTTCTTTAAACTGTTATATTAATAGTAAATATGTATACACTAGCATTCACTTCTCTATTTCATGTGAACTCATCCATTCATTTATAATTTTCTTTTGGAGACTTCTCTTTCTTTGGAATCTTACCCTCTTTAAGATATTTCAAAAATCCTTCTCCAATTGACTTTAAAATTATGAAACTTCTAGTGCAGGTTATTTTCTGTTTATATCTGGCTGGATACAGCTGGGTTTTTTTCTCTTGATTTCCTCTTCTTGAATGCCATTTCTTCTTTGTACACTGAGTCTTCCCGTGGTAGAGTGCAATGTGGACCTTCCATTATCACTGCTGATCAAAACAAGGAACCACAGAAATGACCGATCTGTTCTATTTCACGTCTATTTGTTATCCTCATATATACATCTGTAACTGTTCATGGATTTAGTTGACCAAAAGCTTACACACTGAAATTCATTTAATTTTCTTTTAAAATGTTTTATTGATGCTTTTTTCTTTTAAAACAACACTACTGCTTCCAATAGCCGGTCCTTTCAGTAGAACTTTCCCTTGTCAAAAAAAGGAAAAAAAATTAAGCAAAACAAACTGACTTACCAACTAAATGAAAGAAAAACATTTAAACAAAACAAACTGACTTATTAACTAAATATGATCCCACATATAAGCTTCAGGTTCATTTTTTCCTTGATTTAATTTTGCATATTTATGAAGCAGTTAAGCTAATAACTTTTTATCTTCCTGATAATATTTTACAAATGAGTATGGGTATACTTATTGCTAATTATGAGGCCGCTGGAGACTGCAGTGGATACAGGCCCAGACCTGAAGTGAGGAGGACCTGAGTTCAGATCTGGCCTCAGACAATTGCTAGCTGTGTGACCCTGGGCAATTCACTTAACCTATTTGCCTCAATTACCTCAACTGAAAAAGGGGATAATAACAATACCTACCTTCCAGGGTTGTGAAAATCAAATGAGATAATATTTGTAAAGTGTTTAGTGCAGTACTCAGCACATGGTGAGCTCTCTATATTTATTTCTTTCCTTTCAAATGAGATATTTCCAAAGTGCTTAGCACAATGTATAGATAGCTCCTAATAGGCATTATATAAATGTTTATTCCTTCCCCCTTCTTTGCCTCAACTGAAAAAAAAAGGTAACCAGAAGATATTAACAATTATTAACCTGCCTACCTATTTTTTATTTGTATCTCCTCTCTCACCTTCTTTTTAAATTTAGCTGCCCTTGTGGAAAATATTAGAAGGGAGCAAGCAGGCCTTTTGTAGGTGATTTCCTATAGAATGCCACATCTACACAGCCATCTCATTGATGGAGAGCTACAGAGAATACATAATCCCATTAGGTCTAATTTTTGTTGAAGCTTCCAAAATATTTGATTTGGCAGAGCAATCTGCATTCCTAAAGTGTCTCCTCCATCAAGGAGTTTGCCATTCATGTTATGATCACGTTGCCACAGAGATTAAGTTTATCCAGGGCTCCTCTGATTATCATCTTCAAGTGAAATGCCAAACAAAGAGATGTCAGCTCAGTGTTATAGAGGAAGAGCTACAGAAGATATAAGCAGAAGAGGGATTTTCTATAACGGAGGCATTCCAGATGCTGATGTACATAGAATATATTTTGGTGATTGCACTGATCCCTAAAACACTACTGGGGTCTTCTCAGTGAGATTCACCATCATTCCAAGTGAGTGACTTAATCATCCATACAGGAAAAATCAAGTGGATGAAGAATGGGTATCACCCAGATTATTCTATGCAGTAGTATTGGGTAAGCTGTTGTCTTAGTCCATTAGTACACAAATCTCTAAATGGGCAGTCAGACCAGAATTGTATGGGAAAAGAAAATAAGGTAGGATTGGGTTTGGGAAATTTTCAGCTGCAAAAATCTTCTGTATTCTCCTAGATGATGACTTTTGTGACAAGTTACAAAACATCATGAACCCAAATGATTAGGTATTGCAGATAAGGCAAGGGCAACAGAGAGACCGGTCATGGATGTTAGTAGCGGCAATGATCACTTGTGAGGGAAAGAAAGAGTCACAAAAGCATTACCCAGGACATATGTGACCAGAAAAGGAGGTAAGAACTCATGTAGTGAGAATGAGGCATAACAATAGATAGATAGTTTTGAGTGTTGCAATTGTATCCATAAAATATTTAAAGAAATCGACCAGCATATTGGGTGGGAATCCTTTATGACTTAGGGGTACATGGACAAAAATCACATAGCAGAAGAGGCCATGCATGGGTGGATTGTGACCTGCATTGGTAGAGGGAATTTTCATATCAATAAGTCCTTTGGACTAAACAATTATTTCATATATTTAATTTTACTTCTTAAAGAATGACTTAGGCCTTCTAATTCTTTTGTATTACACCAGAAGATTATGGGCATAAAATTGATGCTTAATAAGTGTTTATTATAATTATTTATTAATCATGGAAGTAAAGAATGGCTATGCATTTTATTCATTTGGGAAAATGTCACTGCAGATAGGACTAAGGTGAGTTAATAAACGTTTATTGAGCATTTGTTATGTGCCAGGCACTGTTCTAAGTGCTAAAGAGACACAAAGAGACAAAAGACAGTCTGCCATCAAGGAATTCACAGCGAGTGGGGGAGACAATAAGCAAGTTAACACGTATAAATAAGTTATATACAGGTAAATAGGAAATAATTAAGAGAGGGAAGGCAGCAGAATTAAGGATTTGATTCTTTCTGTAGAATATGTGGTTTTAGTTGAGAGTTAAAGGAAGACAGGAAAGATAGTATGTAGAGATGAGGAAGGAGAGCATTGCAGACATGGGGACTTTCTTTGCTTCTCCAACTGATGCTCGTAACTTTTGTCATATCAGGGACTCCTTTGGCATTCTGGTGAAACCTATGAACCCTTTCTTTGAGTCATATTTTTAAATGCATGAAAGAAAATAAATAGGATTGCAAGAAAAACCAATTTTATTGAGACACAGTTACTGAAAATATATAGAGTGTCTTGGTGGTAGAACAGCAAGGAGGCCAGTGTACATGGTAGGGGGAGTAAGGTGTAAGAAGAGTGCAAAAGTAGTAAGTAGCTCAATTACAAAGGACGTTGAATTCCAAGCATAGGATTTTTGTATTTGATCCTGGTGGCAATGAGGGGGGTCACTAGAGTTTTTTGAGTAGGATTGGGGGGAGCAGTAACATGGTTAGACCTAGGTGTAAGGAAAATCGCTTTGGTGGCTGAATGAAGAATGGATCGGAGTAAGGAGATTCTTAAGGCAGGCAAATCCACCAACAGGCTGTTGATGTTAGCTCTATAGACAAAATGCAATAGAGAATGTGGAAATAGCAAAATACAAGCCAATGCTATGAGAAAAACAGAGGCGGGGGGGGGGGAGGGAGGGAGGCGAGGAAGGAGGGAGGGAGGGAACCACACAAAGAAAGAGACAGAGACACAGAGAAAGACAGAGACAAAGAAAAGGGGAAGGGACTCAAAATTCATTGTCTAGGATGCAGTTGTCATGCCCAAAGGCTATAAAAATATGCATACCCTTTGACTCAGCAATACTGCTTCTAGGGCTGTATCCCAAAGAGATCATAAAAAATGGGAAAAGAACCCACATGTGCAAAAATATCTATAGCAGCTCTCTTTGTGGTGGCCAAAAACTGAAAATCAAGAGGATACCCATCAATTGGGGAATGGTTGAACAAGTTGTGGTATATGAACGCAATGGAATCCTGTTGTGCTATAAGAAATAATGAACATGTGGACTTCAGAAAAACCTGGAAAGAACTTATATGAACTGATGCTAAGTGAAGCAAGCAGAACCAGGAGACCATTATTCAAAATAATAGTTACAGTGTGAAAGGACTGATTTTGATGGACTTGACCCTTCTCAGCAATGCAAGGATCTAAAACATTTCCAAAGGACTCATGATGCAAAATGCCATCACATCCAGAGAAAGAACTATGGAGTCGGAATGCAAAATGAAACATACTATTTTCTATTTTGTTACGTTATGGTTTGTTTTTCTCATGGCTTTTCCCATTTGCTATAATTCTTCTGTATAATATGACTAATGTAAAAATATGTTTAATAGTAATGTATGTGTAGAGCCCAAATAAGATTGCATGCCATCTTGGAGAGGGAGGAGAGTGGGAGGGGGAGAAAATTTAAAACTTATGGAAGTGAATATTGAAAACTGAATGCAAATGAATTAATAAATTTGGAAAAATAAATATTTTTTTAAAAAGGGGTGCAGTTGTTGCTGACCTTGTGTTATAGCCATTACGGTTTTGTCCTTTGGTGAATTATGTATATAAGACATCAAGTAGTTTACTGCACAGTTTTATTAATGGTACTTTCCCTAGAGATATATGTGACATAAGGAAATGCAAACATAGATATGTAAGGAAAGTCATCTGTGTAGCCAGACTTTTCAGAACTATGCTGCTTTCCCGATAAAATTTTAACTAACTTCCCTCTTAGTGTTGGAAGGGACCTTAGAGGTCATCTGGCTGAACCACCTAATTTTATATTTGAGGAACTCAAGGAAGGGAAATGACTTGCCCAGATTCACACTGATCTAAATGACAAAAGTTAGACTTGAATTCAGATCCTTTGACTCCAAGTTCAGTGTTCTTTCCTTTGTACCATGCTGCCTCAGTCATAGTAGTAGGGCCAGGTTAGGGAACACTAATCCAGAAGCCTGGGCTTTCTCAGCTTCTACAATTGACACTCATAACTTTGACTGTGTCAGGGACTCCTGTGGTATTCTGGTGAAACCCATGGACCCTTTCTTAGAATCATGTTTTTAAACAGATAAAATAAAATATGTAGGATTGCAAGAGAAACTAATTCTATTGAAATACAGCTACTGAAAAAACTGTTTTTGAGTGCACAGATTTCAGGTTAAGAATCTTGGTTCTCTGAGCTGCCTACTAGCAGCCTCTGAGTGGGAGAGAGACGACTGCCTTTTGTCAGACATGTTGGCAGCAGCTGCCACCTTCCTGCCTCCAAGCTGATCTGCTTTGCCTGCCTACTTGTGACAACAATGGTATTGCTGAGGTTTAAGATAGAGTCTGTCTCTTCCTTGTGTCCTGCTTTGTATGGTCTCATTCATTAGAGAAGGAAACCTATATTGCCTAGGAAAGAATCTTAAGGAACCACAGGGTTGGTTGAAAAAAAAAAACAACAGAGAAAAAAATGAATTAGGTTTCTTTCAGGGTAAAATCTCTTTTATCTTTGAGGTTCATTTGTGGTATGTTTTAATCCCTCCACTCAAGCCTAGTTGTTGGCATGGCAATGACCCTTGGGATCTTAAGGGCTACCCTGGCACATTATAAACTCTGCTAGGCCTCCTCCAGTTGGAATAATAATAATTAATAATAATAAACAACATTTTACATAGCACTTACTTTATACCTGGTACTCTGCTAAGTGGTTTATAATTATGATCTCATTGGATCCTTGTAATAATTCTGGGAGGTAGGTGCTACTATTATCCCCATTTTACAGATGAGGAAAGTGGTCACACAGCTAGTAGATGTTTGAGGTGGTATTTGAACTTTAATCTTCCTGACTTCAGATTCACTGTATCACTTCCCTTCTCCCAAGAAAGGCTTTGCATATGGCTGATATATCTTTTTTTAGGTTGGGGGGTTCTTAAACTTTTTGGGGGAGGGTCTCATAGATCTCTTTGGCAATCTGGCAAAGTCTACGGATCCCTTATCAGAAAAAGCACAAAATAAAATTTGTAGAATTACAAAGGACACTAATTACATTGAAAAAGAGTTATTAAAACATTTTTTAAAACAAGTTCACAGATGCCAGGTTAAATGGACCTGTGTTAGAGGACCAATCTAGTTAAATCTAGAAAGGCTTATCATCAGAAAGCTGATCACCAGGCAATGAATTATTGTGACCACAGCAACTCAGGAGGACCACCTGTTATATAAAGAGTTGCAATCGACATCAATGGAGAAACTAACCAGTCATACAATGAAATGATGGATCTGTTAAAGTATTCTAGTATACTTGGCTCTTATTACCTTAGGTTAGGAAGAGTCATCATCTCTTTATAAAGGTCTCAATCTCATACACACACATATGTGTGTATATGTGTATGTGTGCATATACACACGCATACACATTATGTGCATTGTGCATATATGCATACATATATGTATACAGGTATCCACATATACATATATAAACACATGTACATATCTATTTGCCTTAATTCCTTTATTCTTCCCTTCTAGCTTAGAGAAAACACACTATGCACAAAGGAGATGCAAAAAAGTCAGAAGATGATTAAATTTATTTTTGAACACGTTAATTCTTTATCAACTCTATTTTCAGAGGGCATCACTGTATTACATTAATGCCTCAAGTTGCTAACTTGCCAGCTGGTATGGCAAGCACTCACATCTCTCTAGAGCAAAAGTACCAACTCATTGCTCCCCCCCAGTACTGCCATTCAACAGCAGAGTTGGACCTACTCACTTGGCACTCTTGTCTAAAGGGACAGGCAAAAAATAAAAATAAAAACAGCCCCCTAAAACCCAGAATGCTGCTTACTTTGTATCACAGTGGTTAACATTTAGGAGGATCCCTGCCTCTATTGCTTCTTTTACCAGTGCATTTCCTTATGCCATGTCACCTCCTCTTAGCTGGAAATCTGTCCTTTTCCCCTCACTCTGGGAGAGGTTCATTCGACCTTTGGGACTGCCTGCTTTTCTCTTCTCCCTGATGTGTCTGTGTAGGGCTCTCCTCCTAGATCCTGAATATAATCATCAAACCTGGCTGCTATTGTTAGAAACAAATGATTTTCCGATTTTTTATTTCTGGGTTGAAATTTTTCTGCTAGGTTGGCTATCTCTCCCCAAACTCCCCACATTTCCCTAGAAGACATTCCTTTACCCATTGGGGGATATCATTTGACCATGTCTTATGCTTTCCTTTTGTTTCCTTCAGTGACCAGGAGGACTAGGTGTGTTATAGAAATGCCCGTTAAATATTAGTTGGTTGTGTGATTCATTGATTCTCTTGTAGAGTCTAGTCTTGGGGTTTTCTCACACTAAACCATAAGCCTTTCAGTAACATTTAGATCTCCAAGAATTCAGTCTTCCAGAAGGAGAAACTGAGCTGCTTTTGGATTCTATTGTATTGGCTCTTTCCAAGTTATGCATTTTGTAAGACCAAAAAGCAAATGTGGCCATCAACAGAATTCTGTCAGTTACCCCTTTCTAATCTTTCTAGAACACTAGCTAATACCCTATTTTTAAAGTATTTTAATATTTTATTTTAAATAAGTATTTCATTTGTGTGGATTTGTGTTTTTTCAATGGACTCATTGCCCTTGCCTGTCTCTTCCTTATCTCTCACCCTAGTATATCCATTCAGTTGCCAAGTGTTCCCAATTCTATCTCCAAAACATCTTTGGCATCTGTCCCATCCTTTCCACTTACATAGCTGCCATCCCTGCCTCTGCTCTCTCCCATATGCCTGCACCTAGCTAAAGGGTGGGACTTACCAGGCCATTTCTCTCTTTAAGAAGCTTCTGTGGCTCTCTGTTGCTTCTAGGATAAAATTTAAACTTGCCTGTTTGACTTTTAAAACTTTTTATAAAATTTCATCCTTACTTAGCTTTCAAGATGGATTTCAGATTACCATAATTTTGTTCTTTATTCTAGGCAATCTGTAACTTGCTTTTCTCCATTCACAACATTCCATCTACTACCTCCATGTTTTGTTTTGTTTTTTCCCCACAGATTATCTCTATGCCAGAAATATTCTCTCTCCTCGACTTTATCTCAAGCTCCCCTTCAAGGCTTGTTTCAGGTAATACCTCCTACAATAAACCTTTCCTTATTCCCCTAGTTGTTAGTACTCCCTATGTCCCCACTAGTCTCCCAGAAAGTACTTTATATTTTGTATTGGCCTCTTTGTGCACATATTAACCCCTGGTTCCCTGACCCCCTGAATCTCAACTCCTTAAGGATTTTTGTCTTTGTATTCCTAGAACATAGCATAGTACCTCAGTGCCTGGTATCCAGTAAGCACTTAATAAATGCTGAATTGATTTGAGGATGTGAATTGTGGCTGAAAAAATGGCAAGGCAAGGTAAGAAGGGATGTGATGATCTTGAATTCTAAAATACCTTTTAATTTCACAAAGATTGAATTATTTGGTATTTTAGAAGCAAAAAGGTGTTCCTGGACAAATTCCTCTGAAAATTTTCCCTCTTCTTGCAGCTTCTTTCCTTCCTCTATTTCTTAATTCTGTCAAATCAAATAGGTTGATTAGGTCCAACTCTGTATAGTGTGTCTCTTGTCTGAAGTCTAGCCTCATTCAAAGAAACCCCTCATCAAAAATATTTCATCTGTCAGGAGTCAGGCAGAGCTGGATGAGAGAGAGGCCTGGGAGTAACAATGGCTGCTCCTGGAGCTAGTAGCCCACAGACTAAATGTTTGAAAGTCACCTACTTGAACTTCCAGGAGCCAAGATAACAGAGGAGTAAACTGTAAGTGCTCTCATCCTCCCCTTGTTGACCAAAACCCAGAGAATACTGCCCCAGGAAAAATCTGGGAATAGTGAGGCAGCAGAAGGGGTACAGCACTCTTTTAGCTTGGGAGGCTAGGGAGATCGCCGGGAAGAGTTGCTCTTGCTGTGGCTGAAAGGGAGCAGTGCAGGACTGGAGGCATCCAAGCAAGTCCCACCTCAGTAGACCAGCAGGAGATCATGAGCCCCAGGGGAGTGGAGCCAGTAAGTGCCAACAGCAGAACTCCAAGTGTACCTTAGCACAGCCAGGGCAATTGAGCAGACACCAGTGCAGATGGGACTCCACCAGCCACTGAACCTGCCCATGCTCTAGCCTAGCCCTAAGGGAGGAGGAGACCTCTAGCAACTGGACCACCCCTCCCCCCACCTTCTATTGCAAGCTTCAGTGTAACCTCGGGGAAACTCAGAAAAACTTCATCTGGCCTTGGCCTCAGCACACACCAGCCAGCTGAGCACCAGGTAAGTGGCAGCATTATATAGATTCTAGCTGACAGAACCAGAGGACACAGCAAGGAAAGCCACTTACTAGGCCCCTAGCTCCCAGCACAAGAAATGTGGGACAGAGCCCACTGTGCCCCAGAAGCAGAGATCCACTTTAAGAGACAGAAAAAAAGCAGTCACCATGAGCAAGAAGCAAATTAGAAAAACAAAGACCACAAATCTTATTATAAGGACAGGGAAGAACAAAACACAAATTCAGAAGAGGACAGCATTGACATTATACCCACATCTGAAACCTCAAAAGGGTATATGAACTGGTCTCAAGCCCAAAGAGCATTCTTGGAAGAGCTCAAGAAGGATTTTAAAAGCCAAATTAGAGAGGTAAAAGAACAATTGGCCAATTATTTTAAAAATACAATTGACAAAATGAAAAAAGTATTCACTGAAGAGAACAGCTCTTTGAAAAGTAAAATTGGCCAAATCGATAAGGAGGTACAAAACCTAACTGGAGGAAGTAACTCCTTAAAAGGAAAAATTGGATAAATGGAAAAGGAGGTACAAAAGAAAACAATTTGTTAAAAATTAGAATTGGGCAAGAGAAGCTAATGATTCTATGAGGCATCAATAATCAGTCAAACAAAATCTAAAGAATGAAAAAATAGAAGAAACCATAAAGTATTGGAAAAACAACTGACCTGGAAAATAGATCCAGAAAAGAAAATCTAAGAATTATTGGGCTATTGGAAAGCCACGGTGAAAAAAAGAATCTGGACAGTATCTTCCAAGAAATCATCAAGGAAAACTGCCGTGAGGTCCTAGATCCAGAAGGTAAAATAGTCCTTGAAAGAATCCACCAATCACCTCCTGAAAGAGATCACAAATTGAAAACACCAAGGAATATTGTTGCCAGACTGCAGAATTATCAGATCAAGGAGAAAATACTGCAAGCAGCCAGAAAGAAACAATTCAAATATCGAGGTACTACAGTAAGGACCACATAGGACCTTGCAGCTTCTACATTAAAAGATCAGAGGCATTAGAATATGATATACCATAAGACAAAGAAGCTTGGATTACAATCAAGGATCAATTACCCTGCAAAATTGAGCATAATCTTTTAGGCAAGGATATGGATATAAGGGATTTCCAGATCTTCCTGATGAAAAGGCCAGAGCTCAATAGAAAATTTGATCTTCAAATACAAGACTCAATAGAGGCATGAAAAGGTAAACAAGGAAAAAAGAAAAAGAAAAAGAAAAAAAAACTTGTTATTTAATATGGGCAAACTGTTTACATCCTTATATGGGAGGATTAATCTTGTTAATCTTGAGAATTGTGTGTTTATTATAATATTTAAAAGGGATATACATAGATAGAGGGTGTCAGTATAAATTAACTGATGTAATGATAAAAAACCTAATTAAGTGGTGTGAAGGGAGAGGAGGAAAGGAAGGACAGAAAAGGGTAAATTATACCACATGAAGAGGAATGTATGGGTATGTATGTATGTGTATATTATATATGTGTAGGTATGTATATGTACATGTGTGTGTGTATGTCTATATATGTATATACACAGACAAAGACAGAGGGCACAGAGTGAGCTGAATATGAAGGGAGAATATTTTAAAAAAATAAAATTTACTGTTGAATGGAATATACTAGGAATAAGAGAAAGGGAGATGTAGAATGTAGCATGTCATCTCACATACAAGAGGAAAGAAACAGTTTCTACAATGGAGGGGAAGAAGAGGGAAATGAAAGGAAATAAGTGAGCCTTACTCTCATGGGATTTGACTTAAGGAGGGAATAACAACACTCAATTGGATATGGAAATCTATTTTACCTTGTAAGGGAAAGGGAAAGGGAATAGGAGAGGGAAGATAACAGAAGGGATAGAAGCTTGGGGAAAGGGATAATCAGAAGCAAACACTATTGTGGGAGGACAGGTCAAGGGACAGAATGGAATAAATGGAGGGCAGGATAGGATAGAGGGAAATGTAGTTAGTCTTTAGCAACATAACTATTATGTAAATGTTCTGCATGGTTACACATGTATGACCTGTATTGAATTGCTTGTTTTCTCAATGAGGGTGGGTGGGGAAGGAGGAAGGGAGAGAATATGGAACTCAAAGCTTTAAGAATGAATGTTAAAAATTGTTTTAACATACAACTGGAAATTAGGCTATGCAGGCTATGGAGTACAGAAATCTATTTTGCCCTACAGGAAAATAGAGGGGAAAAGGGATGGCAGAAGGGTGGAAACAGATGGGAGGACAGACTGGAGGAAGGGGTAAACAGGATGCATGCTGTCCTGGGGTGGGGGTGGAGAGAGATGGGGAGAAAATTTTGAATTCAAATTCTTATGGAAGTGAATGTTAAGAACTGAAAAATAAATAAACTATATATTAAACATTAAAAAAAGAGGTAGAAAGAGAAATCCCATTTAAAGTTACTTTGGACACTATAAAATATTTGGGAGTCTACCTGCCAAAACAAGCCCAGGGACTATATGAACACAATTACAAAACACTTTTTGCATAAATAAAGTCAGATCTAAGTAAGTGGGAAAACATCAGTTGCCCATTGGTAGGCTGAGTTAATATAATAAAAATGATGATGCTAACTAAATTAATTTACTTATCATACCAATCATACCAATCAAACTACCAAAAAAGTTATTTTATAGAGCTAGAAAAAATATCAAAATTCATCTGGAAGAACAAAAGGTCTAGAATATCAAGAGAATTAATGAAAAGAAACGCTAGGGAAGGTGGCTTACCCATACCAGATCTTAAATTGTATTATAAAGCAGCAATCATCAAAACCACTTGATACTGGCTAAGAAAGAGAGGAATCAGTGGAATAGGTAAGGCACACAAGATACAGTAGTCAATGACTATAGCAGTCTACTGTTTGATAAACTCAAGGATTCCAGTTCTGGAATAAGAATTCACTGTTTGACAATAACTGCTGGGAAAACTGGAAAATAGTGTGGTGGAAACTGGGCGTAGACCAATGCCTGATACCGTATGCCAGAATAATGGCCAAATGGGTACATGATCTAGATACAAAGGCTGATACTATGAACAAACTAGGGGAGCAAGGAATAGTTCATTGGTCAGATTTATGGAGAATGGAGAAATTTATGACCAAACAAGAGATAGAGAATATCATGAAATGCAAAATGGATAACTTTGATTACATTAAATTGAAAAAATTTTGCACAAAGCCAATGCAACCAAAATTAGGAGGGAAGCAGAAAAATGGGAAAGAATATTTACAACTAGTGTCTGTGATAAAGGCCCAATTTCTTTTTTTTTTTTCTTTTTTTTTTTTTTCCAATTTCTAAAATACATAAAGAAGTGAGCCAAATTTACAAGAATACAAACCATTCACCAATTGATCAATGGTCAAAGGATATGAACAGGCAGTTTCCAGAGGAAGAAATTTAAAGGTATCAACAGTCATATAAAAAATGCTCTAAATTACTATTGATTAGAATGATGCAAATCAAAACAACTCTGAGGTACCACATCACACCTATCAGGATTGGCTAACATGACAAAACAGGAAATGATAAATGTTGGAGAAGATGTAGAAGAGTTGGAACACTAGTTCATTGTTGGTGGAGCCGTGGGATGATACAACCATTCTGGAGAGCAATTTGGAACTATGTCCAAAGGGCTATAAAAACGTGCATACTATTTGACCCAGAAATACTGCTTCTGGGGCTATATCCCAAAGAGATCACAAAAATGGGAAACAGACCCACGTGTACAAAAATATTTATAGAAGCTCTTTTTGTGGTGGCCAAAAACTAGAAATTGAGGGGACTCCCATCAATTGGGGAAAGGTTGAACAAGTTGTGGTATATGAATGTAATGGAATACTATTGTGCTATAACAAATGACGAACAGGTGGACTTCAGAAAAATCTGGAAAGACTTATATGAACTGATCCTGAGTGAAGTGAGCAGAACCAGGAAAACATTATATACAGTAACAGCCATACTGTGCGAGGACTGTTTTTGATAGACTTAGCCCTTCCCAGAAATGTAGGGACCTAAAACATCTCCAAAGGACTCATGATGCAAAATGCCATCAATATCCAGAGAAAGAACAACAGAGTTGAAATGCAGAATGAAGAGACTCTTTTCCCCTTTGTTGTTTTGTTTTTTTCATTGTTTCTCCCATTCATTTTAATTCTTCTATGCAACATGACTAATGTAAAAATGTGTTTATTATGAATGTATGTGTAGAATCAACATAAGACTGCCTGTCATCTCGGGGAGGGAAGGAGAGAAAATTTGGAAGTGATTGTTGAAAACTGAAAACAAATAAATTAATAAATTTGGGGGGTAAGGCGCTCTTGAGAGAATCTTGGGTCATAACTCTTTCCCAAGGAACATGGAACAGGCATTTTATCTCCTACATTTAATTCACTTGTGTATGTGTGTGTATTTGTGTACATGCGTGTGCATGTGGATATATAACGATGACCACTGCATTTTGATTGCTAGACAAGCATCATTACTGTGAAGAAAAAGGGAGAAATAATTCTTTGGGGAGCTAAAAGTTCTGAACAGAGGCAGTGACCTTGATTTAAATAAAGTAGAATCATCTTCAGTTCATTGATATCTCTGGGATTTTAAACTGATATTAAAAAAAGAAAAAGCTATACCTTCTTGGTAAGATCACTCTCCTCTTCAGCACAGAGGCTGTGTGGTCTGGATAGAAAGATGTATACATCTCTGCAACTGTTACTCATCTTGCCACTTCTCCGGAATGAAATGGGTTCTCAGATAGCTTAAGTGGATCAAGTCAGAGTGAGAGCTATGAGTTCTTTTGACATTTTCCAGGGATGTCTGTGGTTTGGGACAAGGAAGCTAATTTTTCAAAACAAACCCATTTCCATGGGGGCTGTCTGGTGGCAAAAACCCATTCGTAGAATCAGAGCATGGAAAAGGAGGTTACAGAATATCTAGCTCAATCCCTTTCATTTACAGAGGAGGAAACTGAGATCTAGAGAAGTTATCCAATCTTATAAGGTTGTTCAATTGTTTTTCAGTTGTGTCTGACTCTTTGTGACCCATTTGGGGTTTTCTTGGCAAAGATACTGGAGTGCTTTGCCATTTCCTTCTCCAGCTCATTTTACAGATGAGGAAATGGAGGCAAATAAGTGTAAGTGACTTGCCCAGGGTCACCCAGATAGTAAATGTCAGAGGCTAGATTTACGCTCAGGTCTTCCTGGCACTAGGTTCACTTTTCTATCTGCCCTAGCCAGCTAGCCAACAGACCATGCATTCCCTGGTTTCAATTCCAATAATATTTTCACTTTACTACCATCCACTTCACACAAAGTACCTTGGAAGCACTGAGGTGGTATGGTGGAGAATCCTGAGCCTGAAGTCACAAAGATCTGAATTCAAATCCAGTCTCAGACACTTATTAATTGTGTGAACCTGGTCAAGTCACTTAACTCCACTTCAGTTTACTCAGCTGTAAAATGGGGGATAATAATTTGCATTTTTTTGGTGAGGATCAAATGAGATGACATTTGTCAAAAAGTGCTGAGCATAGTGCTTGACACATAGTAGGTCTTTGTTTCCTTCTGTTAGGCATAAGGCTTACTATACTGCCCCTCCTCCACTTCACACAGTACCTCCATTGGTGAGTATTCAGTTGTGTCTGACTCTTCATTACCCTATTTGTAGTTTCCTTCTCCAGTTCATTTTATAGATGAAGAAACTGAGTCAAACAGGGTTAAGTAACCTGCCCAAGGTCACACAGCTAAGAACTATCTGAGGCCAGATTTGAACTTAGGAAGATGAGTCTTCCTGACTCTGGGGTTAGCCCTCTATCCACTGTACTACCTAATTACCCTGATAGAACACACGGTAAACATTAAACTAGTTGACTTAGGCTGAGTGGTTAAGGCCCAACAATGCTTATTCTTCTCGTTCTGAAAGAAGCTCACTGGAAAGATGGCACAAGGAAGGTTTTTTCATGCAATGTACTTTTCCCATAATTTTCCTGATTGGCATTGCCTGAGCTTTTCTTTTTCTTAGTGATCCCATTCTCTAGACATTCCATCCACACCCCCCTTGGCTTCTGGCAGACTAACTTCCCTAGAGGAAATATGGGTTATGCTAATTATATTCTGACAACCTTGGGAGACAGATTCTTCAGACAATTTGGTAAGCCAACTGACTTTTTGAATCGATTAAGAGGAGAAGAGTCTGGGGCCAAGGCCAGGCTCAGAGGCAGTATATCATCTACCTTTCTAAGCATGACTAGATACGGGTTGGCCCATAAAAGCTGGGCCTTGTCAGGCTTTTTGGCAGTATAAGAATGGGTTCCTCAGAGTACTGGAAAAAAAGAAAAAAAATGAGCCTTTTGGGTAATGACCAAGAGGGAAGGGAGTTTAATTCAGACATACCTAGAAGTACTTAGTCCCAATGGCATAACGACTGTTCTCTGTTCTTTGTGAGGTATCATCATAGCTAATGAAACCAATCATCTTCTGAACAGCATTTATGTGAATTCATGGAAATCCTGCCTCTGTCCTGCCTTACACATGTAGATTTCCCAAGGAATTGGTGGAAGAACTGCTACTGGTACCAGACTGCTCAGAATGAAACTCTATCAGTTTTCATTCAAGATGTTAATATATTTCTTTTGCATGACAAAAACTTTAGGGGCAAAGAAAAGTCTCCACCCAAAGTCTTGGCCATAGCTCAAGTGTGAAAAAAGCCCCAGTTATCAACCAAATATGAATCCTTCCTGCCAACATTCTTTTCCAGTGTCTTGCTTCTTGAGCCTGCAGGTTTGGGGTTGTGTTTTTGTTTTGCCTTTTTTCAAATGATCACTTTTTACTTGTCAGCTTGAACTTTGGAGGTTCTCCTCTTACTCCTCGGGTGAATTATCTGTGAAAACTTGAAGGGGACTTTTTGGGAGTAATGAAAATAGTGAACTTCTGCCACTTGATAGATTTATTCCTGGAATTGACCTACTTTTTCTCATAACTTCATTTGACCTTTCAAGACATTTATTCTTAACTAATCCAGTAGAAACTCTTTTTTTTTGCTTTCTTTTCATATAAATAGTATATCTTGCTGAATTTGCAGTGTACCTGATATTTTACCTATTTCGATTTCAGTAGGTGCACATTTCCTTAGGTGCCTTACACTTTTTTAATGTTTCATGATTTAATTTGCTAAACAAAACTAATCTAGTTTCTGCTAATTTGATTAGTTCCCAAAGAATTCACATATAATGAAACTCAATTCCTTTTCTCTTCTCTATATTAACTTTAAAATAAGGTCGGCAGTTTGTCTTCCTATACATGATTTTCAGCCTGAAATCACCCTTAATGAAATTCAAACTTGAATTTTTTTTTTTTTGTCCAATGATGCTTATGGAATTGACCTTGGGCATCACAGATGAATACAGTTGCTCAGTGCTGGAAATTATCTGGGAGGGTTTCAAGCTATTGTGAAATTGTTAATTGCAAGCCTCAATTAATTAGATTCCATGTGAAGTGTTGGTGGGAAAAGGGCAAGCACTTCACTGAATTTCCAGAGTAACTGAGTGTAAAATTAGTGGTTGTGAGTCTTACTGATGGAGATAGGATAACGACTCCTGAAAAGCCCTTGAATTTCCCCACAAATTTCAGCAATCAAGTCCATGAGACATCCTACACATCCCAGTGTAAACCTTTTAACCGCTCTTTCATTGTGACCCTCACTGTCTACACCTGGCAGGCTCTAAGCTACTTGCCACACCTTTATCCCATCCAGATCTTTTCAGTGTCCTTCTGTATAAAAATATCAATCTGACCCTTTATAAATTGTGCAGATTTTTAAAATCTGCCCACTTGTATTAACATCACAAATACCACAGATTCACTAGGAATCTCACCCATCCAACCAGTATCATAATAAATGCGCTACCTGAACTGAAAGAAGGCTTGAGTGGTTGAATTCTTTCAAAGCAGACCTGCCTTGTATCTTGCATTTTGGATTTTCTAGCACCCCTAGACTGCATCATTACTACTATAGGAGGTGCAGTTAACTAGAAGATCATGGTCACCATCTTCTCCTTCTTAGAGTGTTAATCAGCCACACCCTATTTAAACAATTAGGGACAATATAATGACCCTTCAGGATTCTGTAATCACTTCCCCAACTCCTTTAAGTATATATTATAGTAAAAGTTTATATTTAATTTTACATATTACATACTTTACATATTAAATAATTTATATAATATTCTATATAATTATATTCATAAACTCATTCAATTTATACAATTATATAATTTATATAACTATAATGCATAACTGTTTCAGTACAATATGTTTATAACTTATACATCTATTTACATACTACACATTTAGTTTCTATATTATGCTTAAAGTAAAAGTTTATATGAGATATGAAGTTTATATTAAAAATCAAAAAACTTAAAAATATTAATTTTACAGGTAAAAAGTTTGAAGAGCAAAACTAGTACAATCATAATGGCACAGAACTCTCAGTTAAGAAAATTCCCAATATTTAAGCAAAAGCTTGCTTTTATGGCCAAATTTACATTTAGGTTTTTCTCTATTTAAACCTTGGCTTCCTTATGGCCAAGGAAAAATTCAGGTTGCCTAAAGCACTGGGATAAAAAAACATTTAGAGCATGCTGCTGTTTCTGTTAATGGATGGGGAAGACCAATTGGCAAAAGAAAGAGTATACCTTTTCTTGGAACTTCCCTCCATCCTTATAAAGAGGTAGGCACAACTTGACTTTTCCATCTCAATGTTCTCTAAGATGCTTGTAGGAGCTGATGGCCCTCTCTCCTTGATGTCTTCCCTCCTCTGCTGTGGTTCAGCACTCCTTTGGGTTTCTGCTTTCTCCTATTGCCCCAAACAGTGAATTCTTTCTGATTCAGCTCATTAGGTGCTTGGTAGGGCTGGGGAGGATGACCCAATTGTTGCTGCTGCAGTTCAGCTGTTTAGGTCTTCACTGTTTCTCCTCCTGTCTATACCCCTTTAAGAACTTCCATGTATGACTCAAGTCTGTCTTCTGGCTTAAACATCACAAGAGTCAGATCATTTGGAGGGAAAAGGTTTTTCTCTTTGAACTACAAACCCTGAGATTAAAATTGTAACTGCAAATGCTACCTTGGCAAATGGATATGTACTGACATTACTTATAGAAAATGCGTCCAGGGAGTGCTATAGAACCACTGATGGAGTAATTTAGGGATACAAAGAAATCCTTTAGGATACTTGAATTCATACCAACTATCTATTTTTCTGTTTACCTATAAGATTTATTTCTCTCAGCTATTTTTGCTTCACATCTCTAATCTATTAAGGTCTTTCTCAATTCCCCAAAATTGATAACTTCATAGATAATGCTTATCTTGACTCAAATGGAAGTCTTTTGCAGCAGAGACAAGTAAGATGAACACTTCAAAGTTATTGTGCCACACTACTGACATACTCATAATGATAATAATTAACATTTGTATAGTGCCTTTAAAACCTCAAAACCTCTAAAAAGAAGGATGAAAACAGCCAGTATCAATAATATTATAATCTAATATATAAAAGATTTCCCTTTCAGTAGAAGCTTTAAGGACATAGGCTGCTGTCACGTATTAAGGCAAATGGAATAATGATAAATACATCACAATCCACACATAAACCCAGGTCACACTCTTCTATCAGTCAGCTTAGTACCTGTCGAGGAAAGAGAAGGCACCCATTTACAGAAACCTGGCAGGAAAACACAGGAGTAGAAAAACCCACTTGCTCAGGATATCTCACAGTTGGGAATTGCAGGCTTTTATTTAATTACTCCTTTGCTCTCCAAATAGTTATTTGATCTCTCTCTCTCTCTCTCTTTTTGAAAGCAACATAGTTTTTATTTCATATAGTTGTCATTTTTTTTTTTACAAAAACAACTGTAATATTGTCTCCTGTCTCTTTAAAGGGTATTTCTTACAACTTGCACCCTATCAGAAGTTACAGAGATTCACCTACCTCCTTGAGTCTTCTTTCCCCACTATGTTTATTTAGTATTTTATTTTTCCCCAATTACATATAACAACAATTTTTAACATTTTTAAAACAATTTTGAGTTCCAAATTCTCTCCCTTATTCCATCTTCTCCCCCCTCAATGAGAAGGCAAGCAGTTTAATATACGTGATACATATGCAGCCATGCAAAACATATTTCCATATTAGTTGCTGTGAAAGAAAACTCAGGCCAAAAAAAAATAAAACCCCAAGAAAAATAATGTAAAAAAAGTATGCTTCAATCTATATTCAGACTCCATCAGTTCTTTCTTTGGGGATGGACAATATTATTCATCATAAGTCCTTCAGAATTGTCTTGGATTATTGTATTGCTGAGAACAGCTGTCATTCACAGTTCATCAGTGTACAATATTGCTGTTACCATGCACAATATTCTCCTGGTTCTGCTCACTTCGCTTTGTATCAATTCATGTAAATCTTTCCATGTTTTTCTGAGAGCATCCTGCTTGTCATTTCTTGTAGCAAATAATATTCCATCACAATCATATACCACATCTGTTGAGCCACTTCCCAACTGATGGGTATCTCCTCAATTTCCAGTTCTTTGCCACCAGAAAAGAGCTGCTATAAATATTGTTATACATATAGGTTCTTTTCCTTTTTGTTTTTTAATCTCTTTGGGATAAAGACCTAGTAGAGGTGTTACTGGGTCAAAAGGTAGGCATGGTTTTATAGTTCTTTGGGCATAGTTCCAAATTGCTCTCCAGAATAGTTGAATCAGTTCACAACATTAGTGTCTCAATTTCCCCCCATTCCCTCCAAAGTTTGTCATTTTCCTTTTGTGTAATATTAGCCAATCTTATAAGTGTGAGGTGGTACCTTGGAACTGTTTTAATTTGCATTTCTCCAATCTATAGTGATTTAGAGCATTTTTCATATGGCTATCGATAGCTTTGATTACTTTGTCTGAAAATAGCCTTTTCATATTTTTGACCATTTATCAATTGGGGCATGGTGATTATTTTTATAAATTTGATTCAGTTCTCTATGAATTTGAGAAATAAGGCCTTTATCAGAGAAATTTGCTGTACAATTTGCTGTACAACTTCCGATTACTATTTCTCTCTATCCTACTGCCCCCCATTTATTCTACTTTCTTTTCTTTTCCCCTGTCCATTCTCAAGTGTTTTGCTTCTATCACCTCCCCCAATCTGCTCCCTTTTCTATCAGCTTTGCCCCCTTCCTACTTTCTTATATTTCTATACCCAACTGACTGTGTATAGTATTCCCTCTTTGACCCAATTCTGATGCGAGTAAAGTTCAAGCCTTCCCCTCCCTCCTTTCCTCTTCCCCTCCACTGTAAAAGCTCTTTTACACCACTTTTATGTGAGACAATTTGCCCCTTCTCCCAGGGTATTCTTCTCTTTCACTCCTTTTATTTTTTAAGATATCATCCCATCATATTCAATTCATACCAATGCCCTCTGTCTATGTACATCCCTTCTAACTGCCCTAATAATGAGAAAGTTCTTAGAAGCTACAAGTATCATCTTCTCATGTAAGAATGTAAACAGTTTAATCTTATTGAATAACATTACCTTTTTATACTTCTCTTGAATCTTGTATTTGAAAGTCAAATTTTCTCTTCAGCTCTTGTATTTTAATCAGGAAATGCTTATAAATCCTCTATTCTTGGTCATAATCCTAGCTCCTTTGCGTTAGGGAATATCATAATCCAAACCCTCCAATCCTTTAATGAAAAAGCTGTTAAATCTTGTGTGATCTTGACAGTGATTCCACAGTATTTGAATTGTTTCTTTCTGGCTGCTTGCAATATCTTCCTTTTAATCTGGGAGCTCTGGAATTTGTCTGTAATATTCCTGGAAGTTTTCATTTTGGGATCTCTTTCAGGAGGTGATCAGTGGATTTTTTCAATTTCTATTTTTCCCTCTGATTTTAGAGAATAACAGGTCAGTTTTCCTTGATAATTTCTTGAAAGATGATATCTAGGCTCTTTTTTTTTTGGATTATGGCTTTCAGGTCATCTAATAATTCTTAAATTATGTCTCCTGGATCTTTTTTCAGGTCAGTTGTTTTTTCAGTGAAATATCTTACATATTCTTTTTTCATTATTTTGATTTTTTTTATTTCCTCTTGATGTCTCATGGAATCATTAACTTCTACTAGCCCAATTCTAATTTTTAAGGATCTTTAAAAATTGAGCTTTTGTGCCCCCTACTCCATTTGGTCAATTCTGTTTTTTAAGGAGATCTCTTCTTTAGTGGATTTTTTTTTGCCTCTCTTACTATTTGGCCTGTTCAGTTTTTTAAGGTGTTAATTTTTTCAGTATTTTTTATGCCTACTTTACCAGGCTGTTGACTCTTTTTTTTTTCATGATTTTCACTCTCATTCCTTTTCTCAATTTTTCCTCTACCTCTCTAATTTGATTTTTAAAATCCTTTTTGAGTTCTTCCATGTCTTGAGACTAATTCACATTTTTCTTTGGATATAGCAGTTTTGACTTTGTTGTCTTCTTCTGAATTTTTGTTTTGACCTTCCCTGTTACCATAGTAACTTTCTATGGTCAGCTTCTTTTTAAAAAACAAAAAATAGAATAGGCTGAGAACTCTGGGAGCAGCACTGCTGCTGCTGCTGCTGATTCAGTCGCCCCTGGGGCCTGCTTCTGGTTTGCTGGGGCACTGCCTGTATTGGCACAGCTGGTGCTCTACTATTACTTTGCTGTGATAGACCTTTCCTGCCAACTTTCTAAGTTGTCTGGAGTTGGAAAATTGTTTCACCCTGTCCTTTTGTGGATTCTCCTTCCAGAATTTGTTTTGAGGCATTATTTAAAGTTATTTGAATGGCAATTTGGGAAAGCTCAGGTAAGTCCCTGCCTTTTCTTCACTGTCTTGGCTTGCCCTTAATCTTAAAACAGTTAAATGCAAATGAACTCAGGGACCATAATGCCCTGCAGCTCTACATTCTCAAAAGAGTCTTCAACACAGTCTATGTCCTTGAAACTGAATTTCTTCATATTCCTATGTTATCAGTTTTTAATAAATGAAAGTTCTTTCTCTGCTCTGTTAGATCATCAAACTGATCACGTTCAAATCATCTTTTTACCTTCTTTACAAAGTAAATTTAAGTATTTTAAAAATTTACAATAGAGATCATTTTCTGTATCAAACTGCTTAAATCTCATCTGGAAACTGTGTTTCTTTACTCACATATTTGAGCAGTTTTTAATTAAACTAAAAACTTTTCACCTATTCCTTTCAGTCATTTAAATAGTCATCTATAAATGAGGCAATATCTAACATGCTTTACCAGCTAGTCTAATTTTTTTTTTTTACACAGAAACCTTTTTTTCTATTCTTTTCAGCATTAAACTCCACACAAAAGGCCAGCATCTTAAAGGGTCAATATTTTGAAGAAATTAAAAACTATAAATTAGAGCTATCTCTTGTGGAAAGGTTTCAAGGGTATTTTAGAAGCAAATTGTTAAATTTTCGGTAAAGGCATTTTCACCTTGGAAATGAGAAAATGCTACAATTATGGCTTGTTTTATTGTTTTGTTGATTATCTAGACTTAAGAAAGTGATGGAGAACATGTCGATAATGTAGAACAAACTTAAAAATGTGTCCTGGTATGACAGATAGAGCTCTGGGTCTGCAGTCAACCTGAGTTCAAATTCCACCTGAAACGCTTGCTAGCTGTGTGATCCTGGGTAATTCATTTAATTTGCTTACCTCAGTTCCTTCAACTGTAAAGTGGGGATAGTAATAATACTTGCTTCTCAGGATTAGGTTTAGGATAGTGCTTGGCACATAGTAGGTGTTCTACAAATGCTATTGTCATTGCTCTGTGTTTTCAGAGAGCTGGTTGTAAAACATTTACCAGAGCCCTGCTGGATGACTTGCCTCTCATGTAATTGATTTCTTCTCATTGGAAGTCTTCAAACAGTCTGAATAACCACTCTGAAGTTATTGTACGGGTAGTGCTTTTTCTACTCTGGGTCAGGTTAGATGTTCATTGAGGTTCCTCTGAAATTCTGTGGTTACAAATGAGGAAGGTGAGGCTCAGATAAGTGAAGTGACTTGTTCAAAGCTAGTAATTGGTAGAGCCTGGACTCAGGTCCCCTGTTTTTAGCCTAACGAGCTTTCATACTGTTCTCCTCCATGTTGAATACGAAGGGCTTGGATTGGATGATCTCTATGGTTACATCAGTTTCAAAGCTCTCTGATTCTAATATTCATATGACAGCCTTTCATAGGCTACCATGTAGGCATGTTTAACTTGTGTTTATGATATTCTTCTTATGACCATCTATTTCTTTTATACCTATTACAAGTTTTTGAAGCCATTTTTACTCATGTCTGACTCTTCATGATCCCATTTGGGGTTTTCTTGGAAAAAATATTAGAGTAGTTCAATTTACTTCTCCAGCTCATTTTTTTTTGTTTCACATATAAATAAATAAGCAATGGTTTATTTGACACTCTTCAAAGATCTCAAGATACTGCTAAATTTAGAAAGTATAACACATAATAATTGGATTCCTATTGAATCATGTTTATTTTCAACAGTATTAATAGACTGTCAATAGCTGAAACTATTCTCTTCTTAAAAAATTTGTTATTGTTCTTTTGTTTTTACACTGTTTCTATTTCCCAATACAGGGTATCCCAAAAGTTACAGTGTAGTTTTAAGCTTCAACCTTTAAGGCCCCTGCCCCTTCTCATGTAACAAAGAATAACAAAAAGAAAAGAAAAGTAGTCTAGTAGTGGTCTAGCAAAAAATTCTCAATACATCTATCAAGTATGACATCATAAATAGTGTTCCATATGCATAGTACCTACCCAGTACAATGAAGGGAGCAGAGAGTGGTATGTTCTCATCTCTTTGGCACAAAGCTTGCTCATTATAATTTATTAGCAATTTTGATTGTTCGTGTTCTTTTCCATTTACATGACTGACAGTCATTGTGTATATTGTTTTCCTGGTTTTGCTTACTTCATTTGCATCTTGAAGATCTCCCTATTCTTTTCTATATTTTTCAATCATCATTTCTTGTGGTACAATAATATTCTCTTACATTTATGTACTATAATATTCACCCATTCCCTAACTAGTGGGTATCTACTTTATCCCACAATTTTGCTACCACAGAAAGTACTGTTAAAATGGTTGGTGTATATGGGTCTTCTTTAAGCCCCCTTTTCCCCCCTTAACCTTTATGAGGTAGATGTCTAGCATTGGGGTCCCTGGATCAATGGGTATAGACACTATAGCCACTTTCTTAGCCTAATTCCAAATAGCTTCCCACAACAGGTGATCACAGACTTCTGAACACTGAATGTCTATGTGGACAGAAATAAGTTCATCCATCCCATTTAATAGCTCATTCTTAGAACTGATTGTGTTTCCAAATAGAAGAATATGGAGGCATACATCTAAAACAATGAAGTAACAAGGAGAGGTAGAGCTGAGTAATGCCAGGCCAGCACCTAAGTATGGATCCAAAAGCCAGATTCCATTCCCAAACACCTGAAGATGTTCTATTTTCAGCAACATATTAGAAAGTTTCTTTGAAATTTTTGACTTCTAAGAAGCATATAATTTTACAAAACACAATGCATTAACAATTCTCATCGCCAATATTTCAACATATGTACTTAGATCTGAGGCACAGGAACATAAATTGACAGTTTTTTATTCTTTTATACTTTTAATCAGATTTGATCTAAACCATTTGATAAGGAAATCTAATAAGGGCCCTGACACGTATGGAACTGTTGCTTAAGAAACTGGCTTTATAGTGCCATACCAATTAAACTATCAGATAACTATTTTCTAGAGCTGGATAAATAATATCAAAGCTCATCTAGAAGAACAAAAGATTCAGAATATCAAAGGGACTAATGAAAAGAAATGCTAGGGAAGGTGGCCTAGTGCTACCAGATCTCAAATTGTACTATAAAGCAGCAATTATCAAAACCAGTTGGTATTGGCTAAGAAACGGAAGGGTAGACAAATGGAATAGACTTGGCGCTCAAGACATAGTAGGCAAGGAATATGGCAACATCCTGTTTGATAAACCCAAGGACTCCAGCTTCTGGGATAAGAACTCACTGTTTGACAAAAATTGCTGGGAAAACTGGATAACAGTGTGGCAGAAACTAGGCATAGACTCATGCCTGACACCGTACACAAGAATAAAGTCCAAATGGGTACATGATCTAGGTATAAAGATTGATACCATGGACAAAGTGGAGGAGCAAAGAGTAGTGTATTTATCAGATTTATGGAGAAGGGAAGAATTTTTTACTAAAGAAGAGATAGAAAGCATTATGAACTGCAAGATGGATAATTTTTAATACATTAAACTGAAAAGTTTTTGCACAACCAAACCCAATGCAACCAAAATTTGGAGGGATGTAGTAAATTGGGAAAGAATTTTTACAGCTAATCTCAGGGAGAAAGGTCTCATTTCTAGAATATATAGAGAACTGACTCAAATGTACAACTATACAAGTTATTCCCCAATTGATAAATGGTCAAAGGATATGAACAGGAAATTTTCAAGGAAGAAATTAAAGATACCTACAATCATATGAAAAAATACTCTAAATCACTTTTGATTAGAGAGATGCAAATCAAAACAACTCTGAGGTACCACATCACAGCTATAAGATTGGCAAAAATGAAAGAACAGGAAAATGATAAATGTGGGAGAGGATGTGGGAGAGTTGGAACACTAATTCATTGCTGGTGGAGCTGTTAGCACGTCCAACCATTTTGGAGAGCAGTTTAGAACTGTGCCCAAAGGGCTACAAAAATGTGCATACCCTTTGACCCAGCAATATCGTTACTAGGACTGTATCCCCAAGAGATCATAAAAATGGGAAAGGGTCCCACATGTACAAAAATATTTATAGCAGCACTCTTTGTAGTTGCTAAAAACTGGAAATCAAGGGGATACCCATCAATTGGGGAATGGCTGAATAAATTATGGTATATGAATGTAATGGAGTACTATTGTGCCATAAGAAATGATGAACAAGAAGACTTCAGGGAGGCCTGGAAGGACTTATATGATCTGATGCTGAGCGAAAGGAGCAGAACCAGGAGAACTTTGTGCGCAGCAACGACCACAGTGTGCGAGAGTTTTTTCTGGTAGACTTGGAACTTCGTAATAACACAAGAACTTAAAAAAAAAATTCCCAATGGTTTTCTAAGGCAAAATGCATGTAGCAGATCATGTTTGTGTATGTGTGTGTGTGTGTGTATTATGTTTTGATTTGTTCTATGATTTCTTCCATTTATTTTAGTTCATCTACATAGCATGACTATAGTGAAAACGTATTCAATAGGAAAGTATATGTAGATCCTATATAGAATTGCATGCCGTCTTGGGGAGGGAGGAGGTTGGTGGGGGGTAGGTGTGTAGGGGATAAAAATCTAAGTTTTATGGTAGTGATTGTAGAACATTAAAAAAATAAATAAATTTTAAAAAAAATTAAAAAAAAAAAAAAAAGAAAAGAAACTGGCTTTAGAATCTTCAGGGAGTTTCTGTACCTGACAAGGAGACCAGTATTTCTTAGAGCTTTTGCTGTCCCTCCAGCAAACCAACCAAATGCAGATTTTTGGCAAAGTCCAAAGATCCTGTCTTGTCAGAGATACTCAGCAAGGCGAGGTGACAGGAGGCCATGTGGGCAACAGCAGTCTGGGTGTCTCTGGGGGGAGAGGGGCGGTGCGTGCACTTTCTCTCGGGCTGGAAAGCAGGGGAACAAGTTGACAGCAGCGAGATGGCATGCGCTCCCTCAGGGCCTCCCCCGCCTAGTGAGAGGCTTGTGCTCGCTCCACGTGGGTAGTCAACACATCTCCTCCCCAGTTCATTTTATAGATGAGAAAATTGAACCAAACAGGCTTGAGTGACCTGCCCAGGGTCACTAGTGTCTGAGGCCAGATTTGAACTCAGGAAGAGGAGTCTTCCTGACTCCAGCCCCTGCGCTCTATCAACTGGGCCACCTACCTGTCCCTTAGGTAGAATCCCTCCTCTGTGGCCTTAGCTCATCTTGGCAGGTTTAAATCAACAGTTGGCATTCCTACTGACCCCTCTTTAAGAACATAAGTTTAAATGCAGTTATTCTACAGAATGAAAACATATGTCGATCTTATTGGGGGAAATTTTGGCTCACAGACAAATACACAAATCATTGTCCACCCACATAAGAATGAGCTTGATCCAACAGCCACCTTGTGTTAGGAACTTGACTAACAATTTCTAAGAGTAAATGGCATATACCACTGTCAGTTACAGAAGACGCCTACATGGAAGGAGGAACAATAGGGCTAAAGGAGATGTACAGACAGAAGCAGGGGCTGCAAACTTGCAAGGAAAGTACCTCCAGGGAAGATAATAGGATCAGGGATTTAGAAGTTGAAGGGACTCCCGAAGCCAGAGAATAAAGAGACTTTTCCCTGGGTCTCATTGCACTGCTCTTGCTGACATAGGTTGGAGCTTTCCGTTAAGCAAAAAGAGAGAGAGACAGAGGATGGAGGAGAAGAATGGAAAAAAGGAGAGTGGGAAACTGCCCTCTGAGGTCCTGTCCAAACTGAAGCAAAAACAATAACAACATAAAATTATCCTTCCTCCAACAAGGGACATAAAAAGAAAGAACACAAAAGAAAAAACTAATCCTTAAAAAAACCTAACAATCAAAAAACTCCCCTCCAATCCTTTAGTCTTCAGTCTAAATTTTCCAACGGCAGAGTACACAGGTGTCATTGACACCCCCTACCTTCCCAAGGTATTCTGTCATCTCTTCTTACTTTATTTGGGCTTACTAATGTCTCTTAAGTGGACAAACTAACACTCTAAAAGGTCATTATGGAGTACCTGGCTATCTTCTTAAAAGACAGGCCTAATTTACTCCAGAAACTAGAGGGGGAAAGAGGAACATTTTTGGGGAGGGGTGCCTCCTATGGATTATGTTCTATTAAATTTTCACCTAGGAATTTCAAGTTTGGTTTGGGGAATTGTCAGTTCATTCACATATCTTCATGCTGTTTAAGAAGTGTAAAACTTTGGTCTATGATCAATCAGGCAGAAATTAGCCCTTTAAAAGGGAAGAAAACAATATGGTTTTCAGAAAAGTCCTGCTACGATCTTAGACAACTTTTCCAATTTTTCACTTTATCTGTACATACATCTGGACTGTAGGACTTCTGAACTGATTTCAGTACTCTTACTGTCACTTAGCACCATTATTATGGCTCAATCTACCTTTGCTGAATGTTCCAATTATTAGGCTGTTGGATATTCTCTAGCTAGTTTGTGGATATATTGAGGGAAGAGACGTCTATGTATTAGACTTATTATCTTTTCCAGTGCTACAAGTATAAGTAAATATTTAATAAATATTTGTTTAATTAATGAATGTATAGTATAATGGGTATTTCTTCCACATATGGTTTGGAGTAGATGGTTCTGTCCGACTCAAAGTCTGTGATTCTGTGAGTCAGTAGGAGATAGGACATGGAATCACAGATTTAGAGCTATAAGAAACCTTAAAAGTCACATAGTCCAACCCTTCCCCGCCAAAATTTATTTTTGAGCAGTGATGAAACCAAGGCCAAGAGAGATTCATTAAGCATCTTTGTGATTTCTCTGTCTTTTACTTTCTCTCTCTCTTTCTCAACACACACACACACACACACACACACACACACGCACACTTCTATTCAGTTTCCAAATCTTGTCCATCCAATTTCTATCATATCTCATGGATCCATTCCCTTCTCTGTGCTCTAATCAACAGCTACCACCATAGTTCCGATTCTTTCAGCTGTTATTTGGACTATTGCAATAACTTTGTAACTGATCTTCCTCCCTCCATTTCCACCCATCTCCAATCCATCCTCCACACAGCTGCCAAAATGATATTACTAAGGCACGGGTATGGTTATTTCCCGGTATATGCTAGTAAACGTTTAACAATCAGCTTTCCACAGACAAAAAATGTTCC
Organism: Notamacropus eugenii; assembly: GCF_028372415.1. Taxonomy (NCBI): domain Eukaryota; kingdom Metazoa; phylum Chordata; class Mammalia; order Diprotodontia; family Macropodidae; genus Notamacropus; species Notamacropus eugenii. The sequence continues at coordinate 366,861,151 of NC_092873.1, read as the reverse complement.
CATGACACACTTCTAAACTTAATCTCCATTACTAACATTTTCTCTATCATGTTATTGAGTCTAGATAATCAACAAAACAACAAATCAAACTGTGATTTGTAGTATTTGCTGATTTCATACTCACAATGAAAATTTAATTAGCTCTTGAGAGTTAGTATAAGCTGGTTTTAGCACACTCCTGAATACATCCCTCACTTGCTTTTAAAAAACTAAAAATTCCAGTGGGTTCTTGTTGCCTCTAGGATGAAATGCAAACTCCTCTTAGTGGCATTTAGCTCTAGGCTACCTTTAGCTTTACCTCATTAACACATTACTCCCATGGCCCAGCCAAAGTGACCGACTTAGCTATTCCTTATACAACATCCCAGTGACTTTTCACAGACATTTTTTCACATCTTCAAAGCCCTCCCTTGGTTACCTCCAGTTCTTAGAATCCCTACTTCCCTTCAAAGCTCAGGTAAAGTGCCACCTCTTCTATGAAGCCTTTCTTGCTTCCCTCTCCCTTTCCTCTCAATTACTTACTTATAAATAATAATAGCTAGCCTTTATATAGTATGAAATATTTTATTTAATCCTCACAACTACACTGGTCAGAGTAATAAAGAGGTTCTTGTTCAGTCGTTTCTGATTGTGACCCCATCTGGGGTTTTCTTGGCAAAGATACCGGAGTGGTTTCCTTTTTCCTTCTCCAGCTCATTTTACCAATGAGGAAACTGAGGCAAATAAACTTAACTAGGGTCACACAGCTAGTAAGTGTTTGAGGTCACATTTGAACTCAGGTCTTCCTGACTTCAGGCCTGGCACTCCTTCCATTGTACCACCTAGTTGACAAAAGAGATTTCTACAGATGAAGAAACTGAGCCAGGCAGATGTTAAGAAACTTGTTAAGGGTTATAGTTAGTAAGTATCTGAGGTAGAATTCAAACTCAGGTCTCCCTGATTCTAGGTCAGATGTCTAGGTCTATCCACTGTGCCACCTAGTTGCCTTAAAGGTTCTTCCTCCTAATAAGCTCCTTAAAGGTATGGACCTTTATTTATTTATTTTGAACTTCAAACAGCCAATGAACGTCCAAATGGAACTTGAACTCAGGTCATTGTGATTGTGAGGCCAACCCTTTATTTACTATGTCACCCTGCTTCTTGCCTGGCACATAGCTGGTGTTTAATAAGTAAATGCTTGTTAATCAATGGATTTTTGTTAAAATGTAGAAGTGAATGATTTTCATTTGATTTTGTACCAGCCCAATGGCTCCAAATGAGAAATTTGAGGCTGGTGACTTTGCATAGTCCTCTCTCACTTAAATCCAGTTCACTCGTGTGTCATGGTATAACCTTCTTGTGTCATGGTCCTCTTCAAGAATGAAGGACAAACAACAACCAGTCCTAAAATACACTACACAGACACAGACAGACAGACAGACACACACAGACACACACACAGCATTTCTTCTCCCTCTCTCTTCTACTTACTTAGATTTTGCTTAACTGAAGTTTTTTTGTTGTATATAAGATTCTCATAAAAGTGATTGTGGAATTTGGGATTTTTGCTTTTTGTGGGCTACTTACTAGGCTAAACCCCCTAAAGACTGGAGAAGGTTCTGAAACCAAAGCAAAATAAACAAATGAAAAAAATAGAATGTAAAGAAATGACTAATATTTATTTTCACAAGTTTTTCACCATAACCATGATGTAAAAAACCATTGTGATTCAACTATAAAAATTAATTACCAATATTCAAAAATCACCAAGGAGAAGAGACATAATTAGTGTGGTGATATTTCTGGCCTCAAATAAGTAGAGTATTTTTATTTGCCTGTGAGTTTAATTAACTATCATCTTAACTAATTACTCCAAATTCTGATGCTATTTGTGAATTCTTTGATTTTTCTTCTTCTACTTTTAAACATTTTAAGTCCTGGCCTTGCCCTCAGCCTCAATCAGGACGGTTAGATTCTAGGCTTTCCCTCTGAACTCGTGTATGCTTATTTTCTCTTTAATATTTCACCATTCTCTGTTCCATTTTTAAAGAAATGCTAGAGGTAAAAATGGATCTCCTTTGTGCTTTAAGGGGTCAAATTGGGCAAGGAGACAAAGAATTACTTAGAACACTGCTCAAGCAAAAGGTTTGCCCTTCAGGGCTAGACAGAATGTGGATCTGAGACAATAAAAGACTGGAGGCCATGCCCAAGATTCTGTGTCTATGGTAGGGCAGGGAAAAGAATTTTAAGTCTGATTTCTATTTCTGTGACAATCCTCCTTGGTTATAACTGCTGAGTAGATAAGTATCTCCGTAATGTTGAAATACAATTTAGCAGGATGACTTGGGAAGTGAATTAAGTGAACTGTCTGAGGTTTTGGGGTCTCTGAATTTGTGCCTATTTATGCCCAGCGGGGATAATGTGAGTAACTTAGTTAAGGGTCCAGCCCCTGGGAAGCAGGGAAAAAGAAAGAGAGGAGGGAACAATTGCTTCTGGGAAGGAAATAAGGAAAGACATAGGAACTGGTGGGGGAAGGGGGCAGATTCTCTTTGGATTTCTCTAGCAAGAGTGAATGTGTGTCTAGGATGATAAGAAGCCTCCATTTTTAGGACCAGGCCTAACACAAGTTGATTGAGGAGTTCAGGCTTGGGATTGAAATGAAATGAGAGATTCATAAACTCTATAATAGTTTAGTCAACAAAATCATGGAATGGATGCTCAGTAGGACGATGGTGGTGGTTCAGTTATGTTCAGCCTAGAGGCCGATGAGCTACCTGAGCCTTCTGACCTTTCGCAGGTCTTCGGTGGCCATCCAGATAAACATATTGAGAGAAGAGACTTTCCAGAGTCAAACAAGGGTTAGGCTTTATTCAGGGTCTTAGTTACGTATCCATATGTAGGGTGAGTTCTTTCCCAGGAGAAAGGAATCCTCCTCCTCCCAAGGGGCAAGGATCATACAGCAAGAGGATGGGAGTGGAAGAGGGGAGGGACCCTCTTCCCTCCAAGGGCCCCACAGCAAGAAGAGGGCCTTCAGACTTTCCTGTCCCTACTTCAGCTCTCCCAGCCGCATAGTTTGCACGTGAATACCGTGTGTGCTCTCAGCCCCTAGCTAATTAACAACAGGTGTGCTTAGACCACAGACCAATCTCAAGGGTGGGATGCTCTCCCCAGCAAGTTTCCCACTGAGAAGAGGTGGAAAGATACAAGATAGCTTGTGTTTCACGCCTCAATCCCCAGCTGTTCCCTGAGGGGCCTTGTGAGAACTCTGAGGTTTAGAAGTCCTCACTTTTACCTGCCTGAGACTGTTCACGTGAAAACTGAGCTTATACCCCCAACACAGTTAGACACAGCTCCCCTCACCTTCTCATCCACCCCAATTCCCCGTGAGAGTCTGCTGGATCAGAAAGGACTGTCGGCTTTCCAGTGGGGAGTCTAAAGTCCAAGGAAGAATGACTGCTTTCTTTTGTACTGGACTTTTGCTGTTGCTGTCTGTCATTCTCAAAGAGGACCATGACATCAGGGAGATGATGTCATGATTGCAAATGAATTGGATTTAAGTGAAGGAGGCTTGCAAAGTCACCAGCCTCACTTTCTGCTCCAGAGCCATCCGGGTCCAGTGGCCAGGTAAAGATTGGGACAACTGGAGATGGCCCCTGATTTGAGAGTACCTGAGAGCAGGGACCAATGAGAGGGAGTGACATCCTCTGTCCCCTCCTCCACCCATACACATCAAGGCTGCAGCAACATAACATCAAGCTCTCTTGAGAGCTTTTCTCCCAAACCACTGGCACTACAGGTCAACTAATTTTTCAAGTATTTGGAGACTACAGGTGAATAAACAGGATCTTCATACTTCTTAATTGGGGGGGGGGAGGCACAATGGATTTGTAAGGATTAGTTAGGGACAGTGTGATATGCTGAAAAGGGCATAGGTTTTAGAATCAGTGGATCTGGGTTCTGGCTTTTCCATGTAGTAGCTACATAGTCCTGGGTCTCTGAGCCTCAGTTTCCTCACCTGTAAAATGGTCTTAACAATACTTATGCTATCTCCCAGGGTTGTTATGGAGTTTAAATATTCCCTAAATGTCAGTTAGCAGCAGCAGCAGCAGCAGCAACTATTATTGCTACCAAATTTCAGAGATGTTTTAGTAAACCTCTCTATTTCTGCTGAGACTAAAACCATCCTTACAGTCCACCAGATTCACAACTTCAGTGTTATTTTTGACTCCTCATTTTCACTCATGCCATCAATCCGATAAATTGCCAAATCTTGTCATTTCTGTCTCCTAAACCTCTCTCTTCTGACAACTCTCACCTGAACTGTTGCAAATGCCTTCCTTCCTGGAGTCATTCCCAACTACAATCTTTCCTCCATGTAGGAAAAGGTGATTTTCCTAAAGCATAGGTCTGACCATGATACTCCTCATCCTGGACCCCCTCCCCAATAAGCTCCAGTGGTTCCCTGTTACTTCCCTATTACCCCTAGTAGAAACTCCTATGTACATTGAGCTGTCTGCAGCTTGGCTTCTTTCTACCTGTCCAATCACCTGTGACTCTTTAGCACATCCTTTGTGGTCCAGCCCTATTCACCTGTTTGCTGCTCCTCATAAATGACACTTCTCTCATTTCTGAGTCTTTGCATGAGCTGTTCCCTCATGCCTACAATGTACTTACTCCCTCCTTACCTTTGCCCCTTAGAATCCCAGGTTTCCTTCAAAGCTCAGCTCACACACCACATACTCTATGAAGCCTTTCCTAACCCCTCCTTCCCATTCCCTACCCCCCCCCCAGCTGTTAGTATCTTGTAATGATTTGAATATTCTTATGTAACACAGCCTACCTTGGCCCTCCCCACCTGGAAACTAGGTTTGCTGCTTTTTTTCTCCTCCTCAAGATTCTCTAATGTCCTTAAGGGAGTTTGGCAGAATGTCTAGACTCTCTTCCATTGGCTCTAACCTGTATTGATGGTACTTCCTAAATGTATAAGGAGGGTCCCTTCTTTACAAATGGAATCAGGGTCCTCTATATCCCAGTTCCATTTAGCTACTAATGGATTGACTTTTGCAAAGGACTAATTTTCTCAAAGGTCTAACAAAGGTACAAACATATTCTTTAACATATGGGGAATAATTCCACCACCACCACCTCATACTCTGGGGAAGGGAAGAGGAAGAGGTTTACAGTTTAGCTCAGTTCCTATATAACACGGTCCCAGTTTCCAAGTCCAGAGTTCACCTTGGGCTTGAGTTCCAGGAATCCTGGCCTCTCAGGGCTTCCCTGTTAGGTTGGCTGGTTGAAACAATACAATTAGAATCCTGGCTCCATGGTCATCACAGCTCAATTCCAGGTCCAGTTGGGATTACAATTTGTATCTAGAAACTGAGAAATACAAAAGAAACAAAAGAAAAGGACTTTGAATCTGTTTCTTGAGGCCACAGAGCCTAAAAGGAGCAGGAGAAGGAAACCCATCTCTCTTTACCAGTTCAGTTAATGCCATCCAAACTGTGAGTAAACTTGACTTCCTACAGAAGGTGCATAAGAAAGAGCATGTGCCCAAAAGAGAGAGAGAGAGGAGACACACAGACAGACAGAGAGACAAAGACAATCTAATAAATACATATTGAACATCTATGACCACCAAGGACTATGCTAAACACTAGATGTTGAATCGTTTCAGCCATGAACAACTCTTCTTGACCTCATTTGGGGTTTTCTTGGCAGAGATACTGGAGTAGTTTGCCATTTCCTTCTGCTGTTCTTTTTACAATGAGGAAACTGGGGCAATCAGGGTTAAGTGATTTGCCCAGGGTTACACAGTTAGTGTCTGAGGCCAGATTTGAATTCAGGTGTTCTTGACCCTGGCCCAGTGCTCTATCCACTGCACCATCTAGCTGGGGGATAAAATTTAATAAAAAGAGATGGTCCCTGCCCTGCAAGAGGAAAACTTGAATTTCGAACCCAGGTTTCCTGATTTCAAATCCAGGGTTCTTTCCATTGCTCCATGATGCCTTTTATTATATAGTATGATGTGATTTTATTGAGTTAGATGAGAAATACAGTGACTAGAGTCTTAGACTTGGAATTAGGAAAATCTTGGTTCAAATCCCGCTATTGAAACTTACAAGTTGTGTAACTATGAGCAAACTTCTTAATCTCTCTGAGCCTTTGTCCACTTTCTAAGACCAGAAGTGAGAGAAAAGCTATGACCCACCATCTGTGGGGGGCCCTTCCACACCAGTGACAGACATCATAGTCCCTCAACTTATTAACAACACCAATAGCACAAGATGCTGTTTTTTTCCTTGCTTACAGCCATCTCTACCAGAATACTGACAAGATGCTTCTAATGAGGCTTTTCCTAGTTCTTTAGGGATCAGCGTAGAGCTCTGCACTCACTGTCTGAATTATTTATGTTTTCCCTCTCTACAGTTTAAGGGGGGTAGCAAAGATTCTTCTCCTTAGAACTCTTTCCATAAATTAAATTTCTAGCACGTTCAAAAAATGTGGACAGTAGAGGGGTAAGGAGGAGGGGATAAGTAATTTACCTTTTAGTTTAATTGCTGTTTTACTGATACCAACTCTTGCTTCTTTCTCCCTGATGTGTTATATGATGAAGAAACTTCTGAGTTTTGTGAAATGTATGGTTCCCTCTCCTCCAAATATATTATAACTCTAAGAAACCTGAATGTGGTCATCCATTTGTTTCCAAGAGAGCTGTCACTAAGCTCCCACCCTCTTTGGAAAAAACATGATTGTGGTGACATTTCAAACTTGGTGTAACCAATGGGGAGGAGAGTGGTCCAAACACTGGAAACAGCAGAAAGTTCTCATTAGATGCTTTACACCAGGGGATCAAATTGTAAAGGTCATCAGAAAGTACTTTGATTCCCAAAAGGTATTTGATATTTACCTTCATTCCAGCATTTTTTTCCTTCCCTGAAAAGCATTTTTATAAATGTGTGACATTGATTCTTCTATAGCCATAAGGGGAACATTCCCACTGAGGTATTTTGCAGAGATGGTAGCTTTGGAGAGAGAAAACATACAAAAAAATATGGGACCTTTCATGAATTTGATGATGCAAATGAAACAGAGAAAGTGAAACCTTAGAAGGGGGGAAATTTCAAAACCTACAAAATAAAACAAAATGTAAACCCACCCTCAAAAGGTAAGGATATCCAGCATTTGTATATTTACAAATATTCTCTCCTTGGAGCCTTATGCTACCTCTGGGAGGTAGATACAACTATTATCTCTGCTATACAGATGAGGAAACTGAGTCAAGCAGAGGTCAAGTGACTTACCTATGGAAACACAGCTGGTAAGTATTTGAGGCTAAATTTGAAGCCCAATTTTCCTTTTATTTTCCTATTTTTAAGTTTTTTATTTTAATTAAATTTAAATTTGATTTTCCTATTATCCTTTAAAAAGGTAGATTAGAGGGATGATAGACTTGGATCTGGAAAGGACCATAGTGTCATCCACTCCAACCTTGTCATTCTGTAGGTGAAGACATTGAAACATAGGGATCAACCTGGTCATGGTCATACAGGTAATTGGCAGAACCAGTATTCAAACCCAGGTCTTCCAGCTTCAAAGCCTTCCTCATATTCCATGGGTTGTGTGGACTTTCTTGGGAGAGTGAAAAGTCTTTGCCTCCCTCTCTCTAGCACTTCCATCTCTGGAAGACTGAAAAGGGGGCTTTCTCCAACTCTTGTTTCCAAGATGTTTCTGGGAGGCAGAGATGCAGTGAGTGGTAGCTTAATCTAACCTCTATCTGCCTCAGTTTCCTAATCTGTAAAATGGAAATATTAATTGCATCAATTTCCCAGGCTTAGTGTGAGGCTCAACTGAGACAGTATTTGTAAAGTGCTTTGCAAAGATAAACTACCTATAAGTGATTAAAAGTTCCCCAGGTTCTCTCAAGACTCTAGAGATGCCAATGAAGACAGAAGCAAGGGAATAGCTCTGATTTCCTGTGAATTGTCTTTCTCGTGAATTGTTTTATGCTCTTGTTCTTAGTCAAGTTTACTCAGAACATTTTTTTATTGATAAACCAGTGCACAGATAGAGGTACAGATAGCATGCTGGGTCAGCACTCAGGAAGACCCCGGTTGCAGTCTCATACCTGACACTTATTGGTTGTGTTCTGGTTGGCAAGTTGCCTAAACTCTCTCAGCCTCAGTTTCCTCATCTGTAAAATGGAGATGATAAGGCCTATAGTATCTACTTCACATATCTATTGTGACACTCAAGAGAATGCATATAAAGTGTTTTGCAAACTTTTAAGTGCTAGAAACCCAAATCAGGGCTTTTGTACTCTGAGGAAGGATAGGATATTTGTACCTACTCTGTGTAACTGACTATAGGAAGACTTGAGTCTTCACTATTATCTGTGTCTTAATTTTCTGCCATTAAAATGTATAGATTTATTGAAAGTAATATTAAAAAGTGTGCCTTGTTATATCTCCTTTTTTGTGTTGTGTCCTTGTATATGCCTGCTTGCCTGCTTCCAGTCCTGGTTCCTTATCCCTGTTCTGGGTTATCCTAATTGGCTAAGATGCAAATGTGATATTTAAATTCCCCAGGATGACATGAAATGCTATGTTTGATATTTGAAGCCCTTTGAACCCTACCCCTTTCCAGTCCTCTTACATTAAAGTTCTTTCTATGTATGCTACAATACAATGATATATTTGTAGTTCCTTGAACATGACACCTTTTTATTGGCTGTACCCCTTGCCTAGAATGTTCTCTCTCCTCCCTTTTGCCTCCTGGAATTCTTTAATAAAATAGCTAGCATGTATATTAGGGCAGCTAGATGCCATAGAGGATAGAGTGTTGGGCTTGGAAGGAAGACTCTTCTTCCTGAGTTCAAATCTGGCCTTAGACACTTACTAGCTGTGTGACCCTGGGCAAGTCACTTAATTCTGTTTGCCTAGTTTCTTCCTCTGTAAAATAAACTGGAGAAGGAAATGGCAAACCACTCCAGTATCTTTGTCAAGAAAGTCCCAAATGGGATCACAAAGAGTTGGACATAACTGAAAACAACTCAACAAGAACAACATTTATATTGTACTTATGATGTTCCAGGTATTGTGCTATGCGTTTTACAGTTATTATCTCATTTGTATTCTCATTATAATCCTGGGGACATAGGTGCTATTATTATTCCCATTTTACAGGCAAGGAAACCAAGGTTAAATAGGTTGGTTGCAGTCCCATAGCTACTAAATGTCTGAGACCAGATTTGAACAACCTGACTTGAGGTCAGGAGCTCTATCCACTGTACCCCCTAGGTACATTTAAGGCTGAGTTAAAATATTGTCTTCTATAAAAAGGCCTCTCCTCTTGTCATTTCCCCAACAATCCCTCCTCTAATTATGCCTTCCCTGTGAGATTCCCTCCCATTTACGATGTCTATATCTTGCATGTACCTAGTTGTTAACTTGGGCCATTAGAATATGAGTTTCTTGAGGGAGGGGACTGTTTTTGGCTTTTCTTTGTATCCGCAATGTGTAGTCCAGTACCTGACACATAGTAGGTGATTAAATGTTGGCTTCCTACTTTATATAATAAGAACAGCTCACATTAAAATAATACGTTGAGATTTATAAAGCATATTTCTCACAAGAGGTTGGTAGTGTAATTGTAATTGGGACTTGGGAATGCTAACAACTGCCCATTGCCACCAAATACTAAACCTAAGAACCTCAACAAACATGTGGACAAGACATTCAGTAGCATTTACAATTTGAGTTCCACCGCCTGCTTCAGTTTATGCCTTTCTCCCAGAAACATCAGATGGTATTTTCAAATCAAAGGCATCATCTGCTTCCAAGCAGATTCAGTTCATGTGCCTTTTGACAGGCAAGAGAACTTCAGTTCCCATTCTTATGAATGTACCACATCGACAATCATTCCTGTTCTTTACCTCTCATCTTTCATCTCTTGCTTTCTTATGGCTCCTTAGCTACTGCCTAGAAACATCCATCATCCTTGAAAAACCTTCACCTGACCCTTCCATCCCCTCAAGCTATCATCCTATAGCTGTCCTCTCTTTCACAGCCAATCTCTTGGAAAGGGCTTTCTTCTCTAAATATCTTTGCTTAGTTATTACCCATGCAGTTCTCAGGTCTCTTAAAATTAGGCTTCTGATGGCAAGGCTCTTTTGAATCTGCTCTTTCTAGGATTATCAAATGATCTTTTACCTGCTTAGACAGTTAGAAACTGAGGATTTAGAGACAGCTAGATGGCAAAGTGAATAGAGCCCTGGACTTAGGAAAGCCTGAGTTTAAATCCTGCTAACTAGCCTTTGAGTCTGGACAAGTCATTAACCTCTTCTTTACCTCAGTTTCCTTATCTGTAAATGAGGTTAAAATAACATCTGTCACTGAGTTGTCAGGATCAAATGAAATAGTCGTAAGGGGAACATAAGGGGAACGTAAAATTCTTTGCAAACCTTAAAGTACTATCTGAACGCAAGCTGCTACTACTCTTTCTTCTTCTTCTACCATCACCAGTACAACCACCACAGCCACTACTCCTTCCTCCTCTTCTTCTTCCTCTTTCTCTTTTCTCCTTCCTCTTCCTCCTCCTTTTTCCCCCCTTCCTTCCCATCCTCTACTTCTTCTTCTTCTCCTTCTCCTCCTCTCCTCCACCTCTTCCTTCTTTTCCTCCCTTCTCTTCTTCTTCAACAAGGATGCTCAATCCAGTGGCTTTTTTGGATGCTTATCATTCTTGACCGCTGTGCAGCTTTTAACACAGTTAACCATTCCTTCTCTGGATGTTCTCCTCCTTTAACTTCTATGACACTTACTCTTTTCTTTTATGGACCTGAATACTTTCCCTCCCAGTCTCCTTCACTGATTAATCATCCCAGCCCCCTAATCCCTAAAAGAGCGCAAAGTACCCCTGAGCGTGAGATGTTATTATTCAACACTATTTCAGATCTTCCTTTCATGCTACACTATTTCCCTTGGTCATCTCATAAACTCTTTTGGATTTCATTTATCACCTTTACACAGGTCATTCCCAGATCTATTAATTCAGCCCTAATAAATATCTCTTCTGAACTCTAGTGCCACACTACTGACATATGCTGGCCCACCTGGATGATCCATCAGCATTTCAAGCTCCACATGTCTAAAACGGAATTCATCTAAATTCACCCTCACGCCGAACTTACTTATTTTCTTTCCAGAATACCACCATTCTCCCAGTCACCCAGGTTGGTATCATTCTTGACTATTCTCTCGTTCACTGACTCTCTAATTTCCCCTTCCCTCATTCAATTATTACCAAATTTAATTGTTTTAACCTCTATTACCTATTGCAATCTGTCCCTTTACTCACACTCACATTATAGGGAAGGGATTGGGAGGGGCTGGACCTGATTTCATTAATGGAAAGAATTCTTGGGTGAGGAAACTCTCTTTACCAACACAGACCAGCATCTTCTTTGCAACTATAAGTCTAAATGCCTTAAGAACTCAGAGGGTAAGTGATTTGCTCAGAGTCACTTAGCCAGAGGTAGATCTTGACTCAGGTCTTCTCGTCTTTGGGTCCAGCTCTTTGACCACACTGTCCCTCATAGTATACGTTCTTCCATTCACATGTTGTAATATGTTTTCATTTTGTTGTTATTGTTCAGTTGTTTTAGTCATGTCTGATTTTTCATGACCTCATTTGAGGTTTTCTTGGCAGAGATACTGGAGTGGTTTGCCATTTCCTTCTCCAGCTCATTTTACAGATGAGGAAACTGAGGCAAACAGGCTTTAGTGACTTGCCCAGGGTCACACAGCTGGTAAGTGTCTGAAGCCTGAGTTGAATTCAGGAAAAGGAATCTTCCTGACACCAGGCCCAGAACTCTATCCACTGTCTCTAATCTAGATATAGTTTCCAAATTTTTCTGCCTTTTTTTTCTGAAAACCTCTGAAATCTTCCATATTGGAAACTTCCAAGCCTCATAGAAGTCAAGGGATATTCTAGGCCAATCCATGACAATGCCCTGCCTATGATACTGGAGATGCAAATCCACTCAGATGTGCCTAAGTATCCCAGCCTATATATCCAATTCATAATCCCTGCCTGGATCATTATGTTGCCCAGACATGGAGAACATGAAGACCCCAGGCATCTGACCTCTCAGTGAGGAGTGATGAGAGCTTGTTATAGCTTGAACCTGTCAAATCAAAGAGTGACCTCTCAGACTGTCATTGTTGAACATGCTTTCTCATTCCATCATCAGTGTGAGTCTCCTTTCCCTACTGCTGATTGCGCTCAGCCATGCCTTTTCTTCCTCTGTAATTTTTCCATAAATCCTCCACAAAGGATCATCATATCACCCTGCTGCAGGACTTCCTACTGGACCTTTAAAAATATTTAATGGATACTAGTGAAACACTCAGGCTGTCCATCTGTTAATCTTCCTTCTTGCCATTCTAGGATCTAAAGCTTGAAGAGAACTCAAAGGCCATTCAGTCCAACCCTTTCATTCTACAGATGAAGAAACTGAGGCCCAGAGAAGAGAAATGATTTGTCTGTCCTGGGGCCCTCATCTCCAGAGCTTGACTATTGGGAAGGAAGATAACCCTACAGGTCATCCAGTCTGCAGCTATCATTTGACATCAGGGAGTTATAGGGCATCCATATCTATGACCCGGAAGCCACCTCCAAAGCCATCTAATCCTACCACCATTCTTTACGTTACAGCTGAAGAGGGGGCTATCACCAGTCATCTTGACCTATGTCTCGATACTGGACTCCAGTGACTCTGGAGGAGAAAATAAGCTAACGACTTTTCCTATTCACTTACAAATGAAGACATAACCTTCCTCTGTCTTTGGGATTCTTGAACAAAGGACAAAGAACAACAACAGGACAGATGAAGAAATTGAGACTCAGGGAAGCCTTTTTTTTTTTTTTTTTTTACCCTGATCATACAGGTAGTAAGCATCAGATTAGAACCCAAGTCCTCTGACTCCAGAGCCAATGTATGACATTCCTTTTCTGGCTATGTTGTTGTTCAGTCATTTTAGTCACATCCTACTCTTCGTGATGCCATTTGGAGTTTTCTTGGTAAAGATACTGGAGTGGTTTCCCATTTCCTTCTCTAGCTCATTTTACAGATGAGAAAACTGAGACAAATGGCGCCAAGTGACTTGCCCAGGGTCACACAGCTAGTAAATATCTGAGGCTGAATTTGAACTTCTGTCTTCCCGAATCCAAACCTGGCTCCATTCACTGAACCATTTAGCTGCCTCAGCTGCCCATCACTGATGCCTTTTACACAACTTTCTGCACACAGATCATTATAATCATTATAATATTCTGTAGATCTCCAGGGAGGGACAGAGAAAAGTACTTTGTATAAATTTTGCATTTCTTTATTTGTGTACGTTATTTCGGTCCCCATTGAAATGAAAGTTCCTTCAGAAGGAGGATTGTTTCATTTTTTGTTTCTGTATCCCTTGTGGCTAGCACATAGTAGGTCCTTAAAATATTTTTTAGAATAAATGGAATTGAATTGTGAGGTGGCCTAAATTCCCTATATTATTATAGAGCATTTATATACTCTTTTGCTTGTATCTGAAAATTCTTCATTCACATGCCACAGTTGCAATATCAATTCTCATCACAACCATACAATTATAAATAAATACAAACTATATTCAGAATAATTAGATGGTAACCACGGTGGGAGAAAGGAGAGACACAATTCCAGGGGGAGGGAGCGAGGACAAGAAAGGCCTCATGTAGAATCTCCATGGTTGGGAGGCAGGCATAGCAGAGTGGCTGGAGATCTGACCTTGGAGCTGGAAGGATCTTTGTTCAAGTCCTGACACATGCTGGCTATGTGTGATCCCATGTTAATTCCTTCACTTATCAGTGTTCTGGGCCAGTCGTGTCAAACTCAACAAGCACCCTGGTCACTCAATCAAACATAGATACCTGCTGCATGCATATTGACTTAGAAAACCATCTATTAACATTATCCAAGTTGTATTCTATTTTTATTTATTTCGACTTAGAAAATCATTTATTAACATTATGTTGTATCGTATTTTTATTTATTTTGTTAAGTATTTCCTAATTATATTTTAATCTGGTTTGGGCTGTCCTCGGGTTTTGCAGGCCTCAAAACAACTCTCCAAGACTATAAATTGCTGAGAAATTTAAGCAGAGTGGGTTTTGTCACTCAGAAATTCTCTGTACCATGGGGATCTTGGGTTCAGTCTCTATCCTGTTGAGAGGCAGCAAGATCTCAGAGATAAGAGTGCTGGCCTTGAAGCTAGAAGGTATCAGTGGTATAACAGAGAGACCACTGGCTCTTTCAGGAGAGGACCTAGGTACAAATCCTACCTCTGATTTTTTTCTCTCTCCACCCAGAGACCCTGGATAAGCCCCTTGGGATCTCAATTTCCCCATCTATAAAATGAGAGGCCTCTGAAGTCCCTTCCGACTTTGCATCTATGACCTTATGAGATTTAAGTCTGGCCTCTGGCACCTACTGGTTGTGTGACCTTAACCAAGTCACTCATACGGTTAGTGCTCTAAGAAACTAAGAATATGAAATGCAGGGAAGGTATTCATCTGAATTTGTAGAGGAAGCCTTTGACTAGGAATTGTTTATGTATTTTATTTTATATTTTGCTATTTTTCACATTTGTCAGGGACCAGGATCTTTCACACTCACTATCTTTGGGAAGAGCAATGACCATACTGAACCGCTCACCTATCTGTTAATGACTTCCCCAATCCCACTGGCAGCTTCAGTGTTTTTACTCTGTAATGAAATCTGGCCAGTCTGAGACCAAAAGGGAAGCATTTATGACTGTGACAACTTTCACATTTCTGGCAAGAAAAATCCTGAATAAGCAGCAACTAATAAACCTGCCCCCAAAGGGAGGCGAATCTGACTCTGGTGAGACACAGAGACAGATATTAAATGTAAACCTGTTTCTTACAGAAGGAGAGATTTAATTACTGAGAATGTAGGTCAGGCTTCATTCACTGCTATACATTGATCCAACAATATTGTGTGTCTCCACTCCAGAGATGGTGGAGGGGGAAAGCTGAGTCTCTATCTAGAATTTCCCAAGTGGGTACGCAGCCAAAGGAAACCTCTACTGGGAAACTGAAGGACAAAAAGGTTGAACGCATTTGAATTTGAGATATCTTTGTCTTCAGGATTTCTTAAGGGCTTCGTTAATATTCCCAGGAGAGGTCTGAAGTCTTGTCACCCCTTACCCATGACATCCCTCTTCTGGACCTTTGCCCAGGCTGTGCCCTGCCTAAATGCTCTCCCTTCTCACCTCTGTCTCCTTTGATCTCTGGTGTCCTATACAGATCAGCTTAAGGGCCATCTACTACATGAGGCCTTTCTTGTCCTCACCTTCTCCCCCTGGAATTGTGTCTCTCCTTTCTCCCACCATTGTTACCATCTAATTACTCTGAATATATTTTGTATTTATTTATAATTGTATAAGCTATTTTCCCTAATGGAATGTAAGTTCTTTGAGTCCAGGGACTGTTTCATGTTTGTCTTTGTATCCCCTGTTCCTAACAAAGGATCGGTCAATAGGAGGCCTCTGATATATACTTATTGACTGAACTTAAAAGTGGGGAAAATTTATGCTTGGGTTCTTCCTCCTTTCCTTCCTGTCTTCTTTCCTTTTTCCTTCTCTTCTTTTCTTCTCTCTTCCTCTCTTCATCTTTCTTCCTTCCTTCATTCCTTCCTTCCTTTGTTCCTTCCTCTTTTCTTTCCTTTTTTTCTTTCTCCTATTTTCCTCTCCCTCTCTTCCTCTTCCGTTCTTCCTTCCTTCCTTCCTTCCTTCCTTCCTTCCTTCCTTCCTTCCTTCCTCCCTCCCTCCCTCCCTCCCTCCCTCCCTCCCTTCCTTCCTTCCTTCCTTCCTTCCTTCCTTCCTTCCTTCCTTCCTTCCTTCCTTCCTTCCTTTCTTCCATCCTTCTTTCCTTCCTTCCTTCCTTCCTTCCTTCCTTCCTTCCTTCCTTCCTTCCTTCCTTCCTTCCTTCCTCCTTTCCTTCCTTCCTTTCTTCCTCTCTCTTCCTCTTCTTTCCTTTCTCTTTCTTTCTTTCTCCCTTTCTTTCTTCATCAGAGGAACAAAACTCTGGAATAGATCACTGAGAGTGATTATGGTAGAGAAGGGATTACTACTTCAGGGAGGAATGACCTTTAAGGTTGCTTTTATGATTCCATTATATATGAAAGTCAAAGAGGCACAGACAGCATGATGTAGTAGAAAAGTACAGATGCTGGACCCAGAATCGGGAACCCTGGGTTCAGATACCATTGCTAGCTAGTTGAATGACACTGGGTAATACTTAACCTCCTTTTGTCTCAGATGCCTTATCTGAAAAATGAAGATGACACATGGGAGACAATGTGATATAGTGGAGAGAGGGATAGATTTAGAGTCAATGAACCTGGCTTCGAATTCTGGCTCTGCCATTTATTGGGGAATGACTTTGAGCAGGTCATTGAATCTCTGTGGACCTCAGTTTCCTCAGCTGTTAAATGAAAGATTATACTAGATGATCTGAGGACCCTCTTAGTTCTTGATCTGTAGAGTTATAATCTCTTGGGTTTGGGGGAGGAAACTGTTTTGTAAACCCAGAGTGCCTTATAAATGCTAGTTATTTTTGGTTTATAATGATTAAAGGCGTGTGAGCTATTATTACTACATCCTTGGAGACCGTCAAGAAGCAAATATATACCTACCCCACTTGGATGGTTCAGAAATTGATCTGCCAGAAGGCAGGGGACTAGACCACATGATCTCTCCAGGTCCTCGCTATCATTCTTAATGAGTCCCAAAAGACATATTTTCTAGGGTGTGATGAATTCACTAGAGCATGTTCATTCTCTTAAAATCCTTTAGAATTTGCCACGTTAGATTTGTACCCACATTTTTATTCCTTAACAGAAAGTCAATGTAGTGGTATAAAGTTAGGCTTAGAGTAAGGGAAGTCTAGGTTCAAATCCTGCTTCTAACACTTAATGGCAATGCTCTTTAGGCCAGATACTTAATCTAAACTCTTCAAGGCTATATAACTTTTAGAGTAGATGCCAATCTGTACTGATAGAAGGAATTTCCTCACTGGAAGTTTTCCACACCAATGAAATCACTGGTCTGGTCCACATACAATAATAATTGGCACATTTGTTGTTCAGTTGTGTTTAATTCTTTGTGATCCCATTTGGAATTTTCTTGGCAAAGATGTTGGAGTGGTTTGCCATTTCCTTCTCCAGCTCATTTTTACAGATGAGGAAACTGAGGCAAATAGGGTTAAGGGACTTGCTCAGGATCACACAGTTAGTAAGTGTCTGAAGACAGATTCAAACTCAGGAAGAGGAGTCTTCTTGACTTCAAGTGTGCTTGGCGCACTATGGCACCACCTAGCTGCCCTAATGGGCACATTTTGAAGTTTGCAGAGCACTTAGTATCACACGTTTCCTCATTTGACCCTCACATCAGCCCTAGGAGAAAGAAAGGTACTATGGATAGTATTATCCCCATTTTATAGATGAGGAAGCAGAGGCTCAGCCAGTAAGTGACAAAGGCAGGATGTGTACTGACCTGTCCTCAATTCCAGGTCCAACACATTATCAAACCATATATTGTGCCACCTCTTAAAATCTTGCTTAGAAAATATACCATTAGATTGTGAGCTACCTGAGACCAGGAACTATTTTTGCCTTTCTTTGTATCCCCAGTGCTTAGCACAGTTCCTGGCACATAGTAAATGTTTAATAAATAAATGCTTGTTGACTTTATTCAAAGTAGCTAATCTAGAGACTGCACAGAAAAAGCTGTCATCAGACTAAATGCGTAGAAATGGAAACTGCCTAAGTAGAGGTGACATCTAAGTGCTGGTGGTGCCCTGAGTGCTGGACCCAGAATCAGGAAGACCTGAGTTCAGATCCAGCCTCAGCTGTGTGACCCTGGGAACAGTCATGTCACCTCTTTGAGCCTTAGTTTCCTTGACTGTAAAATAGGGATAATAATAGCACCTACTTCACAGGGTTGTTGTGAAATATTTAAAAAAGGCTTAGCATGGTGGCTGGCACATAGTAGGCACTTAATAAATGCTTACTTAGAGACACTAACTGTGTGGCCCTGGGAAAGTCACTTAACCTTGTTTGCCTCAGTTTTTTCATCTGTAAACTGAGTTAGAGAGAAATGGCAAACCATTCCAGTGTCTTGGCCAAGAAAAGCCAAAATGGGGTCACGGAGAACCAGACACGACTGAAAAAAAATTGAACAATTACAAAATAAATGCTTTTTCCCTTCTCCCTTCCCTCCATGGAAACAGTGCCAGCCTGCAAAAATATGTATTCAGTCTATTTCTTCCAAGATTCTATCAGAAGAATGCCTGAACTGTGATGTATTTATCTGCAGTTCACTTCCTTCTCCATCACTTTTTCCCCATTCCTTCTCCCAACCTGCTATTTTGATGATGAAAGATTAATTTCTTCCCAATGAAAAAGAACAGCCAGATAATTCCAGTGGGTTTTGTTAGAGCAGCAAAAGTTTTTGCACCTTTAGAACACTGCGGCAAGGCACCATTCCCTTGCACCAAATCAATTCTACAGTGGCACATGATTAATTAGCCTTAGCTTCGATGCTTTCTCCTGCCTTGAAGCACATGCTCTGAACTTGGTGGCAATTCATCTTTTGGGCTTTATTATCTACTCTTATCTGCCCTGGATGATAGCAATAGGTTCCTAATTGGGCTCCCTCCATGAAGCTGCCAAATGTACATTCCTGAAGCGCAGGTTTGGCTATGTCATTCCACCGCTCAAGAAGATTCAGTGGCTGTCTCCAGCTACCAGGATGAAAGGCAGACTCCTTGGTTTGACGTTTAAAGCCCTCTGCAATCCAATTCCAATCCACCTCTGTACTCGGCTTCCACCTTGCTTCCTCGAGTGCTGTTCTACTTTCCGGCATGAGAGCCTATTTGCCGTTCCCTACACAGGCCATCCAATCTCCCTCTTTTGTGTCCTTCATGCCTTTTTACCTCCACCCCTTGGAATCCATATCTTTGTCAGCAAGAGCACTTCCTGATCCCCTCTACCTGTTCGTTATCATCCCTCCCCTCCTCTGGAAAGGGGTCTGTACCTATTCTGTATATATTTTATAATCAGAGGATAGAGAGCCAGTCTTGCAGGCAGGAAGACCTGACTTTCAGTCTTGCATTTTTCACTTAATGACTGTGACCCTGGGCAGTCATTTAACCTTTTTTTTTTTTTTTTTTTTTTTTACAATTATGAGCTGCAGAGAAGCATCAGTGTTGAGGCAACTGGGTGGCCCATGCTGGTCCCAGAGTCAGAAATATCTGAGTTCAAATCCTGCCTCAGACAGTGACCAGCTGTGTGACTTTGGGCAAGTCACTCAACAGCTGTCTGGCTCAGTCTTCTCAACTATAAAATGGGGATAATAATAGCACCTCCCTCACAGGGCAATGGTGAGGGTGAAATAAGATATTTGCAAAGGGCTTAGGAGAGTGGCCGACACATAGTAGGCACTTAATAAAGGTTTCTTTCTTTTCTTCCAGCCTTGATAGAGGAAACTCCTTCGTTGGAATTCCCTACACTAATGAAATCAGTCCAGTTCTTATCTCTGTTTTGTGTTTATTTAATCTGTGTACAGTTTCCCCCTCTAGTAGAAGGTGAGCTCCTTGAGAGCAATTGCTTCCCCAGGGCCTCCCATTTTACCTTGCACATCAAAGGAGCTTAATAAATAATTATTGTGCTGAATTTGAAGAACACTGGATCTACAACCCAATTTCAAACCCCACTTCTGATGTTTACTGGCTGTTTGACCCAGAACAAGTTATTGACCTCTCTGGGTCTCAGTTTCCCGTCTGTAAAATGAAAGTTGGGGAGTCTTGGAGGTCCATTCCAGCTCTAGACCTATGACCCTATGAATTCATTCTCACTGCACTTTCACTCAAATTTTAGGCAACCTGAAACATTTCAGCCTATGCCACGCCATTACAGAAATCTTGTAATGTTCTTGGACAAACCTATGTTGTGCATCCACCATTTTAGAGTGAAAACCACTCTATTGTTAAGGAATCACTGGAAAGGGCTAATGTAGACAACTCGGTCAACAAACATTTATTAAGCACTTATTCAGTGCCAGGCCTGGATAGGATAAGTGCATTTAAGATACATCCATCTCCATTTAGATGACCCTTGAATAATTTTTCTCTCTTTGCAGATAAAGACAGATGACCTCAGCTCTGCCATTCCTGATTGGCCCAGCTAGTAGCACCATCTCCTTTTGAAATAACTTTGTCACAAGTTGTACACTCTCCCTTTCCCCCTCCTGCTTCAAGCTCCTTGAGAATAAGGACTATTCCTTTTTCTGTCTTTTTATTAGATGCATACTAAAAGTTTTTCTGAATTTCTTTTTGCATGAACATACCAAATTATCTTTTTTCTTTTCAAAACTAAACAATAATTTTGTTTATACTGTAAAGAAGCATAGAAGGAACTTGGAACCAATTTGACAGAGTTAAGAAAACACTCCTCTAGTAGGCTCTACTTTCCTAGGGACTTGGAGTCCCCAGGATGATAGGTAGGTGTCCTGGGTCCTTCTTGACAATGTCACTGTCCTCAGCAACAGATCATCTCTTTATTCAGATAAAAATGAAGAGTTTGTTTCCAATATTCCAATTTAGCTCTTACAGGTAGAGCACAGTTTTGGAGATGGAGAAAACCAGTTCATGGTGAGCTAAAGGAAAATATTTCCAACGACATGTTCTGTTCCAACTTATATTGTGCAAATCCACAACAAAACTGAGATTAAGTAGGATTTTCCCCCTTCAGCGACTCAGTAACACAGGGATAACGTGCAACTTTATTTTATTTTTATGTAATATAAGTAAGAATTGTTGGCAGTTTACATTTATGGAACTACAAATGGTAAAAGCTGTACAGTATGAATCTAATACTTATGAAATCATCACTTGCCATTACATGTGGCTTTTCAGGTTGAAATGGTGCAGACTTATTTAGCCTGAACTTAAGCTCCATAGAATTTGTTCTCTCAAATCCTGTCCAACTTTGCAAAAGACATTAGACAATGTCATCTTCCCATTGTTAAATTTGCGTTTGGCTCCCTGCATCCCATACCTTCAGCAGAGGATTTCATAATGATTTGTATGTTTGCTTTTAAAACACTGGCATTTCATTTTGTAGAGGAAATAAAAAATGTGAGAAACGAGATAATGTTTCCTCAAGGGGAGATTATAAAAACTTTACTAAAAGCATTAAAGCTTTCTAAAAACTTGATAAAACCATTTTTTGGTTTTGACAGCTGTTATTCCAAAACTGTAAACATTATTGGAGGGACTTTTTGTTAGGGAGTGTTTCTTTTTGTTTCCTCCCTAAGGATGGGATGATACAAGGCTGTTCTGGAACTAACAGAACACAGGTTAATGACAAAAGGCCTTCTACTCAGAGTTCTTCCTAAGTGACTCTCTCTGATTCCATTAAGAGTTTGTTTTGCAAACTGGCCCATTACATCATAAATGTTGGTAAGAAGAAAGCAATTCAAATATTGACTACTGCCATCAAAAAAGGTAAACAAAATAATAGAATCTGAATAAAGAGAAATTATAATGAATAGCATTGGTCCCAAAGAAGAGGTATGTGGAAGCACGACCTTTTCATGCTTCTTTGCAGAGATGCAGGTCCACTGAATGTTATGTATGTTTTTTTCTATGTATTGATTGCTTTTGCTGAACATTTTTTCTTATTCCTTTTTTCAAAAAAAGTTTTTGT
This sequence comes from Notamacropus eugenii, assembly GCF_028372415.1. Taxonomy (NCBI): domain Eukaryota; kingdom Metazoa; phylum Chordata; class Mammalia; order Diprotodontia; family Macropodidae; genus Notamacropus; species Notamacropus eugenii. Next base: position 366,839,358 of record NC_092873.1, on the reverse strand, counting down.
TTTTTATAAAGGATGGCTCTCTGAGAGGGGGAAGAGTACAAGAGGAAATATAAGTGCTGAAGAAATAAAACATACCAATAAAAATCTATTTTAAAAAATTACATTAAGAACTAGATCTATTTTTAGCCTCATTACATAATGGGGAAATGGAGGCACAAAGGTTTTGAGTCACTCTTATAATTTACAGTGATTCAGATACTCCTCTTTATTAATTCCAAACTGTCACTATTGCTTAGATCAAATAGAATCTAGGTGATAGCTTTATTAAAAATTTATTATGCTTAACTTTGATAGAGAAAACCCACACAAAATATATTCTCTGAGTGACAATCCTAAATCAGGTCAATTATGGACAATCATTGAAATGAAAAAGCATTATTATACTTGTCAGTGAATTTGAAAGTGCAAGTCACTTTTTCCTACCAAAGGGAAATGAGGAGTACTTGGAACAGTCCTTCCCAATGTCAGTGGCTATCCTTGCTCATATGCAAAGCTGAAGATGCTTGTTAAACAAATTTGATAAGAAAACTCAGATTTCTCCACTCTAAAATGTGTGATGACCAAAACAGAGGAGAGCTACAGTATTTGCTGTACTTGTGATTATATCCACACACACCCACACACAGGATTTTTACACAACTGGAAGGCAATATGGTATAGCAGAAAAAAGAAATTGGACTGCAAGTCAGTAGGTCTGGATTCTGTTCCTGCCTTTATTGCTAACTAAATGTGTGACCTTGGACAACTCAGCAAACAAGCATTTGATACCTCATTTGATCCTCACAACAACCCTGGGAGGGAGGTACTATTATAATCCACATTTTACTGTTGAGAAAATGGAGGCAGGCAGAAGTCAGGTGACTTGCCCAGGGTCATCTAGCTAGTAAGTTTCTGAGACTAGATTTGAATTCAGGTCTATTCTGACTCCAGGCCCACAGCTCTATTCATTATGCTGTTTAACTGCCTCTATCTTAAAGATACTTTCCATCTCTATCATTTAAGACTTGCACAGTCTTAATATATGATGCCTCATCATGTTTTGGAGTGAATAGTGAGTTCTTCTTCTGTAAATTTTCTAATTACATGTAAAGATAGTTTTCAACATTCACTTTTTCAAACAAGCCTTTGAGTTCCAAATTCTTTCTCCCTCTCTTCCCTCCACCCTCCCCAAGAAGGCAAGCAATCTGATATAGGTGATACGTGTGCAATAATGTAAACATTTCCCCCTTTTTTATGTTGTAAACAAAAGGGAAAAGCCTAAAAAAGGGGGTAATTGCATGTTTTGATTTGCACTCAGACTCCATGGTTCTTTCTCTGTATGTAGATAGCATTTGCCATCATGACTCCTTTGGAATTGTGTTGGATCATTGTATTACTGAGATGAGCTAAGTCAGTCATGGTTTATCATCACACAATGTTGCTGTTATTACGTACAATGTTCTCTTGGTTCTTCTCATTTCACTCAGGATCAGTTCATGTAAGTCTTTCCAGGTTTTTCTGAAATCCTCCTGCTTATTATTTCTTATAACACAATAGTATTCCATTACATTCATGTATCACAGTTGTTCAGCCATTCCCTAACTGATGGACATCCCCTCAATTTCTAACTCTTTGCCACCACATAAAGAGCTTCTATAAATATTTTTGTACATGTGAATCCTTTCCCCTTTTCTGTGATCTCTGTGGGATACAAGCCCCTTAGTGGTTGGATCAAAGGGGTATGCATGTAATGATTGCCCTTTGGGCATAGGTCCAAATTGCTCTCCAGAATGGTTGGATCAATTCACAACTCTACCAATAGTGAATTAGTATCCCAATTTCCCCACATCTTCTCCAACATTTATCATTTTCCTTTTCTGTCATATTAGCCAATCTGATAGGTGTGAGGTGGTTCCTCAGAACTGTTTTAATTGGCATTTCTCTAATTAATAGTGATTTAGAGCATTTTTTCCTATGACTATAGATAGCTTTAATTTCTTCTTCTGAAAACTGCCTATTCATATCCTTTGGCTACATAACATTTGTGGAATGACTTGTATTCTTATAAATGTGACTCAGCTCTCTCTATATTTGAGAATTAAGGCCTTTATCAGAGATATTTGCTATAAAGATTGTTTCCCAGCTATCTGCTCTCCTTCTAATATTGGTTACAATGGCTTTGTGCAAAAATCTTTTAATGTAATAAAAATTATCCATTTTGCATTTCATAATATCTTCTGTCTCATTTGATCATAAATTCTTCTGTTCTCCATAGATCTGACAGGTATAGCTCTACTAATTTGCGTACTGTATCACCCTTTATGTCTAAATCATGAACCCATTTTGATCTTATCTTGGTATATGTTGTGAGATGGGGGTCTATGCCTAGTTTCTGCCACACTATTTTCTAGTTTGCCCAGCAGTTTTTGTCAGATAGTGAGTTCTTATCCCAGAAGCTGTAGTTCTTAGTTTTATCAAATAGTAGATTATTATAATCATTTACTACTGTGTCTTGTGTACCTAATCTATTCCACTGATGCAGTACTCTATTTCTTAGGCAGTACCAAATAGTTTTGATTTTTGCTGCTTTATAATATAGTTTTAGATGTGATATGACTAGGCCCCCTTCCTTTGCAATTTTTTTTCACTAATTCCCTTGATATTCTTGATCTTTTTTTCCAAATGAATTTGTTATTATTTTTTGTAGCTCTATAAAATCATTTTTGGTAGTTTGATTGGTATGGCACTGAATAAGTAAATTAAGTTAGGTAGAATTGTCATTTTTATTATATTAACTCAGCCTACCCATGAGCAATTGCTATTTTTCCCAGTTGTTTAGATCTATTTATTTGTGTGAAAAGTGTTTTGTTTTCATGTAATTCCTGAATTTGTCTTGGCAAGCAGACTCTCAAATACTTTATGTTGTCTACTGTTATTTTAAATGGAATTTCTCTATCTCTTGCTACTGAGCTTTGCTGTTAATATACAGAAATGCTGATGATTTATGTGGGTTTATTATATATCCTGCAACTCTGCTAAAGTTGTTAATTATTTCAAGTAGTTTCTTAGTTGATTCTCTAGGATTCTCTAAGTGAACTATCATACCATCTGCAAAGAGTGATAGTTTTGTTTTCTAGTTGCCTATTCTAATTCCTTCCATTTATCTTTCTTCCTTTATTGTTAAAGCTAACATTTCTAATACACTATTGAATAATAGTGGTAATAATGGGCATCCTTGTTTCACCCCTGATGTTATTGGAAAGGCTTCTAGCTTATGCCCATTACAGATAATACTTACTGATCGTTTTAGATACTACTTAGCATTTTAAGGAAAACTCTATTTATTCCTATCCTCCTAGTGTTTTTAATAGGAATGGATGCTGTATTTTGTCAAAAGCTTTTTCTGCTTCTATTGAGATACTCATATGATTTCTGTTAGTTTTGATAGCGATATGGTCAATTATCCTAATAGTTTCCCTAATATTGAACCAGTCCTGCATTCCTGGTATAAATCCCACCCGGTCATTATCTATTATCCTCATGATAAATTGCTGTAATCTCTTTGCTAATATTTCACTTAAAATTTTTGCATCTATATTTGTTAGAGAGATCGGTCTATAATTTTCTTTCTGTTTTGACTCTTCCTGATTTAGGTATCAGCACCATATTTGTGTCATAAAAGGAACTTGGTAAAAATCCTTCTTCACTTTTTTCCCCCAAAAGTTTATTTAGCATTGGAATTAATTGTTCTTTAGAATTCACTTGTAAATCCTTCCAGCTCTGGAGATGTTTTCTTAGAGAGTTTATTGATGGTTTGTTCAATTTCTTTTTCTAAAATTGGGTTATTTCATTTCCTCTTCTGTTAATCTGGGTAATTCATATTTTTGTAAAAATTCATCCATCTCACATAAATTGTCAGATTTATTGGCATAAGGTTGGACAAAATAGTTCCTAATTATTGCTTTAATTTTTTCTTCATTGGTGGTGAATTTACCCTTTTCATTTTTGATACTAGTAATTTGGTCTTCTTTCTTTTTATAAATCAAATTAACCAAAGGTTTATCTATTGGGTCTTTTTTCATAAAACCAGATCTTAGTTTTGTTTATTAGTTCAATAGTTTTCTTAATTTCAATTTTATTAATCTCTACTTTGATTTTCAGGGTTTCTAATTTAGCAAATTTGGAAATTTTTAATTGGTTCTTTTTCTAGCTTTTTTAATTGCATGCCCAATTCATTGATCTACTCTTTCTCTTTTTTATTCATGTAAGTACTGAGAGATGTAAAATTTCCCCTAAGTACTGCTTTGGCTGCATCCCACAAATTTTGTCATCTCATTATTGTCATTCTCTTTGATGAAATTATGATTGTTTCTATGATTCGTTGATTAATCCACTCATTCTTTAGGATTAGATTATTTAGTTTCCAATTAATTTTTTATCTATCTTTCCATGACTCTTTATTATTTGTAATTTTTATTGCAACATGATTTGAAAAGACGCAGGTAATATTTCTGCCTTTCTGCATTGGAATGTGAAATTTTTGTGCCCTAACATACAGACAAGTTTTATGTGGGTGCCATGTATCACTGAGTTAAAGGTGTATTTCTTTCTATTCCTATTCAGTTTTATCCAGAGATCTATCATACCTAACATTTAAAAATTCTATTCACCTCTTTATTCTTGTTTATTTTGTGGTTGAGGTCCCCCACTAGTATACTTTGCTCTCTATTTCTTCCTGTAAATCACAACTTCTCCTCTAAGAATTTGGGTATTATACCACATGGTGCATATGTTTAGTACTGATATTACTTCATTGTCTGATATCTTTTAGCAACATGTAGTTTCCTTCCCTGTACCTTTCAATTAGATCTATTTTTGTTTTTGCTTTGAGATCAGGATTGCTACCCCTACTTTTTTTTCATCTGGTCTTGTGTGACTGTGTATGATTTTCCCTTTTATCTTGGTGTGTTAGGAAGGAATGAATTGGAAAGTCAGCTGACCATTACTTTTAGGGTTATACGAGGAGCCATTGTTATAAGGGTATGCAGCGCATTTGGCTGGCAAGTTCTCCTTCTACTTGGTCTCCTACTCTCAAACCCAAGAAAGACCACTTCCACATTAGGGACTTTCCTGACTGAATATTCAGTTTTAATGGGAAGCCTCACCCTCTGGTGCTAGAAGAAATTTCATGAAATTTTCCTCTGCCTGGTAGGTAAATGGAAGAAACGGTAAGCAGAAGGAACAGATGTGAACACAGTAGGCATCTTATGTTGAATGAATGAATGAATGAAAAAGATGCCTGAAGAAAGGAGAGGAATTACGCAGAGAGCATGGGTGACTCATCTATACCATCTACTATCTGAGACGACTGGTGGTATAGAAATGAAACTAGATGCTTTTATGGAACGTTGTTTTGTGAACTCCTTAGTGTTTTCAGATGGACATTTCAGAGGCTTCCTCACATATGGAAGGCAACCAAAGCAACTTGGTATACAAATTGCAGTGAGACATAAATTTAAAGAATTAATGTATTATCAAAGTGTTTCAATGAAAATGTGAAAACATTCACATACTTTTTCAATAGATGATTTAAATACAAATAATTTTCAGTCATATAGCTTATTTCCAAAGGAAGAAATAATTGCTTGTATAATTTTTGCAAAGATTGAATTCCTTGCCATTTCGAAAAATCTGAATAGATTATTATTTATTAAAAATGATTAGCATATCAACAGTGGACTATCCTATAGGTTAGTGTTGAAATGAACTGAATAGGAAATGTGCATGGGAAACACTTACATGGGATGTTTGGTTTAAACAAACAGGATAAATTCATTGTCCCCTATTTCACAACTTCTGCAAATGGTGTAGTTTATCCCCATTGCATGTTGCATGTTAGCTTCACTAGCTGAAGCTATTTTGAAAATGATGTCACTCTATCCTGTGGCTTGATTCTCTACAAGAAACTTTCAGTTCTTTTGGTTGGGAGGGTCTCTAGGGCAATCTTCTTCACTCTCCTCCAAGCAGGACAAGTTCAGTGCACTTGTAACAGGGTGGGTCCATGACGTGGTCTGTGTTACATGACTGAAGAGAAACAGAGAAAACAGTAAGAATTTTCCAGATAATCGTCTCATTTATATATAGAGATGCTGTTAAAAGCGAAGTTGATTCTCCACGGTGGTCTCCCTTTGAGAGGATTCTCAAGTGACATTCCTCACTTGGAAATGTATCAGAGAAAACAAAATGATAAAATTCACCCGATGGAATTAAAGGCTGAGAATGTCAGACAGAATAATTTTTTAAGTCAGAATGATGGCGACTCAACATTTCCAGATTCTCAAATTATGCTAGGAAGTAGTAACTATTAAGACTCTTTGATACTGGTTAGCAAATAAAAAAGTTATCAATGAAACAGACTAGGTAAGAAAGAACAAAGAGCAATTTAATATTGTTAATTATCTTGGGTTTTTTAAAACCAAAGATACCAGCTGTTAGGAGTAAGGATGACAAAAGCTTCTGGGCAAAGGGGGAAGCTCTTGGGCAGACATTAGTACATCGTATACAGAAACCATAATAAGCTCCAAATGGATATATGATCTAAATATAAAAAGTCACATAATAATACATGACTATATAGCAATAAATAATAAACACATCACAGGTACATATTATAATAAATACACACATATAAAAACAAATTAGAGGAGAATGGAAGGTAGTTCCTTGCACAACTATGAGTAGGGGGAAAATTCTAAACTAAATGTGCTATAGAGATGATCTTAGAAGATAAGCTGTATTACTTTGACTACATAAAATGGAAAAGTTTTTGTCCAAACATAATCCATGCAGTTGAAATTAGAAGAAAAGTAGATAAGTGGGGGAAAAAATCTTTGCAGCAATAAGAACTAAGGTATTCCTTAATAGATAAATGGTCAGTGGACATGAACAAGTAATTCTCAGATGAAGAAATGGAAGGTGCAACAACCACATGAAAGAATGCTCCATATCTTTAATAACAAAGACAAATTATGTGGGGAGGGTAGGAGGGAGTCTTTGGGAAGTGGTTGTGATGTAAAACAAAAGTCAATACGGCATTTGAAAAGAAAAAAAGTTATCAAATAGCGTAGAAAAATCTCTGCCTTAACACCTTCTCTTTGCTAGACATCAGTCAATCTAGTGCTTCTTAAATTTACTAAGGCCATATCTTTTTAGTACGGAGATTTTGTTTTTCCAGTAAATCTGACACTTTTAAGTTCTGTAGAAAAAGTTACATTTTTTTCTTGCTCTTTGTGCCATCTCAGAGAGCAAGGATATATAGTGAGATACTTCATGCCATTCCCCCTGAAGTAATGACATTTCTATGTTGCTTTAAGGTTAATAAAAGGCTTTCCTCAAAACATCCCCTTAAGGCAGGTAGCAATAGTTATCCCCATTTTACAGACAAGAAAACCAAGGCGCTCAGTGAGATTTTTGAGGGTAAATGGAATTTGGAGATGTGATTTTATTACCTTGTATTTAAAAATATTTGTGGGACTTGCATTTAATGGAATTGGGATATAGCATGAAAAGGGTAGGGGTGAGGAAAGAGAAGAACATTGATTGGACTTGGAGGATCTGGGTTTCAATCCTGCCTCTGATGGCTACCAACTGGGTGATCTTAGTCAAGTGACTTAAGTTCCCTGGCATCAGTTTCCTCATCTATTAAATGAAGAGGTTGAACAAGATGACCTCTCAGGCTCCTTCTAACTTTAGATTTGTAATTGAATGTCACATTGTAGGGTGCTCACAGTTAGCATAAACTGCCAATTAGGACCTAGCATTTGCTGAAATAGAGAAATTCTAAGAAGAACTTGATGGGATCTTCCAAAGTCAGCATATGCCCTGATAGTACATCATCATAAAGGTAGAAAGAGAGGTTGAAAGGAAAGAAACATGTTGGAAAACATGGTATGTGATTTTGTAAAAATTAAAGGGTCCGATGATTTTAGGAAGCTTTAAGCATACATATCAGAAATGCTCTTCAAAAAGTGAGTTGGAAGGTGCTCGATGTACACAGTGAACAATGAAACTTTTTTTAAAAAAACTAACTATATCCTAACAAACAGGAAATGACTTGTTATTAACAAGAAAGTTATTTCCAAATTAGGTGTCTATATGTAACAATTAGGGAAAAAATAACAAATTAGAGAAAACATGAAGATGAAATGACTTTGTATGTAATAACATCTCCAACCTGATTTATTAAAAAGGCCATGGATCCTTGTAAAAATGGGAAACAGACAAAAGTAAAGACATTGACTGTCACGATTTTCTAAAGAAGTTTAATCAGTGTAAAACAGTTGCTATAACAAGGTGAACCAAAGGGCACAGAAACCAACTTGGCCAGCAAACACCTGATCTTGCCAAGGGTAAGACAGGGCAGCCAAGGGCAATGCCAAGTAAATACAAGCAACAGTTAGAAAACATTTCAGAGGATGGTGGTAGAAAATTATGTGTAGTTACTACCTTACAAAATAAAAAAATGATAGGAAGGGAAAATGAGTATAGAGAAAGCCTGTGATAAACCCCGATGTAGGATAGAACAGAAGGAGGAGAAGAAAAAGAAGAACAATAATGGTGACTGGAGCACTGCCAGCAGTGCTAAGATTTGCAAAGCAGTTTACAAATGTTATCCTTTTTGATCCTCACAGCAATCCTGGGACTTAGGTGATATTATCTCATTTTTTCAGATGAGGAAACTGAGGCAGACAGAAATTCAAAGACCTATCCAGTCACACAGCTAGTAAGTGTATGATGCTGAATTTGAACCCAGGTCTTTCTGACTTCAGGTCCAGTGGTCTATCTTTGAACTAGGATAGTAAAAATACCTAGCTCAGAATGTGATGTGCTATATATAAGAAAGTGGAAACAACAGTTATGAAGATGGAGGTCAGGAAGAGTGACTGGACAGGAGCTCATTTAAATGCTATCTATGATGAGGAGGATGATGATGCTACCCTCTTTTTTCTACATCCCACTGAGATTCCCCATACTATAGAATTCCCTTCCCCCCCCCCCCCCCCATTGTAAATGATTGACTGGGTGTATTTCAGAACACAATTCACTGAAGAAGAGGAAAGCCAGAGGGAAATAATGGTGTGGGAATGGATTCCCAAGGTTACAAGTCTAAAGGACCTGGTTCCTGCTTTATAAATCTTTGGGAGATGATAACATATGTGACCAGTAGTGAAGAGAGCCAGCAAACCATTTGGAGGTGCCTCCTGCAATCTGTCATCTAGGGCTCTAAAAATACAATCCTACTCAAAGATCTGATTTCTAAAAGTCGTCATTCAGTGAAGTTATTGAGGCTAAGAACCCGGGACTGAATAAGATCAAGTTCTTTTAACCAGTTCTAAAACTGGATGTAGAAAAGTAGTTTAGCCCTTGAGGCCATATTCCAAATTATTTGCTTATGGTTGCCTGAATCTATGTGCTGGTCTTCAATAAGAGAGCTAAGAGTATGTTCTTTTCTGAATTTATGCTCTATTTCTCTGTTTTTAAGGAAAGAAGGTGTGGAGGAATGCCATCAACACTTTCACAGTGAGTGATCTAATCAAAGCTGCCCAAGTGTTAAGGGATAACTTGAACAGGCAGAATGCTTTATGGTGAGGAATTCTACCATCTTTCTTATTGTGACACAGTGAATTATAATTCTATCGATTGCTATCTATATTGCTAATATGTCCTCAAACTGCTTTAATGAGAAATGAACTTTTTATAGAAACTAATGGTACATTAGCACTTGAGATCTGAACAGGTTATTTTTCTTATCAAGCCCTAATAGAAACAGGAAAGCTGTCTTTTAAAAAAAATGTTGACAAGTACAATAGTTAACACTTATATAGGTTTTTAAAGCTCTCCACAAATACCAATTCATTTGATTGTAGCTAGCACTTATATAGTGCTTTTAAGTTTTACAAAGCATTAGACATAGATGTTATCTCTGAGTTTCACAACTCTGTGAAGTAGTGCTATTATTATCCCTATTTTAGAGGGTAGGAAACTGAGGCTGGGAGAAGGTGACTTTCTAAAAGTCACAGAGGTGGTATCTGAGGTGGGATTTGAACTCAGGTCATCCTGACTCCAAACCCAGAGCTCTTAGACACTGAGCCATCCATGTGCAACACAAGAGATCTCAGATACCATCGCAGTGAAAAGATGAGATACGTCTTGCTCATGGTAAACATTTAAAGCTAAAAAGTACATAAGTTGGATGACATGGCTTTCTTATTTAAAATTTTTATTTTATACATTTTAATTTTTATTAGCATATTTTAACAAGTATTCCAAAAGGACACTTTTAGCTTGGATTAGCTTCATTCCCTTCCTCCTCACCTTCCTCCCTACAATGTTCCTTGGTTAGTTTACAGGAGATTAACAAAATAAAATAAAATCCTGGGCAACACAGAAGATGAAGAAGAAAGAACTTCTTTAACCGAGGGGTGAGTGACGTTGCCTGTTTGCAAAAGTAGACTCTTGAAGAAAATTTTAATGTCTGAAATGTAATAATCTTCAATTTTCTGTTCACTCAAATTGATTATTTTTCAAAACCTCAAACACAAAGCTTCTGCTAAGAAGAAAAACTGCATGGTTGAAGGATTCTGAAGAATCTGAACAAAGATTAGTGGAGAATTCCACTCGGAAATTAGACTTACAGAATCTTTTTATCCAAGTGATAATCCCCCTTAGTACTTTCAAATATTCAAATGAAATGTCCAAAACAATAGTTTTATCTGCTTGTTCTAATACAATCCCTTGCACTAATTAAAAAAAAAAACAACAACAAAGACAAAACCAAAATTAAAACCAAACACATAACCCACTCTCAAACTCCAACTTGTTTTGGCAAGTTAATTGTGTCTTTTTATAGCATGGATTATGGTAGGAACTTGCTGGTGAAAATAAAGCTTAAGCCATGTAGAGATGGAGATGTATGTCATGGACACACTTTTCAAGCCTGGCAATATATCATTTGTAAAGATAGCCTGGACTAATCAGTGGAGGGGATGGGACTATTTGCTTTGAAAGCCTGAGGATCACAGAGGTAGAAGGAAATATAGACATCTTCAAGCCCAACCCTACACTTTACATCTGTTCAGGGAAGTCACTTGTCTAAGGGCTAGGGAACAGGCAGAGCCAGGATTCAAACCCATTTTCTAATTTCAAACCCAGGGTTTTTCCCACCGTATCAGACGGCCTTTTGTAGGGAGTTTTAGGACTTTATTGTGGTGAGTCCTGGAGCCACATGAGTAGGCTGCATACACTATTCTTAATGAACTTACAATCTAATTGGAGAGACCTGTACACAGATCACTGTGATACAAAAGATGGAAATAAACAGAAAACAGCAGTCCAGGGAAAGTATAAAGAGAAATCCAAGGAAGAGCCTGAAATTAACTATTTATTTATTTTTTAAAATACAACAAAATGTTTAATGAGTAAATTCGTCTTTATCAAATATGAAACTGCCAAGGGAGGAGGTGGTAGGAGGGGAGAGGGAGGAGTCCCAGGTAAGGGTGGGAAGAGGCACTTTATGATCCTGAGAGGGCGGAGGACAAGAGTCAGGAGGGCAAAACTGAAGAAGTTTTGGCCCTAAATATAAACATGCTATGTTGCTACTGCCAGGGGAGGAGGGGGGCTCACCCTTCTCATCCCCCATCCCCGTGTGTGTGTGTGTGTGTGTGTGTGTGTGTGTGTGTGTGTGTGTGTGTCCCCGCACCTCAGCCCCTCCTCTGCCCTGAGCTGCAGCCCCCAGCCTTTGGCCTCTGAGGTGCCTCTTCCTCCTCTCCTGGCCAGGGTTGAGTGAGGGGGATGGGATGGAGGGGTCTCCCAGGCAGCTCCAGCCCTGCTCCCTGGCTGCTTCCATCAGAAGTCCCGATGGTAGGAGTTGGGCTCACAGTACTTTGTGACAAGCATTCTGTTGGTGAACTTGTGGCCAGTCAGGCCCTGCATGGCCTCCTGACAGCCAAACACCTATGTGAACTCCACGAAGCCAGGGACCTCCTCGCCATCCATGGGCCAGGGGATCTCGATGAACTTGGGCCACCCCATACTTGCTGCACTCATCCCGAACATCCTCCACAATCTCCTCGTCCAGCAGCTCCTCAGGGCACACCAATGTTCATGAAGCACAGCACCTCTGTGGAGTGGCCACCCATGTGCACCTGCCAGCTCATCAGACCCAGGGCCTGGAGTGCCACCGGCATCTGATTTAACGTTGTATTATTCTTGGCTCCCACACTAAGCCCTCTGTACCAGTAGCTCCCTATTCCCTAGTTGCATCCCATTCAGGCCCGCAATGGTCTGCTCAATGACTTTGATGTCCACATATTCACAAAGGCATAGCCCTTAGAGAGGCCTGTGGCACTATCTTTTACCAGGTTAAAGGTTTTGAGCAATCCGAATGAAGTCAGCAGTTCCTTTACCTGATCATCCCTCAGGTAGTTGAGGAGTCTGACAATGAACAGCTTGTGAGCAAAATCTGGGACCTCAGTGGACACGACACTGGGCATGTAGACAGGGGTTTTCGGACATGCCATGCAGTGGCTGGTAGTCATGGGGCCTTCGGATTTTGAGCGATTGGTCCTGGAAGCGATGCCATCAAAAGCCATGGGCTGAGTTGCCTCATTCACTAATCGGAACTCTAGAAAGGCAAAGTTCTTATCCTGGTTAATCTGCATGTTGCTGCAGCTGGAACTCATCGAAATCCGACATGCTGAGGGGCAGCTAGCCGGGGTGCTCATGCCTTCTCCCTCATCCCGTCGTCCCACCCTACCTGGCCCAGCCTGGCCTGCCTCCCCTCAAATTTGAAATTTATACATGAAAGTTTTTTACCTACTAAATGGCTATATGCACTGGAAGCACTGACTTTTTGGGTGGGTGGATGGGCGGGCAGATAAGTCCCTATTGTATAGGATTCTGCCATCACATTTCAGTTCTACGAAAGTATTGTGGCTAAAGAGCTTTGATATAATCAATGTGATAAGATAATCCCAGATTTACTGGTCTAGAGAACATTCCAGTGTTAGAAATATATCCTCTTTGATTTGTATGTTTGGTAGGTCAGCTGAGAAGAGAGAGTTCAAGTCAGTCCCTTTGACCCTGCTTAATTAATAAAACCTCCATGGCTCATAAAGCAAGATGTTACCACTTAGTGTAAAAAATTTAAAGCCCTAAAAAGAAACGAGGCATCCTATAAAATATGAAAGTCTCTGAGTTGAACATATACTACCCTTCCCCACTCGCCCCTCCTCTCCATTGTTCCTGTGTGGAGATCCATCTGACCTCATTTCGAGAGTAATCAACTGTGGTTCAGAGATGTATCTGAAAACCTACAAAGCTTTAAACTTCCTTTGTTTGACTGATTGCCAAGTCAGCTGTCAGTGACACTTTATCTGCAAAAATGTCAGGGTTTTCTTTTTCCTTTATAATATTAGCAAATTGTAAGGCAAATTTTATAGCTTACCCAAACACAGGAGGAGAGCGCATTTTATTTTATTGGCAAAGAAATGCAAGTGAATTATTTAAATGCCATTATAATTACTCTCCTTATGGTTTGTACTTCCCAGCATGCAAAACGCTTTCTTTCAAAATCAAAATTTAGGACAACCTCTGTTAAAGAGATAAAAAAAGGGGTTATAAAGACAAATAATGTTCTGTTTCTGCAGAAGCTTATTCTCAGTCTCTTTCAACTATAAATGAGGCTGTTTTATCATATTTTCCATTGGGGATGCCATTATGTATATGACATTATGCATATGTATACATATATACATACACATATATTTATTTGCATATGTATATTATTTTGTCATCTTTAATGGAGAACTGAAAAATTGCATTTTAATGATCTTTCCATCTTACAAGATCTTAGATTTAAAGCTGAGACTTCAGAAGTTATCTAATCCTATATATATCTTGCTTGTACACAGATGTTTGTGTGTTGTCTCCTCCAGTAGACTGTGAACTTCTTGAAAGCAGGGGTGGTTTTTTGCCTTTTTTTGTATTCCTAGCACTTAGCACCGTGCTAGTCTTATGATAGATGCTTAATAAATGTTTACCGATTGAGTGATCTAGTTTACTGATTGATCTCATTTTACAAGTGAAGAAACTGAAGTTCTCAAGATAGATTAAATGACTTGCCCATGGTCACACTGCCAGCTAGTAATAAATTAACACATTAACAAGCATTTACCTACTATGAGCTAGGTATGAGTTGGGGATATAAAGAAAGATAAACAACAGTCTATGGTCTCTAGGAGCTCCCAGTCTCACAGCTCACAGGGAGAAGCCAGGATCTGAACCCAAGTCTTCAGCATTCATATCTAGTAATCTTCTACTGCATACAACACAGCGTGTTATATAGTAGGTCCTCAATAAATGGTGCCACCATTGTGCCACCTAGCTGCCCTGGTGACTAAGTGGCACTGTGGTTAGAATGCCAAATCTGAAGTCAGGCAGACTCATCTTCCTGAATTCAAATCTTACCTCAGATACTACTAGCTGTGGGATCCTGTTAAGTCACTTAACCCTGTCTGCTTCAGTTTCCTCATATGTACATTGAGCTGGAGAGAAGGAAATGACAAACTATTCCCATATCTCAGTCAAGAAAACCTCAAATGGGATCATGAAGAGCCAGACAAGCCTAAAATGACTGAACGACAAGACAATTTACTTATCTTTAAGCATGCTGTATTCCTTTCTTTCACCCTCAGTAGAATGTAATCTTGATGGTAGTCACTATTCCAGTTTTTGGTCTTTTTATCCCCACTGCTGAACACATTATCTTATGTTCTGGATAATAATACTGGAAGAAACTTAACCAATGTTGGACTCAAATGTTGGAGCTGATAAAAACCACATACTGGAAACAGTCCTGGGCTTGGAATCTGGAGGACAAACACTGATCCCCATTTTGCTTAGAATGGTACTCATATGACCATGAGCAAGTTATTTAATCTGAGCCTTAGTTTCCTCATTTGGAAAGTGGATATAATAATACCTGAAGCACCTCTCCCCCTGGGGATAGCCATGAAGATCCAATGGAATAATATTCAGAAAGTGTCTTAAAAGCCTTAAACTTATCCACAAATATCAGCAATTATCAACATGACAGAATGAATAGTTCATATTGGAGAGTTTGAGTAGCTAAAAATTCTGCAAAATTCTAATTTGTATGGCACCATCAAAATTCTGGTCAAATTTTATCTTTAACATGTATCATGTAACATGTGTCTTACCAGAACAAGTGAACATATGGACTGTGATCCCTGACTTACTAAAGAAACAAAACAAAACACTTTTTGACTTAGCTTTTTCTTTCTTACAGTAAAATTTCTTTTACAAGTTTCAGAAATTTAATCCACTGAGGTACAGGGTCACAGGACTGGGAGATTTAGAGATTCAGAGATTTAGAGATATTTAAAGAACATTTAGAGCAGAGAGGTTCTTCGCTTTTTTGTATCATAGATCCCTTTGGAAGTCTGGTGAGGTGTAAGGATCCCTTCTCAGAATGTTTTTAAATGCATAAAATAAAATGTGTAAGAATACAAAGTGAACCAATTATATAAAAAATAAACATATACACAAACAAGTTCACAGTCCCCAAGTTAAGACCTCTTCACTTAGACCAACACTCCTATTTTGCAGGGGAGGTCACTGAGGCTTAGGGTGAGGAGTCCTTGTCCAAGGTCACATGGGTAGTTAAGTAACAAAGATGGAATGGGGATGTGATTGTCTTGCCGGTAAGAGAAAATTGCTATAGTAGAATGTTGAACCTGCTGTCAAGAAGACCTAAGTTCAACTATAACCCTCAGTAACTAGCTCTATGACCTTGCACAAGTTATTTAACCTCTGCCTGCCCCAGTTGTACATCTATAAAACAGGGATAAAAATATCACCTACCTCTAAGGGTTGCTGTTAGGATCAACTGAGATACTATTTTTGGAGTGCTCTGCAAAGCTTAAAGCACTATGTAAATTCCAGTTATTAAAGAATACGAAGGACCAGCCAGCGTGTGGCATGCAGACCAGCGAGGCACTTCAGGGCACCACTGGCAGCAGTTTCCAGATTGCTCAACCCACAAATGTCACAGACAGCTTCAAAGATCAGTGGGAGGGCTCCTTCATCCAGGACAGGGGAGCATGTTCTGGACTTTCAGCAGCAGGCACTGAAGCAGCACCTGCCATTTTTGGAGTCCTCCAACTATAGCCCCTGGGGGAATTGAACAGCTGATCTGAATCTCAGCCCTGAGTGGCAGCCCTGGGAGACCTCTGTCTAAAGCCCCTGAGGGAATTGAGCCACTGATCTGATTCTCAGCCCTGAGCTCCACCCAGGGGTGAGGAGGAGTACTGGCAGTGGAGCTGGAGGTGGTTGTGGTGAGGGAATTCCAATTGCAGATTTTGTGTAGAAAAGTTTTTGGTTACTCCCAGACCAGTGTGCAGGCTAGGAGGGGAGTAAACTCCTTTCCCTTGATTGTGCTACCTTGGAAGAACAGAGAACTTACAGGTCCCTAGAGTATACCTTCCTCTTGACAAAGGACTCAAAAGTCAAGTAATTGGCTGGGAAAATGCCCAAAAAAGGGAAAACAAATAAGACTGTTGAAGGTTACTTTCTTGGTGAACAAGTATTTTCTCCCATCCTTTTGGATGAGGAAGGACAAAGCATAACATCACAGGAAGTCAAGGCTTCCATGTCCAAAACCTCCAAAATAAATATGCAATGATCTCAGGCCATGGAAGAACTCAAAAAGGACTTTTAAAATCAAGCAAGATGGGTGAAGGAAAAATTGGGAAGAGAAATGAGAGGGATGCAAGAAAATCATGGAAAGCAAGTCAATAACTTGCTAAAGGAGACCCCCAAAAAATGCTGACGAAAATAACACCTTAAAAAATAGGCTAACTCAATTGGCAAAAGAGGTCCAAAAAGTCAATGAGGAGAAGAATGCTTTAAAAAGAAGAATTAGCCAAATGGGAAAGGAGGTTCAAAAGCTCAGTGAAGAAAATAGTTCTTTAAAAATTAGAATGGAGCAGATGGAAGTTAATGACTTTATGAGAAACCAAGAAATTACAATACAAAACCAAAAGAATGAAAAAACTAGAAAAGAATGTTAAATATTTCATTGGAAAAACAACTGGCCTGGAAAATAAATCCAGGAGAGACAATTTAAAAACTATGGGACTACCTGAAAACCATGATCAAAAAATGAGTCTAGACTTCATATTTCACGAAATTATCAAGGAAAACTGCCCTGAGATTCTAGAACCAGAGGGCAAAATAAATATGGAAAGGATCCACCAATCACCTCCTGAAAGAGATCCAAAAAGAGAAACTCGTAGGAACATTGTAGCCAAATTCCAGAGTTCTCAGGTCAAGGAGAAAATATTGCAAGCAGCTAGAAAGAAACAATTCGAGTACTGTGGAAATACAATCAGGATAACACAGGATCTGGCAGCTTCTACATGAAGGGATCGAAGGGCTTGGAATATGATATTCCAGAAGTTAAAGGAACTAGGATTAAAACCAAGCATCACCTACCCAGCAAAACTGAGTATAATACTTCAGGGGGAAAAAATGGTCATTCAATGAAACAGAGGACTTTCAAGCATTCTTAATGAAAAGATGAGAACTGAAGAGAAAATTTGACTTTCAAACACAAGAATCAAGAGAAGCATGAAAAGGTAAACAGGAAAGAGAAATCATAAAGGACTTTTTAAAGTTCAACTGTTTACATTCCTACATGGAAAGATAATATTTGTATCTCTTGAGACTTTTCTCAGTATTTGGGTGGTTGGAGGGATTATTCACACACACACACACACACACACACACACACACACACATACATGCACACAGAGATAAAGAGCACAGGGCAAGTTGAATAAGAAGGGATGATACCTAAAAAAATAAAATAAAATAAAATTGAGGGGTGAGACTGGAATATATTGGGAGGAGAAAGGGAAAAATGAAATGGGGCAAATTATCACTCATAAAGGAGGCAAGAAAAAGCTTTTTCAGTGGAGAAGAAAAATGAGGAGGTGAGAGGGAAAAAGGGAAGCTTACTCACTTCACATTTGGCTTAAGGAGGGAATGACATGCTTACTCAGTTTGGTACGAAAGTACATCTTGCACTACAGAAGGGTAGGGGAGAAGGGGACAAGTGGGGTGAGGAGGATGATAGAGGAGAGGGCAAACAGGAGAAGGGAGTAATCAGAAGTAAACACTTTTGGGGAAGGACAAGGTCAAAAGAGAGAACAGAATAAATGGGGGGCAGGACAGGATGGAGAGAAATATAGTTAGTCTTACACAACATGACTATTATGGAAGTCTTTTGCAAAACTACACATATACAGCCTATATTGAATTGCTTGCCTTCTCAGTGGGGATGGATGGGGAGGGAGGAAGGGAGAGAAGTGGGAATTCAAAGTATTAGGAATGAATGTTGAGAGTTGTTTTTGCATACAACTGGAAAATAAGAAATACAGGTAATGGGGCATAGAAATCTATCTTGCCCTACAAGAAAAGAGAGAAGATTGGGATAAGGGAAGGGAGAGGTGTGGTAGAAGGGAGGGCATATTGAGGGAAGGGGTAATCAGAATGCAAGGCGTTATAGGATGGGGAGAAAATTTGAAACTCAAAATTTTGTGGAAATGAATGTTGAAAACTAACAATAAATAAATAAACATTAAAAAAAGAATATGAAGTGAACAATATACAGGTTGTGTATATGTATACAATATGTAATTGTGTACATGTAGACAATGTGCACACAATTTATTTTATTTGCACAGAATATATAGATATTATGTATATCTATATATTATAGATAAAAATAGACTGACAGATATAGACTGTGACTTCATCATAATAAGGAACTACAGTGAGCAAACTACCTCTACCAATGTAGGTTGGCACCTTTTGTACAACTTGTAGCCTCCAATTGTTGCTTAAGGCACTGGGAGGCTGTGACTCACCTGGGATCATAGAACCAGCAATGTATCAGAGGAAGGTCTTGAACCCAAGTCTTCTTGGCTCCAAGACTGGGTCTCAATACCTGATACCACAGCTGTCTCACAAAATACATATATGGCTGTTTTAAATAACTGCTACAGAAAAATATAGGTGAGGGCAAAGTCATTTTTATAATATCATGGAATTGGAATTTAGAAGAAGGCATACAATCCCCAAGGACAAGATGATTTTTTTTGAACTGTGAACAATTTTAAGCCATTATTTAAGAAACATGAAATCACCCAATCCAATCTAAGCGATATACATGGGGAGCAATAAATTCCCCTTGAGGGACGCAGAGCCAGGCTCTGATGCTGCTTTTCTCATTTCCACTGATATCAGAAAAGACTGGTGATGAAGAGAGGTGGGTGAGGGCTTATTTAAGAAGAGGAAAAAAAGGTCAGTGTCCCTGTGAAGTAGCAGGCTGGATTCCTGAAACAGGTTAGGGAGATGTGAGGGTGATGGCATTAGTACTAGACAATACATCTTGATAAATGCAGTGAGCAGGTAAGGTGCCAGGGAGGCAAATGAGTCCTAAATGTCTAGTGAAATAAAAATATAACTCCAAGAAGGCAATGAGGTTCCAAAATATTTCACCCAATACTGCCTTTCCTTCTGTGCAAAGTGCAAAGAAATATGTGCCATGCTTAAGTTCTACCTGTCAGAGGAGAGATATTTGGATATGGATGTTTTATTCATTTAAGTGGGCTTCGCTATATCACATGGAACCCAAGCCAGCTGGCTTGCTTCTTTTAAATGATGATTTCTCAGGCAGTACTTCATATTCTTCCACCCCTTCATAGATATTTATAGAAAATTCAGAGCAAGCTGTCTCAGGCTCAAGAGGCTATGCACAGACTCTCTGCTCATGTGCTGGTATTACTGGGCCCTTTATTGGTCTGGGAGCTTAGGGTTGGCTGCTGATTCTGGCCATTAATTTTAACTTCTGGCTCTGAGAATATCTGCACATAGAAGTATTCCCATCAACGTCAGATCAGCACACAGCAATACTATAATACAGTTTTAAAAGGACTAATATTGATGGGAGGGAGTGGTGGTACATGTCTGAAATCCCAGATAGCAGAGGCTGGTGGATCACTATTGTAGACACCCGAATGAGTGAGCATCACAGAGATGGGGGTCCAGAAGGGATAATGGAGAAGTACATGCAACCAATAACAAATACAGCACCAGTAGGGTGTGTCTGAGATGGGGGAAGAGGATGATGCCCTAGGCTGCCTATGGAGGGAGAACTCGCCCAGGTTGTAAATAGAGCAGCTCAAAGCTCCTGTATTGGGATCTAATAGTAGCATTTCCAGGTTGGGAGAGATTGGAAGACCCTCTCCCCCCTCAAAAAAAAAAAAGGACCAATATCTGTGTTTTAGATGAATTTCAATCACAAAATAGAAGATTTCATCTCTGAAATCCAACCTACAGGTTTTAACACCTGGATTACGGATGGAGATTTAAGCTCTGATCATATTCAGGATACTTTACAGCTACTGGCTTTAAGGAAAGGTATTAAACACACTCATTATCCTCTCCCCCAAGTCTTTGTTTTCTTATTTTAGTCCCCTCCTTTTAAATTACTAAATGGAGATGGAGCTCCCATCTCCTTTTTAATTATTAAGTTTACCTCTCTGGAATTTTTAGAAATTTAGAAATGCAACAGTTGACCCAGACTCTGCAAACATCTGTGTGATTGTTTAGTGAGGATGACTGGCTTCCCTGATATCCCATGAGGGTTCCCTTAAACTTTATTAGTGTGACAGTGGACTCTTTCCAGCTAATCAAAAATGGATCAAAACTGCAGAATAAATAAGATCTTCAAAGTAGAGCTCTTGACAGGCTCTATTAGGTGCAACAAAATTGCTGAGACTTCAAGAAAAGGAAAAGGTAGATTAGTTACTTCCTATCCACAAACAACATTTTCCCTGCTTTCTGCTTAGTTTAGATAGTAGGCAGGAGAGGCAACAATTGCAAGACAAAGTTAGAACAGAAGACATATTAGCATTTAACTTAAATTCCTCTTTTACAAAGTACCAGCCAGCCAGAATAAAACTATAATTTTATTTCATTTCAAGATCATAGGCTTTAAGAACTGGACTGCATCTTTGGTATTATTTAGTCCAAAACCCTCATTTTACAGAGGGGGAAACTGAGGACTAGAGAGATTAAATAGACCTATTTATCATCCCTAAATCAGGGTAATAAATGAGTTCCAAAATTGCATGCTTTCCCCCATTGTAGTCTTTTAATTATGCTTTCTTGCTTCTCTCAGTCGTCACCTGGTCTTTTTTCTCTCTATTACAGAAGAGGTATTTCTATTCTTTATGAAGACTGATCCATTTACTTGCCCTGTTGATGTGATTCCCTCCCTCCTCCTCCAGGACCCAGCTTGAGCAATTTTCCCCTCTCTTTTAGGAGTGTTCTAATGCTCCCTTATCGATAACTTTTTTTTTTCAATAGGGCTATAGGTATGTTCAGGTCTCTTTAAGCCTAAAAAACCCTAATGACCCTCCTAATCCATCTTTCTCCTCTCACAGCTAAACTTCCTCAAAGAATTGCCTACACTTTGAGCCTTTATTTTTTCACTACCCACTCTATCAACTTCTTGCCATCTGCCTTCTTGTCCCCACCAATGTTTTATCACCAATGATAGAACTGTCTAATCACCAAATCCCATGGCTTTCTTCTCTGTAGCATTCCATACTAATGGCTACCCTTCCCACTGGATTCTTTATTCTCCAGAAGACCTAGGCTTAAATTCTGTTTCTGATGTTTACCACATATGTAATCTGAGCTAAGGCATCTAACTCCTCTGGGCCTCAGTTTCCTCATCTGGAAAATAAGGGGATTGGATTAGATGACCTCTGAGGTACCTTCTAGCTCTAGACCTAAAATCCTATGATTACTGAATTCAGAAATCTGTTTCTCCTCCTACCTCTTTAATTCTTTCTCCTCTGTTTCCTTTGTTGGTCCTTTGCTTCTATTCCTGATCTCATACCATGGATGTTCCCCAAAGTCTTGTCTTTGGTTCTCTATGTTTTGTCCCCTATACAATCTCTCCCAATTCCAATGATCATTTCTATATAGTTGGAAAAGACTTCCAAATCTCTATCTCCAGCCCTGATCTCTCCTCTGAGTTGCAGGGTTGCACACCAAATTGCCCATAGACCATTTCTGTGTGGTTGTTCACCAGCATTTCAAAGTCAATAGAATTCCACAAATAGAATTGTATTTCTACCTTTTCTCTCCAACATCACCATTTCTGGCTGCCATATTCCCACTTACCCTCTCTCTAATATTCTTAACTTTGAAGTTGGGTTTGATTCCTCTCTTGTCAATTCTTGCCCATTCCACCCTCTTAACATCTCTTTCATGTTTCCCTTCCCCTTTATTTCCACTGCCACCATGCTGGTACAGGCCCTAATGAACATCTTATGGCAATAGCCTCCAAAGAAGGAGTCTCTTTCCTTATTCCAATTCATCTTCTATTCTTTTGCCAGGTTAATCTTTAAGCAAACACCTGGTCAAGCTACTCCTTTGATAAAAAATCTCCAGTGGCTCCTTCTTACCCACTAAGAAAAATTCAAATTCCTTTGTTTGGCATTTAAAGCCCTTCATAATCTGACACTGCCCTCCATCCTCCCAGGCTTATTTCATGTTTTTGATCTCCACACAGTCTACTTTCCAGATAACTGAGCAATTCTCTGTCCCTCAAACACATCTTGTGCTGCCTTCTCTCTGTTTGCTCATCATATTCCCTATGTCTAGAGCTAGTATATCTGCCCTTTCCCTTTAAACTTACCCATTCTTTTTTTTTTTTATTTTGTAATGTTTAATAATCACTGCCATACAATTGCGATTTTATCCCTCCCCACCTACTCCCCACTACCCCCCTCCCTCCCCACGACTGCATACAATTCTGTATAGATTCTACATATACTTTCCTATTGAGTATATTTCCACTATAGTCATGCTATGTAGTCAGACTAAGATAAATGAAAGAAATCGTATAACAAATCAGAACATGATACACAAACACATACACATACACAAACATGATCTGCTACAATATGTGAGTGACTTCCATATTTCTCTCTCTGAGTGTGGCAGGCATTTTGCCTTGAGATCCTCCATTGGGATTTTTTTTTTGGTAAGAAGTTCTTGTGTTATTACAAAAATCTAGGTCTACCAGAAAAAACTCTCACACACTGTGGTTGTTGCTGTGCATAAAGTTCTCCTGGTTCTGCTCCTTTCACTCAGCATCAGGTCATATAAGTCCTTCCAGGCCTCTCTGAAGTTTTCTTGTTCATCATTTCTTATGGCACAATAGTACTCCATTACATTCATATACCATAATTTATTCAGCCATTCCCCAATTGATGGACATCCCCTTGACTTCCAGTTTTTGGCAACTACATAGAGTGCTGCTATAAATATTTTTGTACATGTGGGACCCTTTCCCATTTTTATGATCTCTTGGGGATATAGTCCTAGTAGCGATATTGCTGGGTCAAAGGGTATGCACATTTTTGTAGCCCTTTGGGCATAGTTCCAAATTGCTCTCCAGAATGGTTGGATGCGCTCGCAGCTCCACCAACAATGAATTAGTGTTACCCATTCTTTATAAGCCCATAAAATGACATGTCTTCCACAAAGCCCTTCTTGTCCCTGTGTTAGTAATGATCTTCCCCTCAAATGTTACTAGGCCTTGTGTTTCCCAAAAGAGTGAATCATGTATTATCTGGTATAAGAATGGTTTGTGTATGTGTTAAAACCTCCTGCTTGAATGGACATTCCATGAGGGCACAGTCTATTTTAAATAAACTATTCCTCCCTCTCCATATGCAGCACAGTGCTCTACGCATAGCTGCTGCTCACAGTTTATTGAAAAATCAGTTGTGTACTTAATTTAATTTTAGAAGTAATTATCAGAGATATTGAGTACTTTGGCACCATGGAATGATTAGGAATCTACTGTGGCAATGGCCCAAATTCACATATATCAAAATCTTTTACCAGACTGGCAACCTAAGTGTATCACTATCCATACTTGGCAGATCTTAATTATTTTTTCATATATGAATATTATTTTGAAAACAATTTTGTCACATTATATAACTCAGGGACAGAGCATATAAAATTTTAACTAAGATGAAATGAATGATACTAGTAGGTTATCTTAAATGTGCAACAGTCTGCAGATTTAAGGTTTTTCACAGAGAAGATAAGAAGTTGGGTGTGGGAAAGTCAGATTAATCAGATAATTTCATTACAGTATCTTCAGACTAGCTTCCATTTTTCATTAAATTTACGAGAACAGCAACTCTTTCTCTGCAGACAAAGTTAAAAAAAATTCCAGGGAGTATGGGCAAAAATAGCCATGTACCTTCATTAACGATATATAATAGGAGCTTCTACATTATAAACATTATCATCAAGTCCATAAAGTGTTTCCCTGCTTGCCTTGGAAGTCAAAGCAAGCTGATTCTTCTACACAGTATTAATAGATGTGCAATGGAAATGTGGCTTGATGAGGACATTTAATGAGGAACGCATGACTCTGGACATTCTGAGGACAGCAATGACAGCGAGGCTCATCCCGTTGCCTGAGGCCTGCTTTCCATCAGAAATAACAACTCAGTTTCTGCAAAGACAGTGACAGATGCCACTTTCAAGGCAGGGACTACATGGATGGAGCCCATTATCTTGCTCAGTATTCGGGTAGTGTAATTTCAGGTACCTTTCCTTTTTAATTAGAGGTTGGAGAGATACTAACCTAAGGAGCTTATTATTTACTATTTCTTGCCAAAAGTCCACACCAATAATGAAAGAGCCAATTATTCACATTCCCTGCTAATCTAAGCTTCTTCTCCTATTTCCTTGATATTTCATACTAATTGATTTTTTTTTTCTGAAAGTTTAAGACAGGGGCATTTTCGTATATTAACACTTCACTTAGAATCACAGAAACTCAGAGTTGGAAGGGACCTCACCTGGGATTATTTAATCTAGTTTAGTGGTCCTTATACTTTTTAGTTTCAGGATCTCTTTGCACCATTAAAAATTACTGAAGATTATAGTTAAGTGCCAAGAAGAAAGCAAAGGTCCTGTTTCAGTAAACATAGATGCCAGAAATTCTACAAACTAAAGCTCAAGTACCATACTCACAGAAAAACCTCTCAAGCTCTCATTCTAGACCTATCTACTCTTATTTTACAAACAATATTAGTAAATTTAGTTATATTTTTTTAAAATCATGTCTCAGCTTAACTTTGTATTTCCCCCAGTGACTTGCAAAGTGTATTTACTATACACAGCTGGTAATTCAAAAAATATTTGTTGAATGGTTGAAATGACTTTTAGAGATAGACGCACTAATGTTTTCCTTCCCTACAAATTTAGCACAGGAGAAAACAGTCTTTTAATATGTCAGTAGCCTTTAAAGGCATCATTATATAAGAGTGTAGTGTAATATAGTTGATGTTCATAAGGATGGCATAATTTCATCAAGAACAAATTAAATTATGTTAATTACATTGTTAAGAAAGCATACATTATTATGATACATGTGAGAAAGAGTTCCACCAAAATGGTTAAATTAAGAAATCTTTGGTGCTTAACAGAGTGTAGAAGTAAGTTTCAATTATCTAGAAAACTCACATATATGGAAAGCTTCATTTCCCAATGATGCTGGACCACTGAGATGTCACTATACATTAAGATTTTCCCACTACTGACTATTTTACCTTGCAGGTCTCTAGAAGACTGCCTATTCTCAGAACAAAGTTTTCATACTGCTGTTAAATGTAGGGCAAGTTGCCTATGTCTTTATATGCAAATCACCTGGCACACAAGAGCTACTTAGTAAATGCTTATTGATTGAAATAATTTCACTCAATAAGCATTTATTAAGTACCTCTTGTGTGCTAGGATGCATACATGCACATGGATGCATGAATACATTTTTCAATTCAATTCATTATCACAGACATTTATCAAGGGCCTGCCATATCCAAAGCACTGAAAAGAATACAAAGACAAACCAATGCTTGCCTGGTCCAGAAAGAGCTTACTCTATCTTGGTTATGAAAAGACAGTGCTAACATACTCCCAATATTCCTATAAAACACAAGACTTAAGGCAAATAAAAACATTTCAACGCATTTTCTTTCTGTCACTTCCACAGTAAACATATAGTCATCAGGCTAAGGCCTGACTAGTGTTTAAGAATGTGAAGCCACTACAGGGGATAGAGTACTAGACTTGGTGGAGTCGGGATGACCTGACTTCAAATACTGCCTCGGGTACTTAGTAGCTGTATGACCCTGCACAAGTCATTCAACCTCTGCTTGCCTTAGTCTCTTTATCCGTGAAATGGGGCTACTGAATGGCACCTTCTTCACAGGGTTATTGTGAGGCTAAAATGAGAAAAGATGAATAAATAAAGAGCCTCCCAAATCCAAAAGTGGTTTACCAATGCTATCACTCTTTGAAGAGGCATGATGATGTAAGGATGGATAAGAGGCTGGTGAGAATTGCATATGGTACTAATTATACTACTGGTCCTTAAGCTCAAAAAGTTTCCTTCCTCCCTACATGATGCATATGGTGTGTCCCTACTTAGTAACCCTTTGCTAAACCTCTTGGAAGGTTTTGTAGGTGGGAGAAAGAAAAAGCAAAACATTTTGGCAGTCCTCCCCCTGTGATGCTTTGCTCTCAGTCCTTCCTTAAATAATTGTCAACTAAAGGCATCTTATTGTCAGGCTCTCTACTATGCTTGTAATTCTGATATCTGTCACCATGCTGTTTGCAAAGTGTTTTTTTTTTTTCCCCATGGTCACAAGCCATGAACACAACAGTATTTGAAAAACCGCAAATGAGCATCAGAGAGATGGGGGTCCAGAAGGGATAATAGAGAAGTGCATGCAGTCGATGACAAATACAGCTTGTATGCCGTCTCCCTGGTTAGACTTTGACCTCTCTGACAGCAGGGGCCATGTTTCTGCCCTTCTTTGTACCTTCAGTGCTCAGCACAGCATGTGGCTCTTAGCGGGCACTAAATAAATATGTAGTGACTGGCTGATTACAGACCGTAACAAAAGAGGAAGTGCAATGAGAAAATAGAGTGAGGGATGTCATCAGGAAAATGTATGAGCTAAAAATAAGGTGGGGGGGGCACATGGGGAGGGAGAGGGATAACAGGTAGACAGCCTGAGTATGCCACAGATATCCTCATGAGAGCAAGGGAGTTTCTTGACATGTTGGATGGACTGCCTATAGGACACAGGCAGGATTTGTATTGCATGTCGTTAGGCAGAGATGGCTGAAGGGAATATGCAAACAGGGCAGGTCACAGAGCCATCTGAATGTGTGTCTGCAGTTTCTGTGTTAAAGGAAGAGAAGGAAAGGGAATAAGCATTTATATAGGGCCTATTAAATGTCAGGCATTGCACTAAACACTTTTTACAAATATTATCTCATTTGATCCTCATAACAGCCCTGTGAGTCATGTTCTGCTATAGCCCCATTTACAGGTAAGGAAACTGAGGCAAACAGAGGGTAAGTGATTTGCCCAGGATCACAAAGATGGCCTGAGGCCAAATTTGAACTCAGGTCTTCCTGACTCCAGGCCCACACTCCTTGCATGGTGCTGCCTCACAATGTTGTACAATGACTTTTTTTCCTATGTTATTAATACTTCACGGAGTTGGGATTTTATCCACTTGAGAATGCCTTATACTGATGTAGTCTGCAAGCCCTCCACAAGATGGAAGACTTGGGAAAAGTGGAAAAAAAAAACTTAGGAAGACTTGCATGCAGAAGGAAGCAAGTAGAACTAGGGAGGAAATGTATACAATAGCGATAACATGGTAAGAACCAACAAGCTTGAAAGACTAAAGAACTCTGACTGATATAACAACGAATCATGATTCCAGCTGACTGATGATAAAACATGTCTCTGTCTCCTGGAAGTGAAGAGATGAAATAAATATTCAGAAATACACATTTCTGCACATGAGTAATGAGGAAATTCATTTTCCTTTTGGTCTGAGCATATCTGTTACAAAGGTTTTGTTTTTCTTTTTTTCGGTGCACGGAAAGGACTCAGGAGACAGAGAAAATAAATGCTTATTATGTGGAAAAAATTAATCAAAATTCAAGAAAAGGAAGAAGGGAAGAGAAAAAGGAAGGAAGGAAGAGAAGTAGGAAAGGAGGAAGAAGGAAAAGAAGGATGCCATAGCCGAAAACTTCATCAGCCTGTGGCCAAATCAGTGATGTGTTTCTCTTACTCAGCCAGGCAAAAACCAGTCAAACACAAGACATAGTGTAACCCTGAGCTTACACTCCAAACTTTTTGTACTTATTGGAACCTTCTAGAGTTCATTATCCACTAGCATAGCCTTTGAGAAATCAGGGTTACTTCTAAACCGCAATGAAGCATCAGAGCTGGGACATTAGTGGGATACAATCATCTAGGCGTCTTTTAAAGATTTGTGGTCTCCGTTGTGGATACTCCCTCTCTCCTGATTTAATGTCGATTTAATCCCATGCTTTAGGAATATGGCCTTTAGAAGCTGCTATGTCTAAAAAAAATTAATTTACTGAGTAGCTACCCCACTAATCATGAGGATTTGCATGTAAAATTTTGGTTTGGACCATAAGGAACTCCCAGTGTGGAAACCCACTACATTTTCTGTTCTATAAAGTCTTAGCAAGTAATTTGAGCACTGAAAATTTAAGTGGCCAGCCCATGGTCACAGAGCCAGCCTAGGTCTGAGGCAAGACTTGGACCAAGGTTCTCTTGACTCATAGGCTAGCCCTTTTCCTACTATGCCCCCTCAAATAGATATTTTCATATTATCCTAAGAAAGTCTGGCAAACAGAAATTTCCCAAAAGGAGATATGGGATATCTATATAATACCCCAGGTAATTTTGTAGATGCTCACATTCAAACTCTTTTAACAAAAAACAACAGAACTACTTCAGATTTTGCTTTCGCTAGCAAAAAAATTAAAAATTCTAATGAGGACAATATTATAAAGGGAATGAAAAGCAAGGAGGCTTTTCCAAAGAGGAGTCTAAAGAAATATTTATGCTTCAAAAGATCAAGAGATTCCCATTAGACCGACCCTAAATCCATGATCTGATGAGATAATGTTTGCAAAGTGCTTAGCAGAGTGCCTGGAATGTAGGAGGTGCTTAGTAGAAGCTTGCTGAAAGGGCTAGGAAAAGCCTAACTATGGGAGTCAACAAGTACTAGTTAGATCTTACTTTTGTGGGTATCCTCATAGCGCATGGCTTCTATATTAAGGCATTGGAGGCACATGAAATGACATGACTTTTCCTTTAGATATTAATTCTCTAAGAAGAAAGTTGTCACATATATCAATATATTGATAGGAGCACTTTTTGTAGAAGTAAAAGACTGGAGGCAAAGTAGATGCCCATAATTTGGGGAAGCTGTGGTACATGAATAGAATGGGATTAGAATTACTGTGTGGTAAGAAATGAAGAACATAAGGAATACTGAGACGCGTGAAAAGACTTACAAGAACTGATGCAGAATGAGTAAGCGAAGCCAAGAAAACCAATAACGACAACAATGGAAAGGATCACAAAACAATTTTTAAAAGTGAATTTTGCAAAATTATAAAAAACAAGCATGACTCCAAAGAAGAGATATGAGAAGAGAGTGCATTTATTAAGCACTTATTATGTGTTAGGTTTGCTGGAGATATCAGGGAAGGCTTTGTTTCTACACATGTGCAACTGTTGTACATAGTAGTTTTCCTCTCTCAATGTAATTTATCATATTCATATGTAAATATGCTAAATTGGAGATAACTGAGACAGGGAAGGTTCTAGCATTAAGAGAGGTTATGAAAAGCCTTTCATAGAAAGTTGAATTTTAGGTAAGCCTTGAAGGAGGTAGGGAAGCCAGGGGGTAGAGATCAGGAAGGAGGGCATTCGAGGCATTTGGGACAGCCAGTGAAAATGTATGGGAGATGGAGCAGCAAGGAGGCCAGTGTCAATGAAATGCAGTGTATATGGAGGCAAGTAATGAGTAAGAAGACTAGAAAGGGAGCCAGCTTATAAAGGGCATTGATTGTCAAATAGAGCATTTTATATTTAATCTTGGAGGTGACAGGGAGCCCCTGTAGGTTACCGAGTAGATGGGGGTGGCATGGTCTGACCTGTGTTTTAGGAAGATAAATGTGAAAGCAGAGTAGAAGAAGGAGTGAGACTAACCAAGAGGCTACTGCAATAGTTCAGAGGCGAGGTGTTAAGGGATGGTACATGGGTGGTGGCAGTATCAGAGGAAAGAAGGGGACACAGAGGAGAGATGTTATGAAGATAAAGTTGAGATGTCTTGATAACAGATTGGATATGGAGGGGGTGAATGAGCAGAATCAAGGATGATACCTAGATTTCAAGTCTGGGTGACTGGAATGATGGCTGTATCCTTCACGGTAATTGGGGAATTAAGAAGAAGGGAGGTTTTAGAGGGGAAAGATAATGAATTCAATTTTGGACATGTTGAGTTTAAGACGTCTACGGGACATACAGTTCTCAATATGCAACAGGTAGTTGGAGACCTGAGTCTGGAGTCAGCGGAAAGGTTAGTGATGGATAAGTAGACTTCAGATTCATCTGCATAGAGGTGATAATTGAATCTATGGCAGCTGATGAGATTACTAATGAAAACAGTAAAGGAGAAAAGGGCCCAGGACAGAGTCCTGGGGGACAGTCACCATTAGTGGGTATGACCTAGGTAAAAATCCAGGAAAGAAAACTGAGAAGTCTAATACACAGGAAGAGAACTGGGATATAACAGTATTATAGAAATTTAGAAAGAAGAGAATATCAAAAACAAGAGGGTGACTGACACCCCTGCCTCACTCCTTTGAAGAGCCAGGTTCATGTGTGTGGGACACAGCATGTATTTTCAGACTTTTTTGATGTATTGGTTTTGCTGATTTAAAAAAAATTATTTTTTTCTTCCTCTTTTCCTTTTTTTTTAAAGTATTTCTTGTAATATAGGACAGCTCTCTGGGAGGAGAAAAGAGGAGGAATACTGGGAGAAATTCTGGTGATGTAAAAAACAAATACAGCAACAAAAATATATTCAAAAAAGATACTGATCACCTTAGTTAGTACGTGAGTTCAGGTGGTCAACACTAGGTAGGGATGATAATTCCACTTCCATTTTGTGTGTGCATGGCTTCCCCTGGAACTCTTCCTAGATCTTTCCCTGCATGAGTCCTTCAGTATCAGCACATAAATCATGCAGAATATAAAACTGGTGAGACTTCACTTCTTGTTACTAATTTTTGTAACCTCTGAAGGGGTCTGGGAGGGAGTTTTAGTTTTGCTGATTGCGACTGCCAGGTTTGCTCCAGATGTGGAAAAAAAAGTGCTGACTTGGTTGGGATGCTCGGACTTACTTGATAAAGTATTTGATTCCATCTGCTGTGTAAGCTTCCTCCCATCCATAAGGTAGACCTAAAGTAAAAAGAGATCAGAAAATATTTTTAATTTAAAATAACTTTACACCATACATTTAGTAAAGCAACTTGACTTCACAGATGAGCATCATTCTTAAATTGGCATATATAACAATAACAATAATTAGTAGTTACATAACACTTCAAGGTTTGTAAACCACTTTATAGATGTTATCTCATTTCTTTCTCACAATAATCTTGGTACTATTATTATTCCTGTTTTAAAGATGAGGAAACTGGGGCAGACAGAGGTTAAGTGACTTGCTCAGGATCACATAAAATCCTGAGACAGAATCCTAACTTGGGTCTTTATTTACTGAATAAATCAATCTCCCTAGAAAGCAGAATTAAGAAATTTGAGATTTGCTTTGACTACTCAGCCTTTCAGTACCACAATAAATACAAAACAATTAATCGTCTTTCCATTAGGACACAATCACTTAGGTTGTGGTTTGCCATTTATATTTGAAAAAACATTTCTGGCACTGAGATTCAAGCAAAAATGTATGTTTCAAGACAGCGCTGTGGTATGGGTGAGATGACTCCTCACTGTCTTTTCTAGCTCAACTGAATCTGATTCAACAAATGTATAATGCACACTATCTGTAAGGCACACCACTCAGTGTGGAGGATACAAAAGCAAAAACTGACCTTCACCTCAAGTACCTTGTGTTCTACTGCAAAGATACTGTGGGTGCATGGAGAAGAAATACAAAACATACAAACAATAATTTTAAAAGAGAACAATGGCTTTGGTCCAGAGATTCGAATATTAGGTCTATACTCCAAGGAGGTCATTGACATAGAAGTTCCCTCGTACACCAAAATATTTATAGTACTACTTTTTGGAGTAGCAAAGAGCTAGAAACAAAGATGCCCATCACTTGGGGAACATTTAAACAAATGCTGGCACATCTGTAATAGAATATTATTGTGCTAAAAAAAAATGTCGAACATGATGAATATAGAGAAAACTTACATGAATTGATTCAGACTGAAGCAAACAGAGCCAAGAAAACATACACAATGATACGATAATGTGAATGGGAAGAACTTCCAACAAAACTAATTGAAAATGAATGCTGTAGCATCACAAAGAACAAGCATGACTCCAAAGAAGAAACAGGAGAAGATACCTGCCCCTATTCCTTTGCAGAGAGAGGATGTGTAACACAGCATATATTTTAAACCTTTTTTTGATGTATTGATCTATTTTGCTGATATCTTTTCTTGTTTCTTTTTTTCTTTCTTTAAAGACTTTTTAAAAAAATTTGTTTTGTTTTATGGGATTGCTATCTTAGAGGGGAGAAGGGAAGGAATACTGGGAAAAATTGGGTGATGAAAAAATTATCAATAAAAATTTATTATTATTTTTTGAGAGAATGAGACAGTGGTAGCAACTAAAGGGATCAGGAAAGGCCTCAGGTAGCATGTGATACACAAGCTAAGCTCTGAAGAGAGCTATAGATGTCAAGAGTCAGAGGTGTGGAAAGAGTATGGTTTGTAAAAGGAACAGAGGTGAGATAAGGGACATCACTTCCCCAGAGAGAAGAAAAGCAAGGACTGTTTCACTAGTTTTTCACTTGTTTTCTTGCTCTCAGCAGCACATAGATGAGTTCTCCTTGCCACACAAAAGGGATTTAATAAATGCTAGTTGATTTGAGTATGGAGAATCGCTTGTGGGTCAATTTGAATGGTTTGAAAGGTGCATGAAGCATAGGTAGGAGTCAGATTGAAGAGGGGTTTGAATGCCTGACTGATTATTTTGTATTTTAAACCTAGAGGCTATGGGAAGCTGCTAAAGAAACTTTCTGTTTCTATGATCATTCTTTTCCTATTCTTTCATGTAACCTCTCAAGGCAAACTGACATGCATACACACCAAGCTGGCAGGAGATCACACACAATTTTTTGACAACTGAAAATTCCTTTTGGGGCTCTAAAGCACGCCTCAGTGCAATGGAACAGCAGGTGGAGTCCCATGTTAGTGAAGAACTCCTCCACCTAACCTGCCAGAGCATAGGTAAGCAACTAGGTTAATGAATAAAACTTGACACTATCCACTTCCTCTCAGTACTAACCATTTTTCAGAAGTTGCTAGCAGCAACTGGTGTTTAATTCATGATTAATGAAAGGTGGTCTTTTAAAATGAATCTCCAATTTCTTTTTCAATAACAATACAGACCAGAATGCACCCCAGAACAGAAATTCTGAATTTAAGACTACATAAAATACTGGATGATGATTTTTGTTTTTTTACCTAATTAATGTCTCCAAAGTAGAAAATGAGTTTTTGAGAAAATTCCATTTGAAGTCAGCATGAATAAACTCATGTTTTTTCAAAGGCCTCCTAAATGACATTATGCATATTTCCTTTTAGTTTTTCTTTTTTCCATTAAAGACTCAGACAGACATCACAAGCCATATTGCTACCTCCCTACAGATCAAGCAGATTTGTTACTGCCTTTTCACACGTTGATAAGTCTTTGTCACAGACCACTTTAGTCACTACTGGTAAGTACTTCACCAGCAGGGAAGAATCTGATAATTCCACACAGAAACCTGCCTTCACCGGAGAAATGTTCTACAATACTGAGGCTATAGGTCAATAAGGCATAAAAAATAAAGGTCTGAAGGACTTCTCAGCCTTTGTGAAACAGTTTTATAAGGAACTCTTCTGTGCTCAGCTAATCACATTCTCATTTGTATTCCTAACTTATATAAATGGTTATCTTAATGAAAAGAACAGGAAAAGTGCATTTGATCAAGACAGAAGTGAGTCAAAATTCTAATCTGATTATTTTATACAAGATGGTGAAAGTATTAAATGTTCTTGATGGACTCATTATAAA
Organism: Notamacropus eugenii; assembly: GCF_028372415.1. NCBI lineage: Eukaryota > Metazoa > Chordata > Mammalia > Diprotodontia > Macropodidae > Notamacropus > Notamacropus eugenii. The sequence continues at coordinate 366,804,965 of NC_092873.1, read as the reverse complement.
GACATAACTTTATGAATATTTGTTCTTATTTAAGTAAAGAGTCCTATTAGTCATGATTATAGTGATAAATAAATACCTTTATATTTATTTGGTCATATTTTTAGCTGAGGACAGCAATAGCAATAATGGATAGACAGTAGGCCTTGAAATCAGAGAGACTGGAGTTCATGACCTGCCTCTGGCATAGATTGGTTTTGTGACCATAGTCAAGTTGCCAAATGTTTTAGTGCCCCAGGCAACTCTCTAAACGACAAGTTTCAGATGAACTAACATGGTGGAGTTTTTATACATTGATGGAAATCACAGATTTAGGTTTAAACAAACATACAGCTGCAGAAAGATAAACCTCCTGTCTTGAATTTTTTTTTTTACATAAAAGGTTAGAAAACTCATTCTTTTTGTACAACTCTATTCCTATCATTTAATTTTTCAAGTACAAACTGTTTCTCTCTATAAATGGGGGGTGTGTGTTAAACTGACATCAATTAATCTCTTAATGGTAGTTCAGGAATACAAAACACAAGCTGTCTTTATTGGGGCCATTATCTTCACTCCATTCTCACGAGAGGCTTGGATTCTGCCACTTAGAGCTTAGATTCTGAAAGAAGAGCTATCATCTTGATCTTGTCCAGAACCAGCCCTCTATTTCAGGCTGCTACATCCATGCCTCCTCTTGTTTTCTAACCCTAACGTGTCCTTTTCCTCCACTGGAATGTAAATTCCTGAATGCCCAGCACAAAATAAATGTTTAATAAGTGCTTTTCGTATTTATTCATCATTCATTCATGGACCAATCTCAGTACCTTGAGGATGTATTACTTACCTACCCTATTCTGGCTTGCCAGATGTCAATAATCAACTGCCAGTCTTCACTGCAAGGATGATGGTTTCTCTACTTGGCATGTAGCTCTATGATATTTTTTCTTTAAAATGTCATTGGTTTTTCTTCCTCTCCAAGCTCCTATCCCATCTCAATCCAGTCATCACTTTATGTCTGGATTACTGCAACAATCTTTTAGTCGACTTTTCCTGACTCCAGGATTCATCCATTCCCCCATTCCAATCTATTTGGCACACTGCCTCCAGACTGATCTTAAAACAATCATTTAGTTATCTTGTCTTCCTAGCTCAGTAACTCCCCCTCTCCTTCAATGGCTTTCAACAACTTCCATATTTGTCTTTCAATGTCCTTTATAATCTGGCCCCACTGAATCTATTCAACCTAGTTTAATCACTATTCTTCAACCTGATAAGGCTTTTTAGTGGAAAGGACATTAAAGAAGAGGCATGGACATCTGTTTTGCCACTGTACACTAAGGAACAAGGGATCTTTCCATCTGACTTGTAGTTGAAAACTTCCGTATGTTTCATTCCTCCCATGGAAAGAAAGGACTGTCTTATTTGGTAGCAATCGTTGTCATTCTTTGACTTCTCTTTCTCTACTTCTCCCTTCCAAACATTCCAAGGAGTATGTTTGTGCAATTCAAGCAAAGATACAAGAAAAGAAATGCCAAGAAAACAGGAAAACATGGGTCACAAATTATGGAGAGTTAGAAGTTGAGTTTGGCTGGAATAAAGGCTCTTCAATTTTATATGTGTTGTCTTTAATTAGAATGTAAGCTCTTTGAAGGTAGGTACTGGTTTCTTTTTAAATATTAGTTCCTGGAACACAGTAAGCTTTAATAAATATTTTTTCATTTATTCATTAATTCACCCATTCCATTTAGCAACCATTTATTAAGTGCTTTTGGAGTGGAGATCACTGCAGAGAGTAGTAGTAGATAAAAAATGTAGATAAGTCATGGGTCCTGGGCTCATAAAAGTATTATGCTACGATCTTTGTTCTGGTGATGAACACAGATCATAGACTAATGTTTTGGAAGGAACCTTAGGGATAATCTGGTCTAAGCCCCTCATTTTATTTTATTTTTAAAAATTGTATTGATACTTGTTTCTTGCACCATAGTCATTTTCCAATATACCTTCCTCTACTTTCTCACTGAGCTCTTCCTTTTAACAAAGAAAAACATTTAAGGAAAACCCACCAACAAAACAGTAATGTCTTGACAGCACCTACAATATTCTGTAGCCACAATTTTTCTCTACCAAGAAAAGGGACATTTGTTCCATCATCTGATATCTGGTTCTCACATTGTTCAGTCTGAATTGCGTTCATTTGTATGACTGGAGTGATGCGTATTTTCTTGCTGGTTCTGCTTACTTTGCCAGCTATCAGTTTATTTAAACCTTCCCATATTTCTTTGAATTCTTGTAGCTATGATTTCTTGTCTCATCTGATTCTATTATATTCATTACAATTTTTTCAACCACTCTCCAATTAATGAGTATCCAGCTCATTTACTATTTTTTTATTGTCACATTCTCTGTTATGAATATTCTGACAACTCTCGTTTTAAAGGTAAAGAAACTTTAGCCTAAAAAAAAATAGGATAAAATGAATACAGGAAGATCCAGGGTCTAGAACCTAGACTCTCGGTCTGATATTTTTGCCTCTTTCCCAATCTGCTTAACTCTATATTTTCCTATCTTCTTTTGGCAACATTTTAAACCTCCAAATGATAGTTTTACAAATTATCTGTTTCCTAATACTACTTGCCTTTTGAAGGAAAAAAAAAAAGAAATAAAATGGCCCAACTTCTCAGTTTCAGCACCAGTAACCAGAATAATTTTCTTACAAAAGGAGCCAAGATCATTTTAAGGCTTGCACATAAAGTAGAGATATATAAAGTTAGATTTAGAATTGTACATGTTAATTTGTGGGTCTGAACTGCAGCGCCAATTTAAAAGGAACTAATGCCTAATTTCCTTATGAAAGAGAAGTCTATTATGCTGTGTGATGACAGTGAACCAACAGATAACCAAATAATGCGGCATTACAAAAAAAAAAGAAAAAAAATCATTTCTGAGGAAGGAGATTTCTGAAAAAAAAAAAAAGCACTTGATTTCTAAATGGTCACATATTCTCTTTGCAAGCCAACTTTCATAAAGGCTGCATAAACACTTCAATATTTCAAGGATCCACGATTTTTATCAGCCTGGGTGTTTCACTTCACTGTCAGGCTGAAACCTTTTGGCAAATTAGTAGGAGCTAGGAGGAGGAACTAGGATTTATAATAGGACTTTAATTATCTATATCAGCAATTCTCAAATGTTTTGGTCTCAGGACCATATTACACTCTTAAAAATTATTCAGGAACCCCCAAAGCGCTTTTGTTTATGTGGGTTATATTTATCGATATTCACCATATTACAAATTATAATATCTTAGCACTCTTATGAAAATAATTTTGACCTTGCAGATCTCCTGAAAGGGTCTTGGGGCCACCCAGAGGTCCTTGGATCACACTTTAAGAAATACTGAATGCTTTTCTGGAGGGAACTGAATAAAAATGGAAAATCTTTCATTACTGCTACCTGTCACTTCTGAAACCTGGGTAATTAAAGGAATTAAAAACAAACCTATAGATCTATGGCTATATGGGAATACCATACTCATAGGATACCAAAAGCCTTGGTCAAAGCAGAAAACCTAGGGTTTAATTAAGCCAGGGAGATAGAGTAAGAAAGGAAAAAGTCATCACTTCAGGGGGAAAAGTAATCATTTGGGGAATGGTAAGACTGGAGGAGGGGAAACTGGATTACAGGTTCAATAGAATGTCAGAGTTGAGAGGGATTTAGAGATCATCTAACCCAATCCATTCATTTTATAGATAAGTAACTTGCCTAAGGCCATGTAACTAGTGACAGAGCAAAATATGGGACTCAGGTCTCCAGACACCAGGTCTTCTGCCACTATGCGGCCTTTAATTCTGAGCATCAAGGCAAGCCAAGAGTCCTGGAACCAAGGCCATGCTGCTACTAAGGGCAGATGGTTTTACTTAACATTGGACTGGCTCATGCTTCCTTTATGTGGTGACCCTGAATATTGGCTGCGATCTTCCAAAGGGGCTAATGTCAGTTGGTGGGCCCAGTTATACCAAGTAAGAGTAGAAAATCGAGGTAAACTTTCACCATTACAGATAACTGAAGACCTAATTTCCTTATATATATATATTATATTCAGAAATGTTGGGTTAAAAAAAATTCAACAAAATAGTTCCAAAATGAGTGTTACATAGCAGGAATAGTTCCAATTTCTGCATAGGTAGCTGGATTATTCATACTATAAGTTCCTTAAGACTAATGAAATCGTAAGTCCAGACCATCCCCCCTCAAAAAAAAGTTGCATTTTATCTTTAAAAAATTAGTGCCTTCTGTGTGCATGGATTTGTGGCACTGTAAGTAGTAATTGTTCTCCATTGTGTACCCTGGGAGGAGAGTCCTTCAGAAGCAGATAAGGGTCTTGTTGAGAAGCTGAGCAGCACAAGCATGCACTTAGATATCTGAATTATTTTCCCATGAGTGGGTATGTCCTTTCAGAGTGCATTAGCAAGATGAAGGAGCATTCCATTCATTTTTTATCATGAGAACACAATATTTCTTAAAAACTCTGATGACTTTATTATACTAGCAAGTAACTGCTGAGGGAGTTTGTTTATGCACCTGAAGTCACTTCTGTGAAAATGAACAATTCAGAAATGGAAGAACTGCATTCTTCACCCTGTCCCCCTCTCACGCCAGGATTCTTTTCCTATTTAATGTTAAGAGGTGCTGAGGGGTGGCTACTAATAAGCAGGACTTCATTTGATTAATAGCAGGGGGCTAATGACCATGTCTACTGGTACTGGTATCTAACCTTATTTCTTGTTATATTTCCCTGTTTCAGTCAAGACTGTCATCCCCTCTCCCTCAAACTCACTCAGCTCATTCTTTGGGGACCTAGTACTTCAAAGCATTTCATATGCATATGGTGGTCAACATCAGAATAAATTTACTATACCCTTTTCAGCACTGTGACCACCTCCCACAGAAGTGACCATTAAGATCAGAAATGCCATATGAATATCTGTTGACTGATGGATTCGCTGACTCCCTGTTGCCTCCAGGATAAAATACAAACCAGTATTTCATATTTGGAAGCCTTTACAATCTGGTTTGAACCCATCTTTCTAGGCCCTATTCCCATTATTTCCCTTCATGAACTTTACATTCCAGCCAAATTGATCAGCTTGCTGTTCTCTATGAACAACAATTCACCTCATACATTCATTGGTACCTCTCTATTGGTTGTTCTCCATGCATGGAAGCCTCTCCCTTCTCACTCTGAACCTTGGAACCCTTAGCTAATTCCCTTCAAGGCTTAACTAAAGTATCATCTCTTTCTTTTTCTTTCTTTTTTAAAGCCAAGTTTTTACTGATTGGTTGTATTTAATAATGGACCCTATCGCCTCTTTCAAGAGGCCTTCCCTATTTTTCCCAATTGTTAGCCTTCTGCCCCTTCAGAAAAGACACTGTATTAATTTTGTACATACATTGCATTTTCTTATCTGTGAAGGTAGTGCATTTCCTCCTCCACTCCTAGCCCCAACAGAATGTAAACTGCTTAAGGCAAAGAACTGTCTGGCTTTTTGGCTTTGTTTCCCCAGTGCTTGGTACAGAGTAAGTGTTTAATAAATGTTTGAGGATAGATAACTAGAGTGTAGCTAACATCAGTATCAAGAAACAAAGCAGCTCTCTTTAACATTATATACACATATATAAAATAAAAACTGCTAATAATTTGTGTGGCACTTTAGGATATGTAACATGTATTCCTCACAACAGCCCTTTGAGGCAGGTAGTGCATATATTATTTTTAACTTTTTTTTACAGAAGAAGAAGGTGAGACTCAGAGATTAGGTGACTTGCTTATAGTTGCATAACTTCTATCAGTGGGATTTGAACCTACATCTCTTGTCCTATGTCTCCAGGTTCAGATATCTATCCAACTATGCCATGCTGCTAGAGGCAGCATTAATTTGTTCTATGGCACCTAGAAATATATATTCTAGGAAAAATATCAGTAAGTGACAGGCTTCAATAATTGGTAGAAGTATTTTTTTCTCTGTGTAACTGAATGTCAACTGTTGGAGTTGTACTTTTATGTCGGTGAAAGAGTATGGAAAACTAGACAGTTCAGTATTCAAAAAATTAGAATGCATTTTTCCTCCCTTTATTGTAATTTTTTTTCATATTTTCTCAAGATAGGGATGTAACCTTTGACATCTTGTTTAGATTGCTGCCAAAAGGGTGCCAAGACGGAACAAGCCTGCTGAACCTGACTAGCTTTGGAGCTGAGGAGGCACAGACCCTGCTGAGGCCAGAAGTTTCTGCAATTTCTCTTAATTAGTATTCTTGCTTCAAATGTCTTTCCTTCTCTGATCCATCTTCTACATAGCTGCTGGAATGATATTCCTAAAGTCCAGGTTTTTGTATAACATTCCCCTGCTCAAAAAGCTCTGTTGGGGTCCCCTTTACCTCTAGCATAAAATACAAACTCCTGCTAGGTATTTAAAGTCTCTCACAATCTGGCTTCAATCTAATTTTCCAGGCTTATTACACATTTATTCTAGGCCTCTTTACATACTATATAGTCCAGACAAACTGTCTGACTTGCTGTTTCTTCTATATGACACTCTCATCTCTGATCTCAGTGCCTTTGTATAGACTGTCTCTCATGACTGGAGACACTGTCTTTCTTCCTCACTTCTGCATCTTATAATTAACTGCCTCTGTCTAGCTGCTAGTACATCCCCTCAATTACTTTGTATTCACTGTACACAGGTTACTAACATAGGAAAACATTTTTCTGAATTAAATTTAAGTTAGTTAAATTTAAGTTCCTTGAAGGCAGGAACTATTCCATTTTTGGTTTTGTATCTTCATTATTCACTAGAGCACCTGGTACACAGTAAACACTTAATAAACACTTATTGATTGATTCACTTTAATGAGCCTCAGTTTCCTTTACTTGTAAATAATAGGCTTGGATGGTCTTGAAGGTCCCTTCAACTCTAACTTTTATGATTTTGTGCATTATTCTCATATAAACTTGCATGAGAAAAGTATATATAAGGTATTTATATATTCTATAGTAGAAGTATTATATGTAGATTATGTTATTACTATAATATCATATCAGAAATAATATCAACCAATAATTGGATGTGCATAGTTAGAAAACTGATTAGCAATGATAAAATTTAAGGCAAACAATAAGTGAGAAGAAAGGATGAACGTTAGGAGATGACACTGGAAACAATTATAATAGCTCTAACTTGACCTGTTCAAACAAACTACAAAAGTTTAAAAAATGCAAAATGGATAATGGAAAAGACATGAGCAAAGACTATCATATGTCTAACAGAAATTTAACCAGTTGAGAGTAACTGCCACAACAAGGCTTCCAAAACAGCTTTAGCCACAAAGCACTTGAAATCTCTTTGTCAAGAAGAGAGACAGACTGGTCGAAGAAAGCATTGACTTTGAAGATAACTCAGTTGTAAAATGTTAAAGAGAAGGATGGTGGAGGACTATAGGCAATACCATCTCACAAAACAGTGAAGAACTCTAGAGAGGACAAGGTTCTGAAGGAACCTTGGTACGGTCCAACTAAGCCAGATCATATGAATTCATTTGTGAATTCAATCAGAGGAAGGACAACAAAAAGATGAGAAATGGTACAGATTTGTTAGCATTTTTATAGAAAGTTACTTTTTTATTCACATATGATAGTAGAACTATCACATCTGGATTTTAACAACTCAGTTCTTGATGTTCCAGAGGCACATAGTACAAACAGTACTAAAGAAGATGAGGATGGGGAGACCATCTGGACAATAGCAGAGAAAGAAGAAGTTAGTGCTAGAGAGTGGCACAATGCTGAAAATACCAAAGAATCAATTTTCAAGATATTACAAAGAAAGGATAATGTCAAGTAATTGCCCAGTAGGTGTATAGTCAAAGGATATGAAGCGGCAATATTTAATCTATCAATAGTCATATTTAAAAAATAGTCTAAATCACCAATAGGGAAATACAAATTAAAGCAACTTTAAGGTTCCATCTTAAATCGCTTAGATTTGCAAAGATGACAAAAGACAAGAATGACAAATATTGGAGAGGCTGTGAGAAAACAGGCACACCCTAGAATACTGATGGTGGAGTTATGAATTAGTCCAGTTATTCTGGAAAGTAATTTGGAACTATGCTCAGAAAGTTACAGAATTACTCATACCCTTGACTCAGCTATACTAATACTAGGCATAAACCCCCAAAGAAATCAAAGAAAGAAGAAAATGATCCATATGTACAAAAACATTAATAGCATGTTAATCAAAAATGGAAAATAGAGGGTATCCACCAATAGTAAAATGGCAAAATAAAATTGGAGCATATGAATATAATACAATATTATTGCATTATAAGAAATGATGAAAGGTATAATTTCAGAGGAAGCTGGAAAGGCCTCTGTGAACTGATACAGAGTGAAGTGAGAGGAACAATTTATACAATGATAACGTTATAGAGGAAAATTTTCAAAGATTTTAGAACTCTGGTTAATGAAGTGATAAACCACAAGTTCAGAAGACCAGAGATGAAGCAAACCATCTACCTCTTTTTTTTTTATTTAACTTTTAACATTTATTTTCACAAAATTTTGGGTTACAAATTTTCTCCCCTTTTATCCCCTCTCCCCCCCAAACCCAAGCATTCTAATTGCCCCTGTGACCAATCTGCTCTCTCTTCTATCCTCCCTCTCTGCCCTTGTCTCCATCTTCTCTTTTGTCCTCTAGGGCCAGATAGCTTTCTTTACCCCTTAACCTGTATTTCTTATTTCCTAGTGGTAAGAACATTACAGTTGATCCTAACACTTTGAGTTCCAACTTCTTTAGCTCCCTCCCTCTCCACCCCTTCCCTTTGGAGGACAAGCAATTCAATATAGGCCAAATCTGTGTAGTTTTGCAAATGATTTCCATACTAGTTGTGTTGTATAGGACTAACTATATTTCCCTCCATCCTATCTTGTCCCCCATTACTTCTATTCTCTTATGATCCTTTCCCTCCCCATGAGTGTCAACCTCGGATTGCATTCTCCTCCCCATGTCCTCCCCTCTATCCTCCCCCCCACCCTGCTTGTGCCCTTGTCCCCCACTCTCCTGTATTGTGAGATAGGTTTTCCTATCAAAATGAGTGTGCATTTTATTCTTTCCTTTAGTGGAATGTGATGAGAGTAGACCTCATGTTTTTCTCTTGCCTCCCCTCTTTATCCCTCCACTAATAAGTCTTTTGCTTGCCTCTTTTATGAGAGATAATTTGCCCCATTCAATTTCTCCCTTTCTCCTCCCAATATTTCTCTCTCACTGCTTGATTTCATTTTTTTTTTTAAGATATGATCCATCCTCTTCAATTCACTCTGTGCACTCTGTCTCTATGTATGTGCGCGTGTGTGCATGTGTGTGTGTGTGTACTCCCACCCAGTACCCAGATACTGAAATGTTTCAAGAGTTACAAATATTGTCTTTCCATGTAGGAATGTAAACAGTTCAACTTTAGTAAGTCCCTTATGACTTCTCTTTGCTGTTCACCTTTTCATGGTTCTCTTCATTCTTGTGTTTGAAAGTCAAATTTTCTTTTCAGCTCTAGTCTTTTCATCAAGAAAACCTGAAAATCCTCCATTTCATTGAAAGACCATTTTTTCTCCTGAAGTATTATACTCAGTTTTGCTGGGTAGGTGATTCTTGGTTTTAGTCCTAGTTCCTTTGACTTCTGGAATATCCTATTCCATTCCCTTTGATCCCTTAATGTAGAGGCTGCTAGATCTTGTGTTATCCTGATTGTATTTCCACAATACTTGAATTGTTTCTTTCTAGCTGCTTGCAATATTTTCTCTTTCACCTGGGAATTCTGGAATTTGGCCACAATGTTCCTAGGAGCTTCTCTTTTTGGATCTCTTTCATGCGGTGTTCTGTGGATTCCTTGAATATTTATTTTGCCCTCTGGTTCCAGAATCTCAGGGCAGTTTTCCTTGATAATTTCATGGAAGATGATGTCTAGGCTCTTCTTTTGATCATGGTTTTCAGGTAGTCCCAGAATTTTTACATTGTCTCTCCTGAATCTATTTTCCAGGTCAGTTGTTTTTCCAATAAGATATTTCACATTATCTTCCATTTTTCTAATCTTCTCGCTATGTTCTGTGATATCTGTCTTTCTCATAAAGTCCTTAGCGTCCATCTGTGCCATTCTAGTTTTGAAAGAACTATTTTCTTCAGTGAGCTTTTGAATCTCCTTTTCCATTTGGCTAATTCTGCTTTTGAAAGCATTCTTCTCCTCATTGGCTTTTTGAACCTCTTTTGCCAATTGAGTTAGGCTAGTTTTCAAGGTGTTAATTTCTTCAACATTTTTTTGGTTCTCCTTTAGCAGGGAGCTGATCTGCTTTTCATGCTTCTCTTTCATCCCTCTCATTTCTCTTCCCAGTTTTTCCTCCACCTCTCTAACTTGATTTTCAAAATTCATTTTGAGCTCTTCCATGGCCTGAGCCCATTGGGTGGGCTGGGACACAGAGTCCTTGATTTCTGTGTCTTTGCCTGATGGTAAGCATTGTTCTTCCTCATCAGAAAGGAAGGGAGGAAATGTCTGTTCTCCAAGAAAGCAGCCTTCAATAGTTTTATTTCTTTTTCCTTTTCTGGGCATTCTCCCCAGCCAGTGACTTGACCTCTGAATATTCTCCTCACAACCACCTCGCCTCCTGGTCCTCCCAGCCAGCTTTTGGGGACTGAGATTCAAATACTGCTTCCCGCCTTAGGGCTTTTGGCGGGGGCAGGGCTGCTATTCAGTGTGAGAATTAAGTTCAGGTGGTCAGGTTGGGGCAGGGCCGCCTCTCAGGCTCAGTTCCCTCAGGGGGTTTATGTACAGACCTTCCACAATGGATCCAGGCTCCCGCCTGCTTGGGGAGCCCCTGTCTGCAGCCGCCTCTCAGCTTCTATCTCCCGGGGGGTGGCCCGAGCCATGGGGGCACCCCACTCCCCTCTCAACCCGCCAAAGAGACTCTCTCACCGACCCCCATCACCTGTGGGTGGAGGGGCTTGTGCCGCCGCTGGAGACCCCGTCCCTGAAGCCTGCTTGGATCTGTACCTCTCGGAGCCGCGGCCGCCGCAGGTCTGGGCTGGGATCCGCGTCTGCAGCGCGACGGACCTTTTGCGAGAGGTTTGCAGGTCCCTCTGTGGGTGGAGGGACCCGCATGGCGGCTGGAGATCCTGTCCCCGTAGCCCGCTCAGATCTTTTCCTCACGGTGTCGCGGCCGCAGCAGGGCTGCCCTCTGCTCCCAGTCCCGGCACCCAGTCCGCTGCGCGAAGGACCCCCCACGAGAGGTTTGCAGGTCTCTCCGGAACAGAAATCTCCCTCGCTCCAATATTCCGTGGCCTCTGGGTGCAGAATTCACCGTGAGTTGGTCCCCTCTAGCCGTTCTGTGGGTTGTGGGTTCGGAGCTATGTGTATGTGCATCTTTCTACTCCGCCATCTTGGCTCCCCATCAAACCATCTACCTCTTGCCAAATAGGTGATAACCTTAAAATACAGAATGAGAAATGGTTTTTGAACATGGATATGGGAATAATTTGCTTAGGGATGATAAACTGAATCTATGGGACCTAATGAGATCAACAAATGAGGGAAAATAAAGAGAAAAAGACCAAGGGTAAAGCCTTGGGGTACACTTACAGTTATGGATGTGCCATTCATTCTTTAAGATCTAGCAAAGGAGACTGAGGAGTCCTCAGAGAGGTAGGAGAACCAAGAGAGAATATAGAAATTCAGGGAAATAGCATCCAGGAGAAGGTGGTCAACAGTATCCAAGAGGAAGTAGAGTTTCATCCACTGACCAAGAACCTTACATGACAAATAATTCACATCAAATGCCATACAGTAAATTTATCACATTACAAATCATTGTTACAAATTTGGTAACTATTACATAAAAAAGTTGTATTTATTTTGAGAACATACACTTTAAGGCAATATGGTAATTATTGTTCTGAAACAATTTTGTCTCTATCAGGCAGGAATATAAATATTAAGCTGTATCAGGTACTGAAATATTTTTAGTTGTTATTAAATTAGAGGAAAAAAAATCCCTTAGCACATGCTTTCCACTAGGATTTCAACATCTTTGCTTCTTTTCTCCCCTCTATTTTTACAATCTATTCCCTTTGCTCTAATCAAACCTGTCCTTGGTCTCTTCTATCCCATCTCTCCTTCATAGATTCTAACTGTCCTCTAGGCATCCCATCTATCCATTTGTCCATCAAGGTCTCAGACAAGATGTAACAACACATCACAAAGTCAAGAGATCAGGCAGTTGTCTGTGTCATTTGATCAAAAGAGATGATGTGTACTAAAAGCACCTTCTAACAGCCAGTTCACATGATTCAGGATTAAAAGACAATCACAGATGCATTCATTCTTCCATGTACATTTATTCTTCCATGTACAGATAGCCTGAAACACAACAACTAGCTTACTACCAGGCTTATCAGTGACTCTAGATAGTTGTGACATCTGGGATTAAAGTATTACCTGACATTAGCACTGGCTATACATTTCAATAATTTTAGCCAAAGAACCCAAAAGCATAGTGAAGAGAGTGGGATTTAGGGTCAAGGAACCTGAGTTCAAATCTTGGTTCTGCTATTTACTAGCTATGTGACCTTGGGCCAGACGCTCCCTCTTCTCTGGGCCTCAGTTTTCTCTTCTGTAAAAAGAGGGGGTTGGGTTAGATGATACTGAAGATCCCTTCCAGATCTAATGTTCTATAATTCTGTTATTGCTCTTCTTATCAAGCATGGTGGGAGATTTATTTTAATCCTTTATCATATTATTTCTACCGTCAGTTACATTTTTCCTTGATAACGTTTTCAGGAATGAATATTTTAAAAATTTCTTTCTCCTCAGGCCATTTCAAATATGGAGGCTTATATCATCTCCTCATGATCAGCCTCATAGCATCATCATCATCATCAATATAATAATAAAGAGCTTTATATATAGAACATTTATTTCATTTGACCTTCACATCAATCCTGTGAGGCAGATGTTATTATTACCTCCATTTTACAGATGCCTTACAGGACTGAGGTGAGGGTCAAATGAAATAAATGTTCTCTCTCTCTCTCTCTCTCTCTGTGTATATATATATACACACACACACACACACATATGTATATATATACACACACACACACACATATATATATATAAAATGAAATTCTAGTTATCATCATCAGTTAAAGACATATATTTTTGCTTATTTTTTTTTAATGGACACTTACTTATGAGTCTTTTATCACAAATATCTGTTGTTTCTAGATTGCTGTGAGTCAGTTCAACTCAGATTTAGTAGTGTGGTTGTGGTGGATAGAGGACCCACTTTGGAATTAGGCATGCTGGATTTCAGGTCCTGCCTTTGATTCAAACTAGCTGTGTGACAAAGGTCACACGATGAAAGTGTTTTATGCAGGATTTGAACTGAGTTCTTCTTGACTCCTAGTCTAATACTTTATCCTCTGTGTTGAAAGCAATGGACATCTATGTATTATGACATACCAGACTACGGGAAGATACTAAGGAAGAATGATGGTGTGCATCAAGTCAGAAATCTTGCAAGTTTAATATTTTGTGTGTGCATGTCTGTATGCATGTGCATGTGCATGTGTGTGTTCGTGTGTGAGAGAGAGACAGAAAGAGAGAAAAACTGAAAGATAAAGAGAGAGAGAGACAGAGAAAGACACAGACCAAGAGTGATACACACACACACACACACACACACACACACACACACAGAATGGGGAGGGGTGGGGCAGGGCGGTATAGTATAATGGACAGAGGGCTAAATTTTGAATGCAAAGAATTGTGTTCAAGTCTGGCCTGATTTACACTAGATTGTGTGATCATGCAAGTCACTTAACTTCTTGGTGCCCTGGCAGCTCTCTCAAACTAAAAGTTATCTGGAATTGTCCATAAGCTTCACTAGAGGGAGTTCTCCCTGTTCTTCACTGAGAGTTCTCCCTATTGATAAAATCACAGATATAAACCAAAACAACAACAACAAAAACAAAAACTACATCCCTCAAATAGTTTGCACATATATGTTTACAAATCATATTAATGCTTTATTTATAATTTTTGAGCCTTTAATTCATCTCTATGTTTTATTAGTGGATCAGCTTTCCCTGTTAAGCTCCATTATACTCTCCACTCACTTCTATCTGATCATCCCATATTGCTGTGTGACACAGGTGACTTAAATCTATACTTACAATTGGAAAACATTATTGGTAAAAGAAAAAAAATCAAATGACTGTGCCTAAAATTATTATGGGGCAGCTAGGTGGCACAGTGGATGGAGGAACTATCCTGGAATCAAGAAGATTCATCTTCCCAAGTTCAATTCTGGCCTCAGACATTTCCGGGCTATGTGAACCTGGGCAAGTCATTTAACCCTGTTTCCTCACCTTCCTCGTTTGTAAAATGAGCTAGAGAAGGAAATGACAAACCACTCTGGTATCTCTGCCAAGAAAAATCCCAAATTGGGTCACAAAGAGTGAGAAACAACTGAAAATCACTGAACAACAATAATAAAAGAGTGTATGGCAGAAACTAACTGACATTTTAAAAAGATACCTTCCCCTCCTTAAAATAATCCTATTTTCATATGCCCTCTAAGTGTTTGAGAAAAGTCTCAGATTAATTAATTGCTTGGGGGATTTCAGAACACAAGTCAAAAAAGTCTAGAACATTTCTGCTCAATAGAATTCTTCTCATCTGAAAACTGAACATCATCCTTTGGAAACCAAGTTAAGTGGGATATTTAGAAAAGAAAAAGAGAAAAATCTATTACACCGAGAATTTGCTTTGGATCTCATAAACAATGTCAACAGTGTTTTAGGAGGTTGTCAATCCAATTAAATTGTAACAAAACAATAGTTAGATATATAAACACGACAACTTGTCTGGCTGTGTAAAAGTCTGGGTGACAAAGTGCTTCTTATGTGGCGTACTGAGATACTTAATTACAATTGTGAAAGAAAATGAAAACTAAGCCATTAAAACTGCATCAAGACCTTTGGGGCATCCTCTATAGTAAAACCTTATTAATTCAGACTCTGACATTGTACTTTGAGTCTCTGTCTATGTCTGGGGTAAATTTATACCATTTTGTATAATTTACCTAAACATAGTTTCCAAACAAATAGTGTAAGGATAGGGTGATGAGAATTCTTCTTTACATTTCAGAAAAAACTATTTTATTTTTATTTTTTAAGTTAAAAAAACAAACAAACTTGTTTTTCCCCCTTCTACTTTACTGGAAAAGAAAAGAAAAGAAAGAAAAAGGAAAAGAAAAGACTAAATTTTTATGTCAAATAGGCAAGGTCGGGCAAAACAAATTCCTGTGTTGGTCATGTCTAAAAATTCTGTTTCCTTTTTTATCCTGAGCCCATCACTTCTATGTCAGGAGGTGGATAACAAGTCCTTTATAATTGTGTTTGATTCTTAAGTGTGAAATTATGGTGGAATTCTTATATCTTTCAAAGTTGTTTGTCTTTTCAAAGTTTTTATTATTGAGTAGTTTGTTCTGGTTTTGCTCACTTTACTCTGCATTGGTTCATATAAGTCTTTTCAGGTTTCTCTGAAACTGTCCTTTTTTACCATTTCCTGTAGCACAACAGTATTTCATTACATTCATAAACCATAATTTGTTTGGTTATTATGAAGCTGATAGACTTAGTTTCAAGTCCAATGCTACCACTAAGAGTGGCTATAAGTTTTTTTTTTTTTTCAAAGGGGTCTTTTTCTTCTTCTTAGGTCTCTGACTTAAAAGTGAAGTAGTGGTATTGCTGGGTCAAAGGGTATGCACAGTTTAGAAACTTTGAGGGCATAGTTCTCAAATGCTTTCCAGGAGAAGAAACTAATCACCTAGTATATTGTTTTTATTCAAACAGGAGCTAATTCTAAATTTATATAATATGTTCAAGGGTTTCTAACTAAATTAACTATTAGAAAGTATGTATTTAAAAGCAATAAGAAATTATATATAAAAAACCTGTAACTCATAGATTTCATTAATTTGGACTTCAATCCCCAACGTGGTCTCAAATGGTGAGCTTTTTATACTAAACATTTTCCTTGTCTGAACAGTAAACAGCTGAACAAGAAAGAATAATTTTCATCACATTTTAAAAACATTTTCTCTTCTTCCTAGGGAAAATATTAGGTGCTAATTTTAAAGGTGATTTGAGGAGATGGGGAGAGGGGACTTATGGGAGAGTACATTTTTAGAGCAGAAGTGTAGAAATATAGCATTTATTTAGATAGATGAAATAATTCTGGATAGGTGTGGTCTACTCAATACTAGGCAAGGATGACTGATCAAATATTTCATTTTTCATCCAGATGTTTGAGATTATATAGTTATATCTGTGATTAGTCTTTTTATTTTCTTGCCATTCAGAACAAACATCATGCTGGTGTTTCTTTAAGACACATAACTGCTAATTGGGTGATCTGTCACTTAGATTCTGGGCTTTTACTGGAAGGCCAATTATTTCAATTCAGTCAAGGTCAGAATGATTGCAGCCCTTTACGATGTGATAGGTAATTAGTGAAATGAATTTGAATTTGGCCCACTTGCTAATACTACCTTGTCATTTTGGCATGACTGAGAAGGCTCCCTAACAATGCGTCCTCATCACCAAAGCTGAAACACACTGCAGAACTGTGAGGGTCAGATGCTCCATGGAAGACAGCTGCCTTCCTTATTTGACATGCAATAGAGCTGGCCTGCTATTGACAGCACATGTACAGTCATTCAAATAAATAAATGGACAAAGAAATGAGAACTCTAAGCATGAGACTCTAAAAGTCAGGGAGATTCTTTTAAGAGACAATGGACAGAAAATATTTATTTAGGCTTATGATGCTTTGTGGGAAAGTACTATATCGAACATAAGCTTAAAAATCGCCCTGAAAACAAGAACTCATAATTTTCAGCAGTTGGAAACTGCTTTGAATGATTTTTGAGGGGAATCTGGACCTGAGATTTCATTGGCTGTAGGAAACTCCCGTTGACTTTGGGAAACTGTACATATTGGGTTCTTACACGTTACAAGTTGTAGTTTTATGGAATTATCTGGGGCAGGAAGGTTAAGTTAATTATCACACATAATTAATTCTCTGTATAATTCGTCACACACACACACACACACACACACACACACACACACACAAGTAATTACACAGCTAGTTTGAAACAAAGGCGGGACCTGAAATCCAGCGTGTCTCATGCTGAAGTGGGTTTTCTATCCACCACAACCACAACACCGTAATAGATGCTTACTAAATCTGAGAACTAATTGCAATAGAGAGTCGCAAAACTAAATGTCCATTAAAAAACAAACAAAAAAAGTATATTTCTTTAATTGATGATGATGATGATGACAGATAAAATTTAATGCTTTAAGGTTTGCAAAAAGCTTTACAAATATTAACTCAGTTGACCCTCACAACAACTCTGGGAGGTAGGTGCTATTATTATCCCCATTTTACAGATGAGAAAACGAAGGAAAACAAGTGATTTGGTCAGTCACACAGCTAGTGAGTGTCTGAGGCTGGATTTGAGCTCAGGTCTTCCTGACTCCAGGTCCAGGATTGTCTTCACTGTGCCATCCAGCTGCCTAATTTCCTGAAAAATATGCTTCTAGAAACCATAGAAAGATGCTTAATTATATTTAACTTATTAGCTCATTAGTATCATCAGAGTGCAATATACATGTTTTTTCATTAATAAAAGGTTGTGATTAAAGTTAGTACAGGCAGTGCCTCTGCTACTGACTCATCTTTCATCATTAATGGTAGGTGAACAGTGAGGGAATAAATTGGTTTTCTACAGGAAATACTACAGAGATTTAAAATCTAGGTCATAGAATACTCCCACAATATAAGATCTTAAAAGACTCCCTTAAAAATTCCGATAAAACAATAATGGCATTTTTAAACATGGTTGCTCACAATGGCTCACAATTATAATAGATTTACTAAGATGATAATAATCATAATATAATTTATTCTTTGTATCCTTTGCTGACATCTCTTTTTATCAAGCAATTCTTGTACCTAATGATACTTACATCCAGTGTGTACTGAAAAGAACCACCAGATGCTAGCAAATAAAAAAAATGTTTCTGTGAGATTCCTTACCTTTAAGAAGATACCTTTATTATAAGAATCTCAAGTTTCTTTACAATACAAATTAAGTTTTGTAGAAGTAGTGTTAATCTTATAGATAGTAGTGAGGAAGTAAAGATAATCTTATAGATGGAGGACTTGGCGAGTCACTTGATTTTCATATGTTTCATAGTCGCATAGAGTGAGTCAGTGGTTAAATGAGAAAGAAAACCCATTAATGGGTCTCAGTTTACCAATGGACTCTGCTTCCTCTATGGCTCCTTAAATAGTATGTTTTAAATACACTAATGCAATGCAACACATGTTTATTTGGCAATTACTACGTATCAGATATAAGGACAAGAATGAAAAGGTCTTGTTCTCAAGTACAACATATTACTGGGGGCAAACAAATATATGTTGATATTGGTGAGTTTTGATTTAGGCAACAGAAGGTTCTAGAAAAAATACACAAATATCACAACAATATATTTTGATGTTAAATTAAAACATGAAAACAATTAACCTAGAATATAACAATGAGTACTTATCTGGAACTATTTCACTACTGAAGTGTAGACATGAGATATTTAAGACATGGTAGTCAGCTGGTCCACTTCCTCAGAACATTTAATACCTGTGTGATGTCAGGCAAGTCACTTCATTTCCCTAAGCCTCAATTTCCTCACCTGCAAAATAAGTGGGTTGTTTTCCTCTGAGGTCCCTTCCAGCTTCATATCTACGACCCAGGATTCAGATAACTCCTTACACTGAGCACTTTGGGAACAGCCCACTTGTAAACACGTATGCTTTCCCAAGGGCTTTCTTTGATTGTTCACATGTAAGAGTAATATAAAGAGCAGCAAAATATTTTAATTAAAACTTCAATAACAAAACCAGGAAATATGTCCCTCTTTACCACTTCTGAGTTGCCCAGGCTCACTCAGATAGGCAAACTAATATAAGCAAAAACCTTATTTGACACCTTGGCAATGAATCAAAAAATATAGTCTCATTCTCTTACTATGTTAAATCAAATTCAAGCATTCTGATCCTTTTTGAAGCACTCACACCAATCCGGTTCAGATTCAGTTTTATGACTGCTAACGAGTGGAGAAGTATATGGTGTTGAAGGATGAAAAGAATTCCATGTTGTCAGACCCAGTGTACTTTGGGTATTTGGTTCTTTCTAAATGCCTTTTTCCAGAATCCCAGAGATATCCCCAAGATTGTCTCTCAGTACGAATGGTGGTGGTGCTAAGGAAGACTCAGTGACGCTACTCGGCAGCTAAGTCTTCAATGACGGTGCCAGCATAGTTTTTCAAACAAAAGACCATGATTTTGACTCTAAGGAACAAAATGAAGGGAAGATGTAAAGAAAGTTTCAGGGATAGTTTAGTGAAACCTGTACTTATTTTTTGGTGGCAGCACCTCATTAATCATTTTTTTAAATAAAAGAACTTCGACAGGCTGAGATGCATGATGACACTGTACCTTGCAATCACTAACTGACACTTCTTAACAAATGAAAACACATGAACAGATGTAAAACAGAAGACTCAGAGAGAATGGGAAGAAGCAGACTTTTTTGTTCTTAAAATCAATAGGGAATCATCCTATAGAAGTGTATATTTTTGTATACTCTGAATGATAAAGAACAGCCGCTTGATTTAAGAAATGCTTTCAAATATCCTTGTACTTCAGGCTTATAAAAAAAAAAGAGAGAAAAAACAATGACTTTCCTAAAAGATTATTTGCAAGTGGATTTATTGTAGAATACTCAGGGAAGTTTACCAATCTTGTTTCTCAAGTTTAGGCTCTCATTCAAAGAATGAATTTTTATTCAGTGCACTGTATTCCCCTTTACATTCCCCCAACAGAATGTAAACTGAATGAGGGCAGGGCCAGTGTTTTTATATTGTCATGTGTGTTTTCTGACTTTGTAGGCAATGCACAATGCCCTGTGATAATATTTAATATAAATTTTGGACTTTAATAAGGGCCAAAGGCTTGAATTAAGAAGAGTCTGGACCTAATTGTCTCCTTTGTTATCTTTTTTTTTTTTTAAATTATAAATTTATTTATTTATTTCACTTTTAACATTCATTTTCACAGAATTTTTGGGCTCCAAATTTTCTTCCCCCTTGCCCCCTCCCCCCACCCCAAAACACCGAGCATTCCAATTGCCCCCATCACCACTCCGCTCTCTCTTCCATCATTCCTCTCTGCCCTTGTCTCCATCCTCTCCTCTGTCCTGTTGGGCCAAATAACTTTCTATACCCCTTTACCTGTATTTCTTATTTCCTAGCGGCAAGAACAGTACTTGACAGTTATTCCTAAAACTTTGAGTTCCATCTTCTTTTCCTCCCTCCCTCCCCACCCCCTCCCTTTGGAAGGCAAGCAATTCAGTATAGGCCAAATCTGTGTAGTTTTGCAAATGACTTCCATAATAGTCGTGTTGTATAAGACTAACTATATTTCCCTCCATCCTATCCTGCTTCCAATTATTTCTATTCTCTCTTTTGATCCTGTCCCTCCCTGTGAGTGTCAACCTCAAATTGTACCCTCCTCCCCATGCCCTCCCTTCCATCGTCCCCCCCACCCTGTTTATCCCCTTGTCCCCCACCTTCCTGTATTGTAAGATAGGTTTTCATACCAAAATGAGTGTGCATTTTATTCCTTCCTTTAGTGGAATGTGATGAGAGTAAACTTCATGTTTTTCTCTCACCTCCCCTCTTTTTCCCCAAACTAAAAAAGTCTTTTGCTTGCCTCTTTTATGAGAGATAATTTGCCCCATTCCATTTCTCCCTTTCTCCTCCCATATATTTCTCTCTCACTGCTTGATTTCATTTTTTTTTTTTAAGATATGATCCCATCCTATACAATTCACTCTGCGCACTCTGTCTCTATGAGTATGTGCGTGTGCATGTATGTGTGTGTAATCCCACCAAGTACCCAGATACGGAATAGTTTCAAGAGTTACTAATATTGTCTTTCCATGTAGGGATGTAAACAGTTCACCTTTTATAAGTCCCTTATGACTTCTCTTTGCTGTTTACCTTTTCATGCTTTGCTTCATTCTTGTGTTTGAAAGTCAAATTTTCTTTTTAGCTCTGGTCTTTTCATCAAGAATGCTTGAAAGTCCTCTATTTCATTGAAAGACCAATTTTTCCCCTGAAGTATTATACTCAGTTTTGCTGGGTAGGTGATTCTTGGTTTTAGACCTAGTTCCTTTGACTTCTGGAATATCCTATTCCATGCCCTTCGATCCCTTAATGTAGAAGCTGCTAGATCTTGTGTTATCCTGATTGCATTTCCACAGTACTTGAATTGTTTCTTTCTAGCTGCTTGCAATATTTTCTCCTTGACCTGGGAATTCTGGAATTTGGCCACAATATTCCTAGGAGTTTCTCTTTTTGGATCTTTTTCAGGTGGTGATCGGTGGATTCTTCCAATATTTATTTTGCCCTCTGGTTCTAGAATATCAGGGCAGTTTTCCTTGATAATTTCATGAAAGATGATGTCTAGGCTCTTTTTTTGATCATGGCTTTCAGGGAGGCCCATAATTTTTAAATTGTCTCTCCTGGATCTATTTTCCAGGTCAGTTGTTTTTCCGATGAGATATTTCACATTATCTTCCATTTTTTCATTCTTTTGGTTTTGTTTTGTGATTTCTTGGTTTCTCATAAAGTCATTAGCCTCCATCTGTTCCATTCTAATTTTGAAAGAACTATTTTCTTCAGTGAGCTTTTGAATCTCCTTTTCCATTTGGCTAATTCTGCTTTTGAAAGCATTCTTCTCCTCATTGGCTTCTTGAACCTCCTTTGCCAATTGAGTTAGCCTATTTTTCAAGGTGTTATTTTCTTCAGCATTTTTTTGGGTCTCCTTTAGCAGGGTGCTGATCTGTTGTTCATACTTTGCTTGCAAGTCTTTTATTGCTCTTCCCAGTTTTTCCTCCACCTCTCTATCATGATTTTGAAAATTGTTTGGGCACTTTAAGACCTTTTCCCAGAACTGATTCCATTGAGTGGGCTGGGATGTAGGAGCACTGACTTCCATGTCTTCCCCTGATGGTAAGCACCGCTCTTCCTCATCAGAAAGGAGGGGAGGAGAAACCTGCTCACCAAGAAAGTAACCCTCTATAGTCTTGGTTTTTTTCCCTTTTCTGGGCATTTTCCCAGCCAGTGACTTGACCTCTGAATATTCTCCTCACACCCACCTCACCTCTGGATCCTCCCAGCCAGCGCTTGGGGTCTGAGACTCAAATGCTGCTTCCCAGCCTCAGGGCTTTGGGCGGGGGCAGGGCTGCTATTCAGTGTGAGATCAAGTTCAGCTGCCCGGGTAGGGGCAGGGCTGCCTCACGGGCTCAGTTCCCTCAGGGGGTTTATACAGAGACCTTCAACAATGGATCCGGGCTCCTGCCTGCTTGGGGAGCCTCGGTCTGCTCCCGCCTCCACTGTTGCCTCCCGAGGGGGCCTGAGTATGGGGGCACCCCACTCCCCTCTCGACCCACCAAAGAGACCTTCTCACCGACCCCCATCACCTGTGGGTGGAGGGACCCGCGAAGCCGCTGGAGATCCCGTCCCTGAAGTCTGCTCGGATCTTCTCCTCTTGGTGTCATGGCCGCGGCAGGGCTGGGCTGGGCTCCGCGTCCGCAGCGCGATGGACCTTTTGCGAGAGGTTTGCAGGTCCCTCTGGGACAGAAATCTTATCCGCTCCGCTGTTATATGGCTTCTCCTGCTCCTGAATTTATTGGTAGCTCTTTACTACAGATATTTCATGGGCTGTGGGTTCAGAGCTAGAGTATTTGTGTGTTTCTACTCCGCCATTTTGGCTCTGCCCCCTCTCCTTTGTTATCTTAAGTAAACTCAGAGAATGCCATTTGGTGTCAGTGAAGCAAATGGTTTGACTTAGTAACTTCCTTACGAGACCCTTTTCTTGGCATCTTAGTGATAAGGAAAAAACAGATGTCCTGGGCTGTAATTTCAATTGAAACTCTGTTAAAGGTATCCTTTCCTATGTCAGCAGGATACCTGTCATCAGTGGTGGGATTTTCTCCTTATCTTATGTCACAGAGACATATGTTACAGAAAGGAAATGCACACAGCTTGGAACCATAAATCCCAACTGACATTACTTTGTTAATTGTCTTGTCTTACTAAATTTATGATTTGTTCAACTAAGAGAGTTCCTTTCTCATGGTAAAATGCATATAAGTCAGAAGATTTCTGTACCGGGGTAGTCAGATAATTTTCTGACTCCATACTGCATTATGTTACTGTTTTCTTTAAAGGGAATTAATTAATTAATTAATAAAGTGTATGCATTTAGCCTGTTGCCTTTTCTTTAACTAAGTTTATAGGTCAACACCTGCATATAGGAAATGCTTAATGAATACTTGCTGGATTGGACTGGCACAAGATTTTGATGAAATTCACAGGAATGTGACTAGAAAAACAGACTCAACTTCTGGCTAATCAATAAACACTGTTGTGACAGGAGAATAAAAAGGTTTTAAATATAGGCATGGGGTTTAATATACTTCATTCTCATAGATTTTTGGAAGGCTAACTGGGAGGCTGACCCTGGTGGATCTCTTGAGCACAGGAGTTCTGAACTACAGTTAAATAGGTCAGCTCATTTGGTATTAATAGGGTAAGTCCTCAGGTGAAGGGAAGTTAGAGGGAAGGAAAAAGATGGGAGTTGATCAGTTTGCCTAAGAAGGGGTGAAGTAGCCCAGGCCAAAAATGGAGCAAGTCAAAGGCTATCATGTGGATTGGTAGTAGGATTGGCCCCTATGCCACCGTACTTCTAGCTTAGGCAAAATGGGGAGACACAGTCTTTACAACAAACAAACAAAAAAAAACCCCTCAGTCTCAAAAAGGATATTCTGTATGGTTTGTTTTTTAATGTGAGAAATCAATCCTTAATTAAAAAAACAAAGACCTTTAACACAATAGTTGGTTGCTTTATTTTCTTATGGGGATGTTCAAGCTGTCTTGAAGTAAAATAGCTATAGAAACCAAAATACAATAGAGTTATCTTGCTGTGTCATAGTACCTGACCACAAGGTTAAATAAAGTTGAGTCCTTTGGCTGAAAAGAGTGCTAGATTTGGAGGCAAAGAACCAGGGTTTGAATCCATCCTTCACTTTCCCTTTCTAGGCCTCAGTTTCCTCTACTGTAAAATACAGGAGGTTGGACTAGATGACCTTGAGGGTTCCTTCCACTCTTAAACCTGTGAGTCTATGAGACAATATAAAGATGGACTTAATTTAAACATATGTTAAGAGGCACAATGTTAGCAGATTCTGAATATTCTATTCCAAATCTTAATTTTTCTTTTGATTTTAGAATTATGATGTCTCTGACATACATAGATCCTGCTCAGAAGATTTGTTAATTAAAATTTTTGTTTTAATTTTCCCCCTCTTCTTTAAGCTTCATAGATGCTATTTTAAAAAGCATTTAAAAATTAACTTTAATCCCTTTGTAGTAGGTTAAGGAGATTCTGATCTGGATGGTTTCTTGTGGATACTCTGTTACTTCAAGAGAGATTTTTTAAAATTAGTTTTTAGTCTTTAGTTTTTGTCACATCTGCATTCCCTCAGTCTGAACAGTTGTGATGTGTTACCCTGAGGGGCGCATGAATGTTAACAGCCCATCCAGTTACTTGATTACCATAGTATGGTTAATGGTTTTTTAGGATAGTAATTCTGATTGAAACGATCAAATGCTTTAATTAGTTTACCATCACTCATTTCAGAACAGACCATGGCCGTATTTGACTTCTGATTTGAGGTGAATATTAAAATGCAACATTTAAGATGTTGAACGGTGGGCACATGCTGAACTCCTAGTTCCATCACATCATTCACTGAGTAACCTGAGTTACTGCTCATGTTACAAATGATTTGATTTATTTTACATTGTAAAGTAACAATAATATTAATTGCTTACATTGATACAGTAATCCACACACATTAATTTGATCTTCACAAGATTATAAGGTTGGTATAGTTCCCATTTGCAGATAAAGAAATAGGCACAAAAGTGATTTGCCCAACCTCAGAGTCAAATTAACTGACAATTATGAAGCATCTCCTCTGTGTTAGGCACTGTGTTGAGTGCTGGAAATTTTACAAAGAAAGGTAAAAAAAAAATTCCTTACTCTCAAGAAGTTTACAGTTTAAAGGTGGAGATAGCATGCAAACAGCTATGTACAAAGAAGATATATATGACTAGTTACCAGAACAACCCAAGTCTTCTGACTCCTAGGGCCAAGTATTCTTTCCACTATCTTTATATTTATAAAATCTGACAGTACTGCTGACAGGCTATAGACTTAGTTGTTGCATTCATCCAAAGAAAGACAAAGGATGACTAAATAAATTGTGGCACATGAATGCAACAGAATATTACTGAGCTGTCAGAAATGATGTATGTAAAGAATTCAAAGAATCAGAAGAAGACTTAAATAAGCTGATGAATGATGAAATAAGAAGAACCAGAAAAAAAAAAACCCAGTATACATAATGAGAACTGCAATGAAAATGGAAAGAACAAAACAAATAAAACCAAATGCTACATCATTATAATGACTAGTTTGGAGGCAGGGAAGAGTTGAAAAAAATGTACTATGAGTATGGAATATTGTATTTGCTGTCAGACATGGCTGATGTGTAAGTTGGTCTTGCTCAATTCCTTTTTTTCTCTCTTAAAAAGTCTTTGTTACATGGCAGCTCAGTAGCACAATGCTGGAACGGGAGTCAAGAAGGCCTGCATTCAGCAGAAAGTAGTTAAAGAAGAGTTTATGTTTTTAAAATTATTTTTTATTTTGTTAGATATTTCCCAATTACAAGTAAAAACAATTTTTAGCAATCATTTAAAAAATGTTAAGTTCCAAATCTGATTTTGAATATACATGTAAGGTGATGCAAAACATATTTCCATATTAGTTATGTTGCAAAAGAAAACACAAACAAAATAAAACAATAAAAATAGTAAAAAACAGTATACTTCAATTTGCATTTAGAGATCTCTTTCTGTGGAGGTGGACAGCATTTTTTCATATATCATGTATCCTTTGGTAATGTCTTGGATCACTGTTTGAGCAGAGCAGCTAAGTCTTTCACAATTGTTCATTTTAAGAATATTGTTGTTAATGAATCCAGTGTTCTCCTGCTTCTGCTCACTTAACTTTTGCATCAATTCACATAAGTCTTCCCTGGTTTGGATGAGGTCATTCCCTTCATCATTTCTTATAGCACAACAATATTCCATCACAATCATATAGGACAACTAGCTAGGAACTGATAGGAATCCTTTCAATTTCCAATTTTTTGCTACCACAAAAAGAACTGCTATAAATATTTTATACATATAGGTCTTTTCCCCTATTCTTTGATTTCTTTGGGATATAGACCTTGCAGTGGTATTACTAGGTCAAAGGGTATGCCTTTTGAATATAGTTCTAAATTGTTCTCCAGTATTACTGGACTAGTTTACAACTTTACCAACTGTTCACAATTTTACCAATTAGTGTCCCAATTTTTCAACTTCCCCTCTAGCAATCTTTTTCTGTTATATTAGTCAATCTGATAGGTGTGCGGTGGCATCTCAGAGTTGTTTTAATTTGCATTTCTCCAATCAGTGGTGATTTAGAGTATTTTAAAAATCTGACTACTGATAGCTTTGATTTCTTCTTCTGAAAATTGCTCATATCCTTTGACCATTTATCAGTTGGAGAATGGCTATTATTGTTATTACTACGACTTTTACAAGTTTGGCTCTATAATTTTCTATATATTTGAGAAATGAGGCTTCTATCAGAAAAACTTGCTTTAAAAATCTTCCCTCCAGTTTCCTGTTTGCCTCCTCGTTTTGGCTGCATTTTATTTGGGCAAAAGTTTTTTAACGTTATATAATCAAAATTATCTATTTTACTTCCCATAATCTGTTCTGTCTCTTATTTAGTTATAAACTCTTCCCTTATCCATAGATCTGATGGGTATATTTTCCTGTGCTCTCCTAATTTACTTATGACATCAGCCTTTATGTCTAAATTATTTATTCTTTTTGACCTTATCTTGGTATGTGCGTGTGAGATGTTGTTCTGCAAACTACTTTTTAGTTTTCCCAGCAATTTTTGTCAAACAGTAAGTTCTCACCCTAAAAGTTTGAAACTTCAGGTTTATTAAATACTAAATTACTTTGGTCATTTACTACTGTGAATTGTGTACCTAATCTATTCCACTAATTCACTCCTGTATTTCTTAGTGAGTACCAGGTTGTTTTGATGATCAATGCTGTGTACTATTGAAATCTGGAACTCCTAGGTTGTCTTCCTTAACATTTTTATTTTCATTGATTTTCTTGATATTCTTGACCTTTTGTTCATCCAAATGAATTTTATTACTATTTTTCTAGCTCTGTAAAATAATTCTTTGGTAGTTTGAGTGGTATGGCACTGAATAAGTAAATCAATTTGCAGAATTGTCATTTATATTATATTGGCTTATTATATTCATTAAGGAAATTGGTCTATGATTTTCTTTCTTTGTTCTTGCTCTCCCTGAATTACATATTAAAACCATATTTGTGTCATAAAAGGAATTTGGTAGAACTTCCTATTTTTTCCAAATAGTTTATATAGTATTGGGATTAATTATTCCTTAAATGTTTGGTAGAATTCACTTGTGAATCCTGAGGATTTTTTCTTAGCAAGCTCATTGATGGCTTGTTCAATATCTTTTTCTATGATAAGATTATTTAAGTATTCTCTTTCCTCTTCTGTTAATCTGGGCAGTTTGTATTTTTGTAAGTATTCCTCCATTTCACTTAGATTATTAACTTTACAGTCATATGATTGGGCTAAATAACTCCTAATGATTGTTTAAATTTCATCTACATTAATGGTCCATTCATCCTTTTCATTTTTGATACTGGTAATTTGGTTTTCTCTTTAAAAATCAAATTCACCAATGGTTTATCTATTTTATTATTTTTTTCAGAAAGCTGGCTCCTACTTTTATTTATTAGTTTAATAAAAAACTTATAATTTTATTATAGTCTCTTCTTTGATTTTTAGGATTTTCATTTTGGTGTTTGATGATTTTTATGTTCTTTTTCTGTTTTTTTTTAATTGCATGTCCGTTTATTAAATCTGCTTTCTTTTAATGATGTGCACATTTAGAAATATAAAATTTCCTCCATGTACTGTTTTGGTTGCACCCCACAAATTCTAGAATGTTGTCTCATTGTTGCCATTCTCTTTAATAAAATTATTGATTTCTACGGTTTGTTCTTTGACCCACTCATTCTTTAGGATTAGATTATTTAGCTTTAAATCTATGCTTACATGATTCTTTATGAAATGTAATTTTTATTGCATTATGGTCTGAAAAGGATGCATCTGATATTTCTGCTTTTCTGCATTTGGTTGTGAGGTTTTTATCACCTAATTTTTGTGAAGGTACTATGTACATCTAAGAAAAAGGCATAACCCTTTCTGTTCCCATTCAAATTTCTGCAGAGGTTTATCATGTTTAACATTTCTAAGATTCCATTCATCATCTTGAATTCTTTCTGATCTACTTAAGATTAGTTTTATTTAGCTTTGAGAGAGGTAAGTTGAGGTCTCCCACTAGTATAGTTTTACTGTCTTTCTTACTCTTAATTCATTTCACTTTTCCTTTAAGAGTTTGAATGCTATACCTATTGATGTATATGTATTTAGTATTGCTATTACTTCATGGTCTATGATGCCTTTTAGCAAGATGTAATTTCCTTGCTTATGTCTTTTAATCATGTCTATTTTTATTTTTCCTCTGTCCAGGATCATGATTGCTATCCCTGTCTTTTTTTTTTTTTTTTTTACTTCAGCTGAAGCACAACAGATTCTATTGTAGCAGTTTATTTTAACTCTATATGTGTCTCTCTGCTTCAAGTGTATTTCTTGTAAAGTATATGTCTTGTAAAAATATATTTTTCAATTTTGGTTTCTACTCCATTCTGACATATGCTTCCATTTTATGGGTGAGTTCATCACATTCACATTCAGAGTTATGATTACCACCTGTGCATTTCCCTCTATCCAATTTTCTTCTGTTTATCCTTCTCTCTCTCTTCTTCTATTGTCTCTCCTCTACAATCCATATTGCTTCTGACCACTGTCTTCTTTGGTCTGTCCTCCCTTGTATCACTGCTCTCCCCCTTCTCATTCCCTTCCCCACTTACTTCCCTGTAAGGTAAGATAGATTTCTACTACCAATTAAGTATTAATTAATTAATTAGATAATTTTTTCCCCTCTTTAAACCTATTTAGATGTGAATGAGATTCAAGCATTGCTTACCCCGCCCTGCCATTTTGCCTTCCACTCTAAAAGTTCTTCCTTGTATACCTCTTTTATGTGAGATAATTTCCTCCATTCTTTCTTTTCCTTCTCCCTTCTCCCTGGGTATCCCTCTTTCTCACCTACACATTTTTTTTTACACCATTCCAACATAATCAATTCATTCCCATATTGTCTTCCTATGTAGAATCCTTATAACTGCCCTAATAATGACAAAGTTCTTAGAAGACAGATGTATTATCTTCCTACGTAGAAAGATGAATAATTTAACTTTACTGAGTCCCTTATGATTTTTCTTTCATTCTGCCTTTTAATGCTTCTCTTGAGTCTTGTATTTCAAAGTCAAATTTTCTATTTAGCTCTGATATTTTCCTCAGGAATTATGTAAAGTCTTCCATTTCATTAAATGTCCATTTCCACCCTAAAAAATTATACACAGTTTTGCTGGATAGGTGATTCTTGGTTATAATATTAGCTCTTTTGCCTTCTGGAATATCATATACTTTAATGTGGTAGCTGCTATGTCTTGTATAATCCAGACTGTGGCTCCATAATATTTGAATGGTTTCTTTCTTCTTGCTTGGGAGCTCTGGAATTTGGTTATAATATTCCTAGGTATTTTTGTTTTGGGATTTCTTTTATGTGGTGATCAGTGGATTCTTTCAATTTCTAATTTACCCTCTGATTCAAGGATTTTAAGGCAGTTTTCCTTGATGTTTTCTTGAAATATGAAGTTTAGGCTCTTTCTATGATCATGACTTTCAGGTAATCCAATAAGTCTTAGATGACCTCTCCTTGATTTATTTTCTAGGTCAGTTGTTTTTCCAAAGAGATAGTTCTCATTGTTTTCTATTTTTCATTTTTTAACTATGTTTTGTTCCTTGAAGTTTCATGACGTCATTAGCTTCCACTTGTCCAATTCTAAATTTTAAGGAATAATTTTCTTCAGTGGGTATTTTTACCTTTTAAAAAATAATTTGGTCAGTTATTTTTCTTTTTAAGGTATTATTTTCTTCAGTATTTTTTTTGTCTTTTTTACAAGCAGTTAATTATCATTTCACAGTTTTCTTCCTCTGCACTCCAGTCTTTACCCAGGAAGGCATCCTGCTCCTCAGTTCTTGGGAATGAAATTCATACTACTCCTCAGGGCCCTTCTTCCCTTGAGACCAGAAATTACACTGTTCCTCAAACTCTCTAATCCTTTGGGGCCAAAAGTGATACTGCATCTCAGAGCTTTCACTCCTTCTTGACCAAAAGTGCTCCTCTCTGCATTTGAACTATGACCCAGAAATGGGTATAGGAAATGGAGTTGTCAAACAGTTGCCTCTCAGGGCTCCAGCTCTCTCAACTGAAAATGTTCTGCTCTGCCCTTGAACTATGACCCAGAAGTGGATATACACAATGGAGTTGCCAAATAGTGTCTTGTCCTTTGTTTAGTGCAAGCAGAGGATTCCCCTGTAATCTCTTTCTGACTAGTTGCCAAGTCCCCTTACCATCTTTGGTTCAAGAGATCCTGAAGTTGTTGTTGCTTCTGTCTCCATCACCCAGTCTTGCCATTAGTGTTTCATCCATGTAGACCCTGCGTCAATCTTCTTCCTCATGTCACAGGTCTCACTTTCTAACCTCCTATGTTGTTTTCAGCTGGAAGAATGTCCTACTCCGAACTTTTGTTGGCTTTGTCATTCCAAAATTCAATCTGAGACATTACTTTAAAGTCGTTTGGAGAGGAAGGTTAGAATAGCCCAGCTGAGAGCTTTCTCTACTCCACCATCTTGGCTTCACCTCCAAAATCCAGGATTTAAATAAATGAATCGATTCTTAATGATCTATTAGTAATAACACATTTAATACTTTATAATTTAAAAAGCAATTTTCTCACAACCACTCTGTGAGGTCCACAGTGCCAATATTGTTAGATTCATTTTACAGCAATGAGGAAACAGAGGCTAAGACATATTAATGTCAAAATCATAGAGTCAGTCAGTGGCAGAACCAGAAAGCATTCAAAGCCTAGTCCCAAGTCCAGGGTTCTCTCCACTGTACTTTAGTGCTTCTCAAAAGCTAAGAGAATCTAGGGAGGTTGAGGATAGGTCTCCAACTTTTTGAGATTGGATGTTATATCCCTTGATGCCACTAACCTAACAGACATGAAACAGTGGTTTGATCAAGTAGAGCCTGTTGCTGAGGTCTATGGTGGGGACTAAAAGAATTTCCTAGAAGAATCAGACATGTCAGTCAATGTTAAAAGCAATGAGCCCTTTTATTTGGGGGCATCTAAGCAGTGGGTTAACCTGGAGTCTGTAGACCTTAAAAAAAAATGTTTTTTTTTTTTTGATAACTATTTCAATGTAGTTAGTTCCTTTTATAATTCTATGCAATTTATTTTATACACTGAAAAACATTATTCTGAGAAGGGACCCATAGGTTTCACCAGCCTGGCAAAAGGGTACACAACAAGAAGAAGGTTAAAAGTTTTTTTTAAAGGGAAGACACCCCCAAAAAAGAAAGCCTCATGGTTTAATTGGAGACACCCAGGAGAGCAGGAGGTATAAAGAGGCATGGTAGGGTAGCCCAATGATAGCCCCTTACATTGGGGCTTGGAATGTTCCCTCCAAAAGGGTCTGGGAAAAGGTAGGAAAAGGATATAAATAAAAGTCTTGCCAAAGAGACTTAGGTACTATGGGAAACTAGGTCATGTGAAAGTTCACAAAGGCCTCATAAAAACTCACAAGTGGCTACTTTCAGGATTTGGTATATGGTTATATCAAGCTTCGCCTGGGAATCCTGGGTCTATGTTTAGGGCAATGCAGGAAACTCAGGGGTCAGGGCATCTCCAGAATCAGAGCAACTCATGTATTCTATAGAAAGTAGTGAAGTCCTGCTCAAGTGGATCTGACTGGTTTTCTATCTCTGAGGTCAAAGGCGAGATAACATCACTCATTTAGGAAATAGAAGTTTCTAGTCTAGAAAAGAAGATTCTAAATCTAGAGAGTGACAGGAAAGGGACTAGAAAGAAAGTAGAGGGCACCAGGTTATGGATTACTTTTTAGATTAAGAAAGACGAAGCCTGAATACAGTTATTCTGGACTATAACACATGACTTATGTTATGATCTTAACTTATGGAAAATAAATAACGGCATCTCATTACAATATTATTCAGTAAAGCTTGGAATATCGTATAACACAGTCTAATTTGGATTTAGGCAAAAATGGTGCAGATACCCAAAGGCACTCACAAAGGTATATTAAGATCATAATATCATAGCTCTAGAACAGTGAGAAACTTTAGATATCCCTTGGTCCAAGTCCCTCCATTTTACAAATGAGGAAAGAGGACTATAGAAACTAAGGGATGTGTCCATGGTAACAATGTCCTTGAAACCATCTGCTTGGTTGAGAGTATTAAAATGACACCATGTTGAATTTCTTATAATGTAGTTTCACCTATAATCCTGATGCCTAAATTTAATTGTGGATTCTGCTCCTCCTCATTTAGGAAGATGCTTTCACTGATCTAATTTCCCAATTCTTGTTACAGTTCATTAACAAAGTGGTAACTCTCTGGGCATAGGCAGAATGAGATATTTTGTGAATGTCACTTTAAGATATAAAGTGAATTTCCCTGGTGACTTTCACTGATGAGTCCTATATCTAAGCTCTTTTTAATCACCTTTGAATATATTTAATGTATTGCATATAATAAAGTCTTGCAAAGTAAGAGGCTTAAATCTAATCTTTTTATTTAGGAAACATCAAATATCTAGGTACCAGCACCATTCATTATGTTCTTTGAGCAGAAGAAATTCCTGCCTTTTGCATGCTGAGTCACATTCTTAGCTTGCTGTTAAAGAAGATGGGTCTGAAAGGAGCATTTAAGTAGCTTCAATAAGGGCTAAAAATTCCCAGTTAAAACTTTTGTACTTTTCACTCGTGTCACATTTTAAACTACTGATTAGGTTGTATAAGTTAGTACTGAAGTATGTATGTTGGATCAGTCGAAGTATTACCTACTGAAAAGATGTTTTAACTAATAAGTTAAGGAACACTATCCTTGGGAATTCAAGATATGGAATAATGTTACTTTTTTGAAGTGTAAGGATAGAAGAACTTGCAAGTTATTGTCTTCTATTATTATATTTCAACATTATTAGCCCAAAAAAGGGCAACTCTTCTAAATTTGGATTGTTTCATCATTATTTTGACTTGAATCTAAAATAACTTTGGTGGATTTCCTTTCCTGCCCCAGAAAGTAATTGAAAATCAAAATAGTTTTTCATGGCACTTCATTAAAATAAAAATTTCAGTTTTGTAAGTAGTATGTTTTTTGAAACTATTTTAAATAACAATTCTAAAATAATTAACAGTAAATGGGTACGTTTCACATGAAGAATTCAGTATGAGAATGAATAACACATTATACATTGCCCTGTAATATAATAAACTCCCAATTAATCAGGACATAATAATGATGATGATGATACCTAACATTTATGTAGCATTTACTATGTGCCTGGCAATGTGCTAAGTGCTTTACAATTATTACCTCATCTGATCCTTATCAATAGTGGGAGATAGGTGTTATTGTTATCCTTATTTTGTAGATGAGGAAACTGAGGCAAACAGAGAGGTTAACTGATTTTGTCAGGGTCACACAGCTTGTAAGGGTCTGAGACTGGATTTGAACCCAGGTCTTCCTGACTTCCTGACTAGCCCTCTATCCACTATACCACCTATCTGCCTCTAATATAACTCACTATGAAACTGAAGTAATTTTATCTACTTTGCATTAATGAGAAATGGACAAAGATGACTAATGAGGTTGATAAAAACAATCTATTTTTTGCCGCAATGTGTTCCTATAAATTCAATTCAATTTAACTCAATAAGCATTTATTAAATCCTTACTTTGTGCAAGGTGGAGTGCTAGGTATTTGGGGTATAAAGACAAATCTCCTGCCTTCAAGGGTTCTCCTGGACCTTACAGCATGGTTAAAAAAGTTATGCTAAATACAAGATAATCTAGACAAAGGAGGCAGAGAACACTAGCAACTAATCAGAATGTAAGGCTTCTCATAGTGAACGGCATATGAGTTAAGAATTCTACAAGGAAGAAGGGAGCAAACTGTATTATAAAGTAGATTACTCTAAAGCAGAGGCTATTTCTGTATCGGAAGAATATTATGTTCCTCACCAAGGATTCAGCATCAGATAAATCATGGATACTACAAAGTTAAAAAAGAAAAAAAAAAGAAAAGTATAAAGATAATGAAAGTGTGTCCCACACCCCACAAAATGGGCATAAACATATTGTGCACATAGATTATACCAGGGAATTCTACCTAGTCAGACAGTGAATTATCTAAGGTTCTCCTCCTTCTTCTTCACTGTCCTTCCTCCACTGCAACCACAAGGTCAGCCAAGAGGTCATTCTGATCCAGTCTTGGCTGTTCTGTCAAATGCCCAGCACTAGGCCTAATTCAAATTTGGTAGGTCAGCTCGGGATTAAAACAAAAGATAAAGCACTTGTAGAACACAGAACACTTTACCAAAGGAAATTTACTTAACAGTGGCATGGGAAAGCTACGGCACTCGGTCAGGCTGATGGAGCTACCCTTGCCTCCACATCGTCTTAGTCAGAAAAGACATGGAGACTTGAATAGCAGCAGAGAGCCTACTGAGTCTCAGGAGAGCTGGCTACATCTATATCACCATCATGATCATCATCATCACTGCTAACATCTGTTACTATGCTCCAGAGACTGTGCCAAGGACTTTACAATGATCAATTTGATCCTTACAAGAACCTTGGGAGGTACATACTATTATTATGCCGTTTTATGGATGAGGAAGCTAAGGCAAACAGAGGTTAAATGACTTGCCATCTAGTAAGTATCTGAGGTTGGTTTTGAACTTGGTTCTTCCTGACCCCAGTCTCTATTCACTGTACCACCTACCTAAGTTTTTTGTGCCTTAGTCAATTAGGACACAACATTAGTGAAGACTTAGCTCTCCAGCCTAATGAAGTTTTAAGAATGGTTTCATTGATTTTTAACAGGAAAACTACCTTAGGTTATGTGACATGGTTTTCTCAGTCCCTTCTTAGAGGAGGGGGTGCTCCTGCCATACCAGTCAATGATAACATTTTTTAAAAGCAGCTTTCAAGATGACTGTATTAGTTATAGCCTCAACTCAGTATTCTGTACCCTTCATCCTCCAGTATTATCAATAAAAACTACTAATTACGATGACCAAGGCATGGAAGACCCTGAAGTATCTTCTGAATATTCAAGAATGATTAAATTTTCATTCTATAACAGTTTAGCTGCAAAGTGTATTTGAATAAATCCTAATTCTTTGACATTTGGTAATCTATGTATGGTATGAGCAGTAACTCTTAAGTCACCAGAATTCTATTAATTTGTACATTTCATTGTCTGCTCATGTTGAGGAAATGGGACTTTATTTTTAAAATAAATATTTCAGGCTTGAAACATTTATAAATGATAATGCCCGCAAAAAAGTCTGCTAATATGCAGCTAGATAGTATAGTAAATAGCGCACCTGGGCCTAGAATCCGGAGGACTCATCTTCCTGAGTTCAAATCCATTCTCAGACACTTTGCAGCTGTGTGACCCTGGGCAATTCAGTTAACCCTCTTTGCCTTAGTTTCTTCTGTAAAATGAGTTGGAGAAGGAAATGACAAACCACTCCAAGAAAACCTCAAATGGGGTCATAGAGTTGAACACAACTGAAAAACAAACTAAAATATTCTTATTTTAAAATGAAGGCTGCAAGCCAACAAGTTCTTAGTTTCCTACTCAACAAAATACAGTTATGTGTTGAAATATTTTTCTTTTTGCATTAGTTTAGGATATATCATTATGCTAGATTTCTGAGGCCGCCAAAAAAGGGAGACAGGCAGATGATTAGGCTAATTTTCTAGTTATGAATTACACAAATGAAACTGAGGCATTCGAGCATTGTATCATCTGTGATGTCCAACAGAGCAATTGGGAATGAATTACAGAAATTATTTATCAAGAATTCACAAATTGCTAGTAATATAGTATATTGTCTCTGGCATTGAGTATACCAAATGGGAATGAATAATGCCCAAATTATGCTTCCACCAGGGGCCCACAAAGAAAAAGCCTGAAGTTCAAATGAATAAAACATAAAAGTATTTCAATGATGGCTGGGTTATGAGATTTGTCTGTTTCCGCAACTTGAAGATAGATGGAGACAATAGCAAATAAGTCCTTTATGTCAGTATAAGTCTATGTCAGTCAATTAAGCTTTCAGCATTTATCAAATCTGAGTATCTCCTATAAGAAAGTGAACAGAATTGTACAACCTAGAAGAAAAAAAAAAAGGAGAGGGGAGTGAAGTGGCCAAAATTCAAAGTATATTGACTGTGTTTTTAAGTTTAAAAGAGGCAGTTAATCCATTTCTGAACTGTCCCTCAGTCTACTACTCCAAGTCCATTCATTTGACTCCATCTACCATAGACTAATCATTCTTAAGAGATATCATTACTGCTTCTTGAATGCCAGTCCTGACCAAAGGCCAAAATATGAATGGGATCCGGAGGACAACCTTCCTTCTTGGTAGACTAAAGGCGGGGCTAGTCAACAAGGCAATGTGGGGTAAGCTTTCCCTCTCAGTTATTTAGATTGTAGTGACCTTGTGTTTTAACAAGAGTTTGTCTTCTTGCACAGTTAGAACAGAAGAAAGACAGCAACAGAATCAATGAATTCACAGAAGAGCTGAAAGGAAGGATAAATAGAGTCAAGTTAAGGTTTTGAATTCAAGGAACCTTGCCAGAATTCTGTGCGGATGGAAAGATGAGTTTCCCCTCTACAAAGCAAATATTGACTCCTAACTAGAAGGACAAGAAAAGAAGGAAGCTGGACAAATTTGTAAAATTTGTACTGACTTTAAAGTTTCCCTCCTGGTTGTAAAGGCAGAGCCAAAACTAGCTGTAATTTCCTGAGGCAAATTCAACAGGGGGAAGAGTGGCTGAGAACTTGGAGGAATGAAGGAGGCAGTGATGCAGGCGAGTTATAAAGGCAGGCCTGGAAGTGCAGGGCATAGAGTTCCTGGAGAGGTAAATGCTGATGGCCAGAAAGTACCGCACATGTGTGTGGGGGTTATTATGTCTCTGATAGATGCTTATCTAGCTTCTGCTTTGATTTACCAGGTTTATGAATATGAAAATTAAACTCAAAAGACTTGAGTGTGAATCCACAGGCAAATTAATCTTTCTTTCTCTCTCTGGGCCTCAGTTCCCTCATCTGAAAAATGAGGGTAGATCATCATAAAGGTCCCTCAAAATCCCATAAATCCCATAAAACATTGTCATTTTTGAAAAGTTCTAGTTGTTGGACAGTTCTTATACAAGTCAACACCTGTCTCCTTATAACATTGAACCAGGTGTCCTATTCTTTGGCTATGGAGCACATAATTTTACTGGCTTTATTATAAAACATGTCTTCCAGAATTTGAAGACAGCTATTTCAAGATTAAACATCATTTATTACTCAATCCCTGCATGACATAGTTTCCAGACCCTTCCCAATCCTGGGCAATTACTTCCAGATGTGTAACATCCCTCTTAAATTGTGGCCTTCAGAACTGAACACATTATAAAATTCAATTAACATTTGTTAAATGATTGCTATGTGCAAGACATGATGGTCTTCAGATGTGGATACTACATTTCTATGAATCAGTCAGTCAATAAGTATTTATTAAGCACCTATTATGTGCCAGGAACTGTGTGAAGCATGGGTACACAAAGAAAGGCAAAAGATTGTTGCTACCCTTGAGGAACTCATAATTTAATGGGAAAGACAATAAACAAAAATGCAAAATATATACAAATAAGGTATATAGGGGACAAATAGGAAATAATTAAAAGGGAAAGCAACAGAATTAAGAGGGTTTCAGGGAAAGGATTCCTGTAGCAGTTGAGACAAGAAGATAAAGAAATCTACCTAAGAACTGTGTTAAGCTAAAAAAAAAAAAACTAGCTACAGCACACTGGTGACATATTAAGCTCTGGTCAACTAAGGTTTTATTCATATGAATAGCTCCAAAGGCAGTTCACGCTTACTTTATTTATTTAGTTGATTTTCTGGACCTAAAAGTACAACTTGACTTGAATTCTTGCTGAACATCACCTTGTTTATTTCAGCTTACAATTTTAGTTAGCCAGAATAACTTTGAATGATGACTCAATGATGATATTAGCTACCCTTTCATGTAATAATAAAAATGTGAGATTAGGGCTTGGACTGATGATTTCACGGGTATAAGGAATTCCTAGGTGAGAAAACTCCATCTTTTCCAAATGCATGTTGGCGCCTCCTCTGCAACAAATATATAAGGTGATTGGCCTAGACGCAAACAACCAAAGTTTGTGTCACAGGAATGATTTGAACTTTTGGCTTTGAGGTTTTCTCTCCAGCCAATGTCATGGTGTCTCTCCCCCTTTTCCCAATGACATTTATACAGAGCTTTAAGATTTGCAAACCATTTAACAGATGATCTCATTTGTAATCTGAAAATTTGCTAAGCATGTTTTTGGCATCTTTATTCAAAGCATTGATAAAAAGATGAACAAGAAAGGGCCCTAAAGTACTTCACTGGAAATCTCCCTCCAGGCAGTCACAAAATATAGCATTCTCTGAGTATAACTGTTGAAACCAGCTATGAATTCCTTTAATAGTATTAATATTTAGACCACATCTCAATATCTAATATGTATGAATATGGGCAACTTTGTTAAATATTTGTTAAAAGTCAAATATTCTATGACTCTAGCATTCTTTAGTAAACTGGTCTAGAACACATTAGTTTGTTGTTAAATTGTTGAATTCCCAAACTTTAAGACCGGGAATGGTCAGAGGAATCTGATTGTCTAATTGAAACAAAGCTTTGTATATAGGTCTTTATTCAAAAAGATCAAAGAAAAAGGGAAAGGACCTATCTGTGCAAAAATATTTATAGCAGCTCTTTTTGTGGTAGAAATCGAAGGGATGCTCATGAGTTGGAGAATGGCCAAATAAGTTGTGATACATGACTGTGATGTAATACTATTGTGCTACAAGAAATGATAAAGAAGATGACTTCAGAAAAACCTGGGGAGACTTATATGAACTGATGCAAAGCGAAGTCAGTAGAACTAGGAAAGCACTGTATTTAAAGCAAAAGTATAATGATGATCAACTGTGAGAGACCTCAGCTACCCTGATCTAATATTCCAAAGGACTTCTGCTGAACAATGTTATTTATCTCCAGAGAGAGAACTGATGAACTCTAAGTTCAAAATGAGGAAATTTTTTGCCTTATATTTTTTCTTGCAACATGCCTAAAATAGGAATGTGCTTTGCATGATTTCACATGTTTAATGGATATCACATTGCTTGTCTTTTCAATGGCTAAGGATGTGACTAAAGGGAGAGAATTTGGAACTCAAAATTAAAAGGTAATGTAACAAAAATAACGAATGCAAAAAATAATAAAGAAACAAAGCACTGTGAGGACCTGTAGTGAGTGCCAACCCAGTGCCTTTTCTGCCTAATGTTCTTTTCTCCTTCACTAAAAATTAGGACATCTGCCAATTTCCAGAAACAGCATGGTTTTGTTGAAGCCCAGAACTGCAAGTTAGGAGCTTTGTGTTTGAATTCCAGGTCTGATATTTACTAAGTGAATAACCATCGGTGAACCACTCTCTCTGAGAATCAGTTTCTTCATCTGTAAAATGGAGACAATATTTGCACTTCTGTTTTCATGGGGTTAATATATGTTATGTTGTATAGATCTTAAAATGAAGGTGAAATTTCACTATCATTGCTTTTTATTTCATTCTTCTGGCATCTTTCTCAATATCCATGATTTCTTAATGGTGACCACTAGTGGCTGTGAGATGACATTTGAAAATTTTTTTGGTACAGACTGGGAACCAATTGATCTAGGCCTGAAGGCTTGAAATGATATTAGGTGTTTTCTTCCTATCTTATTACCTACCTTGGGCTCTGATTTCCTTGTCACATACTTTATTTTAACTTTCAGGTTTGAAATCATCCTTTTAACTGAAGAAGAGAGATTTATTCATTCATTAAAAAAAGGCAAGCATTTAGTAAGTGGGATAAGCAGTTGTGTTTTCTCTGTGATCTATTATCAACCCACAAAATTTATTAAGAACTTACTATGTACTAGGCATTAGGGATAAACACAAATGGGAGACAGGTCCAACTCTCAAGGACATAATGTCATTCTGGAAGTGTGGAACTCAGAATAGGAGGCATATAGACTATTTCCCCTAAGCAGTAGATCTAAATATCACAACCTCCCCCCCTCCCTTTTTTGCTTTAACATTCCTTAAAAATCTGTTTTTGTTGTCTTAGGATTTTGTAAGCCTCAGTTCACTCTAGGTTGTAGCCTTCTTGACTGTATTTTTATGGTCATCTGCTACTCTTTTGTAAGTGTCATTAATTATAGTTCTGTCCTCCCTTTTGTAAATGTCCTTCTAAAATCTGAGCTTGTGAATATGTTTTTAAACTTTCAACAAATAAAAGCAATTGCAGGGGATAAGGTCAATGGATGTGATTACATAAGAGCAAAAAAAAATCTGAAAAACAAAAATGATACAATCATGAAACAATATCAGTTTGGGGAAAGTTTCTGTAGCAAATGTAACAGATAAAAATAAAGCATATAAAATTGATAAAGGACTGATACAAATATCTAAAGGGAACATCCAGTCACCACTAAGTAACAGTCAAGGTAATGTTTACTTATAAAAGTAAATAATCACTTGAGAAAGTTGTTAATTTCACTAATAATCAGAGAAATATAAATTGAAAAAACTTTTGAGATATTTCACATATATAAAATTGGCAAAAATAACTAAAAGTGAGAATGTAAGTGCTGGTATGATGTTAAAAATACATTACTGGTAAATTGAAAATATGAACTAAAACATGTCGCAATACAGAAAATCTTTTAAGTATATATAAACAGAGTTATTTATCATTACAAATGACTAAAAACAACCCAAATGTTTAACAGTTGGTGAATGGCAGAATAAGGTATGGTGTATCAATGTAGAAATTCACTAGCTGTAGGAACTTAGGCATGTCACAACTTCTGTGAGACTCAAAAACTTTCTAGGAATCTAATAATCTTCTTCTCCCAACTCTACTTGTGAATCTGGTCTTTTCTACCCCCTCACTAGCAGTCTTCCTCACCCTGGAGATGCTGCTTCTTTTTCAGTACCCCTCCACTGATTGGTAAGCCCAGACCCAGCATTTCATGAAGTATTCAAGCCATCCATGCTTCCTTCTCATCAGGCTCCCTTTCTGATTCTCCTGAATTTTCTATTTGCCCCTTTATTCCTCCTTTCCTGTCTTCCCTTTGATTTTTCTGGCTTGATCTTTTTCTGCTTAAAAAACTCTCTGTCCTAGCTATGCTCTTTTTTCTTCCTGGTAGCCTCTCCTTTCTGTCCCATCCAAAAGTTCCCATTTGGAAGCATCTATATTGGAACATTCCAGGTTAGAAACTTCTAGCTTTCTAGCTCCCAGCATGTGACCTCAGGGGTAGAAAAACCAACATGAAACCCTCCTGAGAAGAATCCTTCCCATACTTATGTAACCCCTGAATAGCTCTGATCCTACAGCTGCCATGACTGCAAATTGCCTGAGTGACCATTGTCATCA
Organism: Notamacropus eugenii; assembly: GCF_028372415.1. Lineage (NCBI taxonomy): Eukaryota > Metazoa > Chordata > Mammalia > Diprotodontia > Macropodidae > Notamacropus > Notamacropus eugenii. The sequence continues at coordinate 366,762,732 of NC_092873.1, read as the reverse complement.
AATTTAGGCAGCTGCCACGAAATATGAGCTAAGCAGTCTGCCCTGATATGTGGACTGAGGATTTGTAGCAGTATGGTGAATAGTGGATAGAGCCTTGAATGTGAGTCAAAAAAACCTGAGTTCAAAATATCCTGGACAAATCGTGTAATCCTTGGCAAGTTCCTTAACTGTACTGTGTCTCAATTCCCCCATCTATAAAATAAGGGAAATGTGTTCAATGACTTCCCTTCTCTCTGTAAATATATGATTCTGTGAATCATAGATTGCCATAGACTCCCTCTTCCTCCCACGGCCTGGAGACCAGAGTATCCAAGGTTTCCTGGTGACATCCCTAGCAGTACTCCTCTATGACTCTTCTAGGTTTGCTTTGGAGGTATTCTGGCCTTAGGCTAGCCTAGTTTTGAAGTATGGGACCTGACCCTGCTTACCATGATGTACTTACTGGGCTGTTCTACTAACCTTCTTTTGTTGTTTTGTCCCCCACTCTCTCTGGCTTCTTTGGACAAGCCTCAATAGCTTTTCCTTTTGGGCCTTCTCATGTACACAATAAATAAAAGGGCCTACTCTGTTTCACACTATCACCTAATTTTTCTCCAAAGCTCCTTTTATTCACAGCAGTGAAGTCTCACAGATAATTTTATGAAAAGAAATGTACACAGAGATGAATGAATAAACCAAATGAAGAAGTACACTGAGGAATTAACAAGATATTAGAGATATATACAGAAATTACCTGAAAAGTATCAATACTTATAAATTTGACTTATTATTTTTAAAAGTACCTAATTAACTTAAAAATAAAGAATAAAAAATAAAATAAATTTGTGCTTAGAAAGTGTTCCATATTTAGTTACATTGGTTTCTTTATAAGCTACCCCTTTCTCTTTCAGCAAGAATGACTGAAATGATATTTTCAGAATTTTGCTTTTTGAGGCAGATAGATGACACAGTGTGGATAGAGTTGGGCCTCAAGTCAGGAAGACCAAAATTCAAATCTGGCCTCAGATACTTTCTAGCTACATGACCCTGAAGATGTCTCTTAACCTCTGCCTGCCTCAGTTTCCTCAACTATAAAATGGGGATGATAATAACACCTATGTGTCAGGGTTGTTCTGAGGCTCAAATGTGATAATATTTATAAAGTTTTGCACAGTGACTGGCACATAATAGGAGTTTAACAAAAGCTTGTTTCTTTCCTTCCTCTTGAGCCCTCTCTTTATGCCTATGGATATTTCTGAATGTTATGAAATCTTTTTTCTTAATATGTAGGGTACACATCTGACTCGCCAACAGTCATCTTCTTGGATGTCATGAAATTCAAAATGATATACATGGTCACTTATCCTTGGGCATCACGAACTCTAAAATGGCACAGTCACTTAAATTTCTTGTGCCTTCTACTTTACCAACTAGTTTGTCTTTTTGGGTCAGAATTACGTTCAGTGTCACTCCAATCTTCTTTTTTTTTTTTTTTACTGGAAAAACTTATAGTTTATTTTTCTTTTTTCTTTTTTTTTTTACTGGAAAAACTTATAGTTTATTTTTCTTTTTTCTTTTTATTTAACTTTTAACATTTATTTTCACACAATTTTGAGTTACAAATTTTCTCCACTTTTATCCCCTCCCCCCCCCAAACCCGAGCTTTCTGGTTGCCCCTGTGACCTATCTGCTCTCTCCTCTATCCTCCCTCCCTGCCCTTGTCTCTGTCTTCTCTTTTGTCCTGTAGGGCCAGATAGCTTTCTTGACCCCTTAACCTGTATTTCTTGTTACCCAGTGGTAAGAACATTACATGTGGTCCTAACACTTTGAGTTCCAACTTCTTTATCTCCCTCCCTCTCCATGCCTTCCCCTTGGAAGACAGGCGATTCAATATAGGCCATATCTGTTTAGTTTTGCAAATGATTTCCATACTAGATGTGTTGTATAGGACTAACTATATTTCCCTCCATCCTATCCTGTCCCCCTTTACTTCTATTTTCTTATGGTCCTTTCCCTCCCCATGAGTGTCGACCTCGTATTGCATTTTCCTCCCCATTCCCTCCCCTCCATCCTCCCCCCCACCCTGCTTGTGCCCCTGTCCCCCACTCTCCTGTATTATGAGATAGGTTTTCCTATCAAAATGAGTGTGCATTATATTCTTTCCTTTAGTGGAATGTGATGAGAGTAGACCTCATGTTTTTCTCTTGCCTCCCCTCTTTATCTCACCACTAATAAGTCCTTTGCTTGCCTCTTTTATGAGAGATAATTTGCCCCATATAACTTCTCCCTTTCTGCTCCCAATATTTCTCTCTCACTGCTTGATTTCATTTTTTTTTTTAAGATATGATCCCATCCTCTTCAATTCACTCTGTGCACTCTGTCTCTATGTATGTGTGCGTGTGTGCATGTGTGTGTGTGTGTACTCCCACCCAGCACCCAGATACTGAAATGTTTCAAGAGTTACAAATATTGTCTTTCCATGTAGGAATGTAAACAGTTCAACTTTAGTAAGTCCCTTATGACTTCTCTTTGCTGTTCACCTTTTCATGGTTCTTCTTCATTCTTGTGTTAGAAAGTCAAATTTTCTTTCCAGCTCTGGTCTTTTCATCAGGAAAATTTGAAAGTCCTCTATTTCATTGAAAGACCATTTTTTCTCCTGAAGTATTATACTCAGTTTTGCTGGGTAGGTGATTCTTGGCTTCAGTCCTAGTTCCTTTGACTTCTGGAATATCCTATTCCATTCCCTTCTATCCCTCAATGTAGAGGGTGCCAGATCTTGTGCTATCCTGATTGTATTTCCACAATACTTGAATTGTTTCTTTCTAGCTGCTTGCAATATTTTCTCTTTCACCTGGGAATTCTGGATTTTGGCCACAATGCTCCTAGGAGTTTCTCTTTTTGGATCTCTTTCGTGTGGTGTTCTGCGGACTCCTTGAATATTTATTTTGCCTTCTGGTTCTAGAATCTCAGGGCAGTTTTCCTTGATAATTTCATGGAAGATGATGTCTAGGCTCTTCTTTTGATCATGGTTTTCAGGTAGTCCCAGAATTTTTACATTGTCTCTCCTGATTCTTTTTTCCAGGTCAGTTGTTTTTCCAATAAGATATTTCACATTATCTTCCATTTTTCGAATCTGCGCGGTATGTTCTGAGATATCTGTCTTTCTCATAAAGTCCTTAGCGTCCATCCGTACCATTCCAGATTTGAAAGATCTATTTTCTTCAGTGAGCTTTTGAATCTCCTTTTCCATTTGGTTAATTCTGCTTTTGAAAGCATTCTTCTCCTCATTGGCCCCTTGCACCTCCCTTGCCAGCTGAGTTAGGCTAGTTCTCAAGGTGCCAATTTCTTCAAGATTTTTTTGGCTCTCCTTTAGCAGGGAGCTGATCTGCTTTTCATGCTTCTCCCTCATCCCTCTCATTTCCCTTCCCAGTCTTTCCTCCACCTCTCTAACTTGATTTTCAAAATTCCTCTTGAGCTCTTCCATGGCCCGAGCCCCTTGGGTGGGCTGGGACACAGAATCTTCGATTTCTGTGTCTTTGCCTGATGGCAAGCATTGTTCCTCCCCATCAGAAAGGAAGGGAGGAAGTGTCTTTTCTCCAATAAAGTACCCTTCAATAGTTTTATTTCTTTTCCCTTTTCTTGGCATTTTCTCCAACCAGTGGCCTGACCTCTGAATGTTCTCCTCACACCCACCTCGCCTCCTGGTCCTCCCAGACAGTGTTTGGGGACTGAGATTCAAATGCTGCTTCCCGCCTTAGAGTTTTTGGCAGGGCTGCTATTCAGTGTTAAATTAAGTTCAGGTGCTGAGGTCAGGGGCAGGGCCGCCTCTCTGGCTCAATTCTCTCAGGGGGTTTATGCATAGACCTTCCACAATGGATCCAGGCTCCCGCCCGTTTGGGGAGCCCCTGTCTGCAGCCGCCTCTCAGCTTCCATCTCCTGGGGGGGCCCGAGCCATGGGAGCACCCCACTCCCCTCTCAACCCGCCAAAGAGACTCTCTCACCTACCCCCGTCAGTCACCTGTTGGTAGGGGGGCTTGTGCCGCCGCTGAAGATCCCGTCTCTGGAGCCCTCCCAGATCCGTGCCTCTCGGAGCCGCGGCCGCAGCCACCGCCGGAGGTCCGGGCTGGGCTCCGCGTCTGCAGCGCGACGGACCTTTTGCGAGAGGTTTGCAGGTCCCTCTGTGGGTGGGGGGACCCGCGTGGCCGCTGGAGATCCCGTCCCCGTAGCCCTCTCGGATCTCTTCCCCTCGGTGTCGTGGCCGCGGCAGGGCTGCACTCTGCTCCCCGTCCCGGCGCCCAGTCCACGGCGTGAAGGACCCCCTGCGAGAGGTTTGCAGGTCTCTCCGGAGCAGAAATCTCCCTCGCTCCAATACTCCGTGGTCTCTGGGTGCAGAATTCACCCTGGCTTGGTCCCCTCTAGCCGCTCTGTGGTTTGTGGGCTCGGAGCTATGTGTATGCGCGTCTTTCTACTTCGCCATCTTGGCTCCGCCCCTCCAATCTTCTTCAAGTTCAAAACAACAAGTCAAGAATTTGCCAGATGGTCTGCTTTTGGCAGAACAAGGCCTATAGCAGGAGTCCAGAAAGTTGGGGTTTTTTTTTTGTTGTTGTTTTTTTCACTGCTGTTGTACCTTTCTTTTGTGTTAGTTGTATGATGCATGTTCATCAGGAGAGCATCATCCTCCCTTTGGAAGTTTGTGGGATACTTCTACATTTTTATTACTTTTATTTCTCGCTCCATTGATCTTCATTCAAATGCTTTCCTCTGTGTGATCACCCTCAAGTTGGTGGATATCCTCTCAAGTAGAATGCAGTGCTATTTTTCTGCCCCTTCTACTAGATATTTCACATAGCATCTCCTTCCATCGGCCATGCCACCAAGTTTTGGTGGTACCTACATGATCATATTTGCCACCATGTATTGAAATGCCAACTCCATTTTGTTTCTTATTCATTAATCTTGAGCCCTGACATAAAGACATATGAAGCCACAAGTGATATTCCCAGTCATCTTTCCAGTTTTTTTCTCACTTCTCCACTATTAATCCTTCCTTCTATGTCACATTTGGTTGCTTTTTCTTGTATCAGGTTTTATAATTGTATTTGGCTACTTTCCCAAATCCCTCTTTGTGGTCAATTTAAAGGTTACTTAATCAGACCAGCAAATCTCTGGACAGAAAGAGTCTTCCCAGTCCCTAGGAAATACCCCCTTATACATCACTTTGTTGTATTAAGCCATCCTCTAGAACAGTTGCCTCCACAATGGAGACTATGGCATGACCCCAAGGAGTTTGGAATCAAATAACTAGAGGGTTCAAGGACCTGTCCTATTCTACTCTCTCTGAGATAATCAATCATGGTATCTGTTTTCAACACAACCACATCTATCCTTATCTTCCAGCACTCCCCAACTATTGCCCCTTCCTTATGAAAGCTTCCTCTCTTTCAAGAAGAAAAATATTTGTGGGTATTCAATGAGAAAAAATCATACAAGCTTGTCATCTGCATCTACCAATGGTTCACAACATGCTAGAGAACAAAGAATACAGTCTACAAGGGATACACACACACACACATATATATGGAGAGAGATAGATAAGTGCATATTTCTATACAAAGCATAGGGAATAAAAATATACAAATCATAGATTAATGATGAAGTGAGGTTGGTTCAATATGAAGAACCTAAATAAGATTATTAGTTAAACGTAAGGCAGACTGCAAGGTCAATAAAGGATAACTGGGCCCACTTAAAACTATGCAACTGATCAAATGGCAATCAACAAGCAATTATAACTACCATTTACATAGTGTGTTTCACTTTTAAAGTACCTTGAGAATGTAATGAGGTTCCTAAGGCGTTATTAAATAACAATATTTATTAAATAATGAAGTCCATATTTATTCAGGCCAGAGCTAAAACTAGAACTGTGGCTACTACTGTTCTTTATAGTCTTTTAAATTATGAACTCCTGTGGTATGGCTCCACGAAATGGAGTTTGGCCAGGGCAACAGGGCTGAAATGCATCTCTTCACAATGGGCCTAGGGTCATGATGCTTGGGCAGCACATCATGGAGCAAGCAATAATCCTGCTTTGCATTTGCCTAGAAGCACTCTTTGCATTACCTCAGAAGAGTTCATCTATGCTATGTTAATTCTTCCATATGTTCTTTGGAGGAAGAGAGGTGGTTGTGATTATTGGCTCCAATTATGGGATACAAATCATGGCATAAAATCTTTTGCTTCATGTCACTCAGCTAATTCAAGAGAGAACTGGATGAAAACCAAGGTGTCTTTGCTCTCTAGACCGCAGGAAATGGCCATAATTAATTCATTTTGACTATGGCCATGTTGTCTATGGCATATGCTAATACCTGGCAGTATCTTAGACATATTACAACTAATTAATGAGCACAAATATTCACGAATGGCTAAAATGTATACTTTGTCATCTTTTGCTGTGAATTCCTGTCTTTAAAACATCGATTCCTAATTAAGGTGTGATTTTTGCTGGATCTGATCAGGCATTTTCTCAGAATGTTACTGGATTTTTGTTATTTACCAAAAATGAGCTTTCCTTTGCTCAGGGAAGTAATAGCAGAGGACAAAGTCAAACCATCTAATCAAAATTCAGCTTCCCAAACTGGTTGTCATGAGAATAAAATAAGATACATGGGGAGAGTGTTCTAAAAGTAGAAGGAAAAAATAATTCCATATGAATGTAAAGTATCATATGATCGCAGTTTTTGTTGTGGTAGCTTTGTTTCTTGTCCAAGTTCTGCCAATAACTAGCTGTGTGTCCTTGGGGAAGATATTGAACTTTTCTGGGCACCTCCTTCATCAATGGTAAAATAAAGTTGGATGAAATGATTTCAAAGGTCTCTTTCAACTTTCTAACTCCACGACTCTCCAGATTTGAAACAGAACCTTACCTCATCTTAATAGAGAGACTCTTAATTGGTCTTTCTGCCTGCAAATTTGATTCAGTTCAGCAAACATTTATGAAGTCTTTGCCGTGTCCAAGACACCGTGCTATGTCAGTCAATTTGTATTTATTAAATAGCTACCATGTGCCAGGCTCTGTGCTAAGTAGTGGGAATACAAAGAAAGGCAAAAGACAGTTCCCTATCTCAAAGTCTAATTGGAGAGACAACATGCAAACAGCTAAGTACAAGCAAGATCCAGATAGGATAAATTGGAAATAATTCATAGAGGGAAGGCACTGGCATGCAGGGAGATCAGGAAAGGATTCTAAAAGAAGGTGGGTTTTAGCTGGGACTAGAAGGAAGCCAGGAGATTGAGGAATAGAAAGACCGTTAAACACAGTACTTATCTTTAATGAGCTTACATTTTACCAGGCATATAGGATATAAACAGATAAATACAAAGTAATTTGGAGGGAGAGAGCACCAACTACAAGGATAAGGAAAAGATTCTTGGAGGAGATGAGGCCTGAGCTGAGACTTGATGGAAATGAGAATTGTGGCCCAGAACCTCAGGCTGTTTACAAAAACAAAGTTCAGTCTTGGATGGCTTCCCAAAGATCACTCGTTGGCTTGTGCGATGGCTGAGGGTTTCCCCTGGAAACACAAGAATTTGGTTTGTCTGGTTTGTTTTAAACCTATCTAGGATCTTCTCTAAGAAGGTCAGAATACCATTTGTGCCTAGATCTCAATGGAAAATTAAAGGGACCTTCGCTCTTATTTAAATACTCTGGCTAACCCTACATATTAAATACAGGACAGGCTTTAATTTATGTAAGAGAAATCACAAAACATAAAGAACTCACACTGGAGGTTACAGTCAAAAAACTTTCCTTTCTTTTCTGATAAGTCCTCTTTCCCTTCTATCCCATTCAATCCTCCAGACTTATAGTGTTACCCTAAGGTTGAGGCTCCCCACAAAAGAACTGGAGTTCTGAGGAAATTTTAGACTCCTCCTAAATCACAGTACTAATAGAGGGTAAAGTTATAGTTTGTACCTTTATACTGTGGCTTTGCCCCTTGCTCCTGCCTGATTATGGCTTCTGCTTGGTCTTGGAAATGCTCCACTTGCCAGTGTCCAAAAATTTCATCTTCTTTTCTCCAGGATACTTATAAGGTCCAGGGATTTTGGTTATTTTTAAGAAACACCTCCTTCTTTCTCCAAGACTGGGTTCAGTACTCCTTAACTCAGCAGTTCTGCTTTCATTCTTACTAAGGTATAACTGTGCAACACAGCATTTCTAGTTTTAATCTCCCTCAAACTATAGTTTTTATATCAGACTCTTGCTTAAAAATATTTTATGACTCCCCTTTATCTAACAAATCAATCTAGACTTCATCACTTGGTATTTCACATCCTGTGTTCATACATATATTTTGCTCAGGGTAATCTCTCAATGCAGAAGGCTCTTTTCTCCAGCTCTGTAGTTTAATTTCTACTATCCTTTAAAGGCTAGTTCAGGTAACTACGAAGTTTTCTCTTAACTCCTCCCAACTAGAAATAATCTCTTCCTTCTCCTAATTCCAGCACAGTGGACAGAGTCACCAGACCTGCAATTAGGAAGACCCAAGTTCAAATTCAGCCTTGGACACTTACTATTGTATGACCTTGGGTAAGTCACTTAAGCCTGTTTGCCTCAGTATCTTTATTTGTAAAATGAGCTGAGGGGGTGGGTAGCTAGGTGGCACAATGGAGAGAGTACCAGCTCTGGAGTCAGGAGGACCTGAGTTCAAATCTGACCTCAGACACTTACTAGCTGTGTGACCCCAGGCAAGTGACTTAACCCTGATTGCCACCCTCCCCCAAAAAAGAACTGGAGAAGGAAATGGCCAACCACTCCCATATCTTTGCACAGAAAATTCCAGATGGGGTCACAAAGAGTAAGACATGACTGGACATCTCTTAATTCTCCTTCCTTGCATGGACTTTAGAATTCAGACCCATTGTTGATCTTTGGCACACTATACTGCATTTCTTGTCTCTGGATTTTTGTACTGGCTGGCCCCCACTCTTGGCATGCTGTCCTTCCTCACCTCTAATCCGCTGACTGCAACTCTTACTCTCTTTCTGCTGAAGGCCTTTCCCAGACCCCAGCCCCCACCTGCTAGTTCATTCCCTTCCAAGGATGCTTTCCATTCACTCTGTATATGTCAGTGTATAAATAGGTACCTATTTTATTTACAGGCTGCCTCACCGATTAGAACATCAACTCTTCCAGGGCAGGGACTGTTTATGTCTTTCTTTGTATCTCAAGTACAGAATCTGGCACATAGGAGGAGCTTAATAAATGCTTACATACCAACATAACATTTAGTTCCTCTTTTACTGTGCTTTTGCACTATACCTTAGATCATAATTCACCCCATCATTTTCCACCTGGATAATTTGCTTCATGATCTCTAGAAACTCATCATCCCATAAGATAAAACCAACCCTGAAGCTCTCACTTTTTCAGATTATTTCCCATCTTGGCTATAGGCCTTCAACATGTCCCCTTCTCTCCTCCTCTTTCAACTTCTTATGTGTTACCTTCTCCCATTAGATTGGGAGTTTCTAGAGGGCAAGAACTATCTTCTGCCTTTCTTTGTATCCCCAGTACATGGCACATAGTAGACATACTTAATAAATATTGAACTGACTTTGACTCTTTTATTACTTATTTATATGCCAAATCTATCACACTAAAATGTAACTCCATGAAGATCAATATTTTATTATCGTATGCCTTCCATATTGCATTGAACATATTACTTAGCACTAATTTTATAGACATTTTACTGACCTTGATTCTTATTACTAGTTCATGTGTCTAATCTCCTACACCACACTATAACTCCACAAAGACAAATAGTTTATTTATTCTATGTATCCCCATAGCACTGAACAGAGTGCCTTATATGTAGAACACACTCAATAAATATTTATTGATGGAATGAAACTCATTATACTAGGAAAGAACCTCAAGGCACTAAACACTTTACAATAGTCTGTTGTTGGGATAGATATTTCCTGTTGACATGGTATACTGAAACCATGGCACTTTCAACATTTTGGTCAATATATTATGATTTTAGTGACTGGAAAAAACCCCCAAACCTATGGTCATTGATACTGGCCAGTTTACATAAATTGCAATCAGACTTGCTAGAGAAACAAGCTCTAAATTGTGTTATCTGGGAGTTACATAAATTGTTAATTATCCCTTTTTCTGGTACAATGATTTTTTCAATGGAAGTTCTCAAGAGACATATACAATGTGCTGTCATTAACATTTTGATAATACATGGAATGGCTTACAGGTCTGTCTTGAGACCTATTTATAAATACGAAATAAATATGGCTAAGATGGCAGAATATATATTTTAATGCTGTTGCTTTTAATGAAATGAATTTTCAATACTTCACCACATTCAGAGGGCAACTATTCCCTTGATTCTAGTAGAATAGATTCAGTGGGTGCAGTAATTAAATTTGGATAAAAGAATTTCAAACCCTTGAGGGGAAATACTTTTTCCTGGCATCATTTACATAATGCTTCTATACTCCGGAGGAGAAAAAAAAGATACCCTTTAGCTCTGCTATTATTACAAATAGCATCCATCTGTGAAAGACATTGGAGTTTGAAAGCAGCAGCATTCTCCTATTCCTTTCATGCTTTGCAAAGCATTTCTTGCATTTTTTGTTTTTTACATTCAAGACGGTTCTCCTGATCATCTGCTCACCATTTTAGTAATAGGGTACATGAAGGTCTCACTTGATTAAAAACCTAGATATTGTGTCTCTCACGGTCTCTCTGACAACTATATTCTTGTCTTGAAAAAAGAGATTAAGTTTTGCTTGGTTGGTCATGCCTCTATACCTTATGGCTGCTGGAAGGGAATGTGAATAAACTATATTCTAGCTGTAACACTTTTCTGGGAATGTTGACATTTTGGAAACAGAGACCATGTGGAGGCTTAGGGAGTTATTCACACCAGATATTTAGGTGAGTATCTGTTGAATATTGGAATGTGCAGCATTTTATAGTTGACTCTCCCCTCCTTGTAGACATCCTCTCCCCTCTGGATTTTCATGACACTGCTCTTGCCTGCTTTTCCTTCTATCTTTTTTGGCAGCTTCTCCAACTCCTTTGCAGGATTATCATCCAAGCCCCAAGACCCATATGTGTGTATTTAATAGGGCTCTATTCTAGGCCCCCTCATCTCTTTTTTCTCTACATACACAGTCTCTCTGGGCAATCTTACAAGCTCTCATGGGTTCAATGAGTACCTTTATGCAAAAAGCTTCCAGATCTATATATTCAGCCCTGATTGTTTTCCTTGAACTCAATCTTGCATTAATTACTATCTATATATTCAGCCTTGGTTGTTTTCCTTGAACTCTACCTTGCATTAATTACTAGCTACTCCTTACTAAATGTCTAGTAATATCTTGAACGTGTTTTCCTAACTCCCAACTTTTCTACTTCTATTGAGGGAATGCTCATCCTTTCAGTCACCCAGGTTCATGACCTTGAGTCATCCTTAACATCCCCCCCCCCCATCTAATCATTTGCCAATTTGCTGATTCTAGCTTTGCAGTATATTTTATATCTGAAGTAAAACCAGGCTGATGATGTCTCATTATGGTGCGGTGGGAAACCTGGCTTCTTGAAGGTTGTACCTTCATAAGATTATCATATTTGGTAGGTTCTACCACTATGGAAAAGCTTTGGATGTAGGTCTTCTCCTTTCCTCTCCTCTCTTCTCCGCATTCTCTCTTGGCAACCTCATCAGCTTCCGGTGGTTTAACTGTCATCTCTATGTAGGTAACTCTCAGATCTAAAGAACCAAGTCCTTTCTGACCATTATCAACTGTCTATTAGACATTTCATACTAAATGTCCCAAAGACATCTTATATTCAACATATCTAAAACTGAACTCATTATCTTTCTGCCCAAACCATCTCTTCTTCCAAACTCCTCTGTTTGTGTCAAAGGTACTAACATCCATCCAGTCTCTCAGGTTCATAATTTCAATGACTTCTTCATTCTTCCTTACATCGATCCAATCAGTTGCCAAATCTTACTGTTTCTGATATTATAATATCTACTGTGCCTGACCCGTTCTCTCCACTCACATAGCCAACTCATCACTTTTCACCTGGAATATTGCAATAGCCATTTCATTGGTCATTCTGCCTCAAGGGTCTCACCATATCAGTCCATCCTACTCACTGCTGACAAAGTAATTTTTAAAAATGTAGATATGACAACGTGACTTCCCAACTCTTTGTGACAAAATGTAAATTCCTCAGTTTACCTTTTCATGAATTGATTTTTAGTTTTCAATATTCATTTCCCTAAGATTTTGAGTTCCAAATTTTCTCCCCATCTCTTCCCTGCCACCCACCCTGATATGGCATGTAATCTCATTATCCTTTCCTTCAGTCTTCCCTCCCTTCTATCACCTTCCCCCTCTTATCCCCTACTCCCTTACTCTCTTGTAGGGTAAGATAGATTTCTATACCCCATTGCCTGTGTATCTTCTACTTCTCTGGCTTGATTTTCAAAATCCTTTCTTGAGCTTTTCCATTGCCTACAACAAATTCATTTTTCTTGGAGGCTTTTGATATAGCAGCTTTGACTTTGTTGTCTTCTTCTGGTTGTATGTTTTGATCCTCTTTTGTCACCAAAGTAAGATTCTATAGTCTGAGGGGGTTTTTTTTATGCTGTTTGCTCATCTTCCCATCCAAATACTTGTCTTTTTATTTGTCTTTGTCAAGGTAAGACTTTGCTGGGAGTGGGGTGGGGAGAGGGTAGGTATGCTGTGCCAGGCTCCAGGGTTTTTATATCAGTTGCTCGATTCCCCACTCTGTGGGTCCAGAGCTCTGGAAGCAGCTGCTGCTATTGCCACCACCACCACCACCACCACCACTAATTCCCCCTCCTCAGAGTGGGGCCATGTTCCTCTTCACCCACAGAATTTTCCCACTGACTTTCTATGCTGTCTTTGGTGTTTGTGAGCTGAGAAATCTGGAAACTGCCATGGCTGCCAGTGATTCAGTCCCCTGAGACCTGTTCCAGTGCTGTCCGTGCTGGCTTGACCTGCGCTGCACTCCCCACTGGGCACAATAGACCCATTCTGTTGACATTCCAGGTTGTCTTGGGCTGAAAATTTATTTCACTCTGTCATTTTGTCAGTTCCGTAGCTCTAGAATTTGTTTAGAGTCATTTTTTACAGTTATATGAAGGGGTTTGAGGTACAGCTCAATCAAGTCCCTGCTTTTACTCTACCATCTTTGCTTTGCCCCCCCCACCCCAGTTTACCTTTTAAAGAGCTATATAATTTGTCCTCAACCTACTTTTCCGTGTCACTGAATATTATTACTTTCCTTTCTGTACTTTTCTATCCAGGCAACTGGCCTTTTCTCTGTCACACACACACACACACACACACGCACACACACACACACACACACACACACACATGATATCCCACCTCTCCTCTTCATGTCTTTGCAATGCTCATCCCACCTGCCTAGGAGGTATTTCCTCCTTACTCCTATCTTGGAGTCCCTCTTTTCCTTTAAGATGCTTCTCAAGTACCATCTGCTGCATGAAACCTTTTCCTGATCCCCCCATCTCAATTATTATTTCCCTCCATCCCAAACTACTTTGTATTTAACCACTTTGTATATAACTGCATTAATTCATGTTATATTTGTGCTATACATGTTATTACATATGTGTACAAATTGTGTTATTACATGCATGTAATATACACATGTGTAAATACACAGTGCATTATATATATGGTATATATGAAAGTGTACATTACAAATAATGCTATTTATGTCCAAATATGTTTGTATATGTATGCTGATATATGTATACGTATATACATATAGGTACATAGATATATATTTGTTGTCTCTCCCACTGGAATATATTCCAGATTCTTTGGAATAGAAGTTGCTTCATTTTTTTATATTTGTATCTTCAGTGCCAAGAACAATGCCTTTCACATAGTAGGTACTTGATAAATGCTTATTGATTCAACAAACACATACAAATCACCTGTCATAGTAATAGGCTCTGGGGATACAAATGCAAGACTTTTTTTTTCTAGAAATAATCCAAGGATAAACATGATGCATTTTCTTAATGAAATACTACTGATACACCTGGCACAGAACTAGTTTCAATTCACAATTATTTACAGTAGGATGAGATGGTATTTCCACTAGCTTTTCCTTTTCTTTGAATGATAAATCCTAGAAACACTTTTACAATGGTTATGACATGACCTCAAATAAATGTCACTAGAGAACATGTTGGCCTTACATAAATGAGGGTAATTATTTCTCATAAGTGGCCTGGGAAGAGGTACAGGATAAGCTACTTCCTGACACTTTATATACCTGCCCTCATACTAGGTAGGTCATTGATATGTTTGTGATGGGGAATGGAGGCCACACTATCTAGTCTTAATACTGTGGCTCACTTCTTTTTCCTGAACAGGGATTTTCTTGTTGGTAAGTTATGAAAAAAGATAAGTGTAGACCAGCAGACAGCTGGTAGAAGCAGAAAATGTCCATGTCCTCAAGGAGTGGAGAAAGAACAAAAGTTTTAGGCCTGAGGTCCCTTATGTTAAAAAGATTTTAGAAATCAAGGTAAAAAAAGAATCATCCCAATGAAGAACCTGAAATGTTACAGCATGGAATGTTCCCATTTTCCTCCTACCCAAGCATCTGAATGACTTGTGATTAGCTCCAGAACACAAGGACATAATCAATAAATATAAAGTGTATCATTTTGTGATTAAATCATGCTGGTAATTCCAACTAAGTCCATTTGAATGGTTACTTCTTGGACATTATGGTAAGAGGTAAGTCATCAGATGGTTATTACTAATCAGGTTTAAAACTGGTTTTGTTCATAATGGATTTCCAAGAGGGAGTATGGTTTAGTGTGAAGAGTACTGGACTGGAAATTAGAGAACGTGGTTTGAGTCCTGGCTCTACCATTTACTAAACTAAAGTGTGTATCAGAACAAGTCATATGCCCTCTCTGAGCCTCAGTTTCCTCCTTTGTAAAATAAAAGGCTCAACTAGATTACTTCTAAGGCCCCTCCTGGCTCTAAACCTAAATTTACAGGATTGATTCTGTAAGCACAACTTTGCACAAATAAAAAGAATGAATGATATCTGAAGGTAAAAACAAAGAACTTGTTACAAATACACAAAGGATATGATTTGTGATTTTGTCAGCATCAGGAATTCTGGATTTGGGAACATACTCCACCAAGATAGTGCTGCTGTTGGTTATTTAGTAGATAAGTCTTAGGGAGTTTCTTGAGCCAGGAGGAGGTTAAAAACTTCCAAGAGCACAAAGCTAGTAAATGTCAAAGGTCGGAATTGAACTAGGGTCTTTCTGAGCTCTTTACATATGTAAGTACTTGAAATTCAGGATTACTTTTATTTTTTAATTTTGGTGCTACTTAAACTCTAATGCATAGGCACAGTAGGTGCTTACATGAGGAGATGTGAGAAACGTTACTGTCGACTCCACCCAAATATCTCATTTTCTTTACTTAATTTGCCTTCTATGGCTCTGTTCTGGGTTTTTCCTGGATGCAGGTTCCCATTATATAAGGAGGCATAGCTTTCAAAGGCACATATTACCTGGGACAGGAAGGAGTTGGAAAGACTGCGACTGGGAAAAGAAATTCTAGCTTAGTGCTGTGGTGGGAGCCATAGAGGATTATAAGGGAATACAAGTCAAGCACTAGCCTTCAAGAAGCTTATACCTAGGTGGAAAGACAAGGTTAACAATATAATAAGTTAAAAGTATAATAAGAGCAACAGATTATTAAGGTCCAAGAAGCAATTCTTAAAAGAGGTAGTATCTGATTATTGATGTTCATCTTTTGTGAAGATGGATGACATCACAGGTGATGTCTGGACTTTTGTGTGTGAACTGGATTTAAGGCATGCAGCGGTGTGCCAAATTGTTGGCCTCTGTCTTTTTCAGAAGTCTCTGAAGACCAGTGGCAGGACAGAAGTCCAGAAAGCTGGTGAAGACATGGGATGCAGTAGATGACCTTGGCATGTCTGCCCAAGCTCTGAGAGGTTTGCAGTGTCTGCTTCAGCCACTTTGATGGCTATTGGAGTCAAGTATTCTCATCCATACAAATGCTTGGTGTAGATCTAACTCACTGATGGGTCTGAGGCCTGCTGGTCACCCTAAACCTGGTTTAGCCTGTCTGCCAAGACCTGGGGTGTAGCTGCTGCATACACTACAGCTTTTTGGAGTCACAGGTGGGAGTTGGGTGAAAGGTAGACAGCAAAGATGGATAAGCAGCCCTGAAAAGGGATCAGCAAACCCTCACGCTGGAGGTTTTCAGTCCTCCTGGACACTCCATATGCCATCTGAACTGAATCTTTGAAGGAGGACAAAGATTCTGAAGGGATAGAGACAAGGAGGGAGTACATACCAAATGTGGCGCATTGCCTGTACAAATGTATGGTAATAGGAGATAGTGTACTGAGTTTAGGAATGGCTAATAGGTAAGTTTTGGCTAGAGTATGTGAAGGGGAGTAGGGTGATGATAAGCTAAAAAGGCAGGTCACAGTCAGATTGTGAGGAGCCTGAAATGGCTTAAGAGTTTGTATTTCAAGATTTAGTTCGAATCGAACCTTTTCTAGGAAGCTAACTGAGCTTATCTCTTAAGTATTATTTACAGGTTGTTTCCCATTAGAATGTGAGTTCTATGAAGGCAGGGATTATTTTTGCCTTTCTTTGGATTACCAGCACTTAGCGTAGTGCTTGGCACATAGTAAGCACTTAATAAATGCTTATTCAGGGAGCCCCTAAAGATTTTTAAGTAAGGGAGTGACATTGTCTAACTTGTGCCTTGGGAAAAAATTTATAGCTATATTGAAGACGGAATGAAGAAGGAGATTCTGTAAATAGGGAGATGAATTAGGAGTCTACTACAGGGAGAGTTCCAGGTACAAGTGATGAGGCCTTGAAGAAGCGTAGTGGCACTATAAGTAGAGAGAAGGGGATGGATGCCAGAACTGTTGTAGAAGTAAAATTATAAGAGTTGGCAACTCATTGAAGAGTTGAAGAGGCAGAATCAAAGCTAATTAAAAGGGGTTTTGGAAAAAAATTACTTTAGTTTCTAAAAACCTATCATTGACTCAGATGGGGAAAGCCAGATTATCCTTGAGATAACTGATCAACAAAGTAATTTCCTGATTATTATTTTTGTTTTCTGAGTAGAGCCACTTAAAAGCTAATTATGAGCAACAAATATTTCTTGGATGATGAATGAGAGCACAGGAGGGAAGGAGTGCGTCATTCTTTTCCCTGATGGGACTCTCAGCAATGGAGACAAATGGACAGCAAATGGTTTTGAGACCTACCAGCAGATAGTAAAACCACAGATTCAGATCCAGATGGGACCTCAGAAGGAATTTATTACCATCCCCTAATTTTATACATAAGCAAACAGGCTCAGAGAAAGATGACCAAGATTATCAGGTGGTACGGTGGGCTGGGCCTAACCTATTAATCAATTACTCCTATTTCAGAAAAGTGAAAAGCAGTGGACTTAGAGAACTTGGAGCTTTGGGCTCAAATATTTTCCAGCCGGATGACCACAGGCAAATCATGTCCCTTCTGTTTTCTCATTGGTGAAATAGGGATAATAATATTCCTATTTCACAAATAGTTGTATATCTTAAATGAGATAATGGATGTAAAGCTCCTTTTCAAACCTCAAACCTCTGTGACAATTTTATCATTATCACTGATAAAAGTACTATCAATTCTATACAACACTCCAGCGAGCTAATCAAGATCCTAAATTCTTAAATCATCTACTAAAATGAAACACAGAAAGATCTAGGATATGAGGGGTGAGGTGGGGGAGGAAGGATGGGAATGGTATATAACTGATTGGTTTCTTTTGCTAATTAAAATTACTTCAGGCAGGCAGGATGTCAAGCTAAGTTTCATTCTCTAGGTCTTTCAGATGAAAAACATGATGTTGAGCAACATGTTAATGAAATTCCATTACAACAAAATAATTCAGATTTTCTCTGAAGATTTTTACAAATGGATGTTACTGTGGGCATGGCACTCTATAAATACCTCAGGAGCCCTCAATAAATGTTTACTGGGTTGAATTGCGTTCACTTTTATTTGGAATTTACAGCTCTATTTTGTGTGACTTGTCTTGAGAGTTAGGTTCCCAGGACCTGTACAATCCTAGGCATGCTAACTAAGATTCTGAACCTATATAAGACTTGGTAGAAAAGAGCTACACAAAACAGATGACAAACACTCATTCTGAATAGCTTTTTGTTTGTTTGGTTTTGTTGGGGTTTTTTTGACTGAATAAATCAGCCGTTTTGTTATCATATAAATACAACCTGTCTTAATAGATTTTTGGCATCCTTCTGTGAAGTAAACAGAGAAAGTGATCGTTATGCAAAATGTAACCTGTTAAATGTTTTGTATTATGACTTAGGGTAAGACAGGGAAGGTGAACTGTCTATTGAAGAAGGCATAAAGAATATATATATATATATATATATATATATATATATATATATCATCCCTTTTGTTAAAATTATTTCTTTTGAAGTTGCTAAAAGGGACATCTAACCAAGTAGTATTTTTCTTCCTTTCCTTTGTCTGTTTCATCTTTTTCAGAAATATAGATAAAAGTATCCTTATTAATAATTTGTTTTGGGAGAACTGATTCCCTCAGGCTTTGGTAAAAAAATCAGTGTGCAAAATTTTATCTCTGGCCTGGTTTCCCATTGGTACTTTCATGATGTTGGGACAAGATATGGAAGGCTCTTACCACGTTAGGTCAAATCTCTTTGGAAGAACTTCTGCAGGGAACTCATGGGAGTGATCAGGTAAGAGGGTTATAGACTATATTGCTGGGGGAAAAATTTCCACTGATAGAATCACAGATCAATTTCAGTATTGTGTATTGGAGCATATGTCAGCTAAAAATAAAAATTAAAGTTCAAAACTAAGCCAATATCCTAATAAGTTAACATAATGGCATTTTAGTGATTTCCCTGGAGAACTGTGATTTCATTGGTTTAGAGAGTTCCAAGGAAGAATTCCCTTTACGATTGTAGGCCAACACCACCTCTGCAACTTAATCTTAGGGAAAGACATCTGTGGCACTGGGAACGTAAGTAACTTGCCCAGGCTCACATAACCAGTACATGTTAGAGATAGGCTCCAAAATCCAGTTCTTAATCTTGAGGCAAGCTCTATATACAATGAATACACGGCATATGTTAATCATTGAACATACATAGAAAGACCCACACTAGCATCTCTAGGAAAAATCTGTTTCTTAATTCCAATACTTTTGTGATCTTATTGATGTGTCCTTTCAAGTCCTTCCAAGGAGATAGATTACAACCCATCTAGGCTTGTTCAATCTGTGTGACATCTGACCATGTCTTCCTATAAATCATCTCTTGATCCATCAGTCAACCAAGAAGTATTTACTGAAGCAGCTACTAAGTGCTAGACACTGTCCTGGCTTTTGGAGATACAAGTACAAAGAATGAAACAATTCCAACTTGCAATGATTTTGTATTTGAATGAAGGAAATAAGTACATATAAAGATATACACCTATATAAAAAAATATATATGTATATATATATACCTATAATATAAAATTAACACACACAGATATACAAATATGCAAAATAGTTTGGGAGGGCATTAGCAGTTATGAGAATGAGCAGGAAAGATTATGTAGAAAGGTTTCATGTAGAAGATGATGCTTGAGGCAGTATTCTAAGGTTCTTTTCCTATGAATTCTATGAACTGTGAAGTAGAAGTAAGGAGGGAGTGCATTCCAAGGCATGGGGTCAGACAGTGCAAAGGCATGGAGACAAAAGATAATGTCACGAGCGAGAAAAACAGAAAGCCAGTTTGGTTGCATTATGAGAGGTGCACAAAGTGCTGAGTGCCTTCCTTTATTGATAGCACTACAGAATTCTAGAGTTGGATGGGACCTCCAACTAGTTAACATTTAGTCCAACTTATTCCCAAAAGGAAACCACATGAAAACATCAGTATTATATGGCTGCCAATGTACCTGAGAACTATCTAGTGTTTATTTCTTACTCTTGCCATGTAGCCAAGACATTTTTTTTTTACCTCCTGGTAATCGATTTTCTTGTGTAATTCATGCCTAGTATCCACACTATGACACAGCTGGATAAGTAACTAATATAAGTATCAGTATAAATGATTATTATAAAAGACACTTAAGAATGAACAATAAGCCAGCTTCCAAGTTAAACAAAAGGAGAAGAAAGGGGGCTAGATTGTCCTTGGGAAACTTTTTTTTTGGTCTAGTATAGGATAAGTACCTAATAAATGCTTATGGATTGATTGATTGTTTTTAACGAATCTACACTTCTCCTTAAAACAAAAGCCTCATTTTTTAAAACATCAATGTTCTTCCAGTGATATGGAATGGCTAAAAGAATGGAATACCAAATTCTGTGAAGAATTTAAGTTGAGGGTTGCCCAAAATGGAGAGGAACATGGTGGGTATGAGCAAACCACCAATATGTTACAGACCAGGGTGAAAAATAAAGATAAAAATGTCTTATTTTGTTTCCAACCAATTCAATGTGAAATCAAATTCCTCATTAGCTACATATACACATATATGTATATGTATGCATGCATGTGTATATTTATAATATGTATGCATGTATGTGCACGTGTGTGTGTGTGTGTGTGTGTGTGTACAAATAAACATTACTAAAGAAAGTGCTATCCTGGCTTCTTGTTTACCAATGTGTGGGCAAGTATGTTCTGTGATAAGCATGTTCTAATTCAAAACCAACATGGAGGTTAACAATTCTACATTAAGAAAATATCTGATCCACCATATTTTTTTATTTTTTGCTTTAAAGAAAAACTTTGGAAAATAATTATGTAATAATCTGAAACCAAAAAGGAAAGCAATGAATTTTCAATGAATGAAAAATAACCAAGGATTTTAGACATACTTCTCCATTATTGTGTACGGTCAGGAACTCCATTACTAGGGGTGGAAAAACAGAGTCAGAAGGCCCACCAGACAGGAATGCTAAAGAAGGGATTTTTGTACTCTACAGGCTACTGACCTAGACAATTTCTAATTGTATATCCTTTTTTGATTCTACATTCTATGCATAGTCTAGTTTTAAGCAGGAAGAATATAAATACCTTTTTTTTCTTCCAGACCTAGTACACCTATCCTTTATTTCTCTATTGTGCAACTGGAATCACTGAATAATATGTATATAATCAAGTGGATAATGGAGGCAATTATCCAGATAATTTCAGTTTCACAAAAATCCTTTGAAAGAACTCAACAAGCATGGCCAAAGTGATGAGGAGAGGGGGGAGGCTGAACCAGAACTTGAATAACTGTCTCAGTTATTCATGCTGTATGTAGACAAAGATGCTGGAAAGATAGTAAAGTAGAAACATCCCTGGATTTAGAATCAGACGACCTGCATTTAACTTTCAGTTTCACCAGGTGAGTAACCTGAGCAAATCACTTAATATTTCAGCCTCAGTTTCTTCTGTTGTAAATAAGGAAGATAATAATACTTAGAACTTTCTACTTTCACAACTTTAACTTTAATCAACATTTATTAAGTGTCTACTGTGTGCAGAACAATATGCTTGGCACTAAAGGAAATGCAAGGATTAACTAAGACACAATCCCTTGGCAGTAGTGGTAGCAGCAATCTTGTAAATGGAGACATAATATTAGGGTTAGGTGATTGGAGCTTTAGCTCAGGTTACCAGAATAAGGGATGAGGGAAGTACTTTTCTATGTTGACCACTTTCAGGGTGTCTCATGGTCTTCCACTGACTCATGCCTCTGCTCAGTATAGATGCCTGACTTTACACCATCAAGAATTTACTATGGTATCCTTCTCTCCTGGTACTGGCCTTTCCTCCCAAACTCTTGAGGAGTAAGGGTTATATTCTTTGGGGAATAGGCTACCTCCTTTCCCCTAGTATATACCTACAGTGGTGGTTGGACTATGTGCAGCAACACTACTAGTCCACATACCTTACACAAACCAAATTTGCCCCAAGGGTTTGGATTTCTAGTTCAAATCTAATAGGGGATACTGAGATACCTAAGTAATTTCAATACAAAAATATATATGATGAGCATGTAAGAGAAGTACAAAGTGCTATGTGTGCTCTAAGAAGGCAAAATCATTATGAACCACAGGATTCAGGAAAAGCTGCATAGAAGAGGTGGTAGCACTAAATTAGAACATTAAAAGAGGAGTAGGATGTCAATAGCAAAAGATGGAGATGGTAGTGTGGGGTGGGAGGCTATTCTGAACCCAGGGAATGGTGTAAACAAAGGCCCAGAGGCAGGAAAGCACAGGACAAGTACCATGGAGAGCAAGTAGCTCAGTTAGGCTGAAGCACTGGATTGTGAAAAGTTGAATGCCAAGCTAAGGAGTCTGAACACAGGGTTACTGGGAAGATGAAGAGAGAATGAATGTAAAGCAATCTATAACCATAAAATGCTACATCAATGCCAATTGGGATAACATATTTAAAACAGGATTAAAAAATAAACTTATATAGATAAGAAACCTCTACTGTCTAAGTTGAGCTAAACTGCTACAGTGATACTTCATTCAGATTTCTGTCAGTCCTCATCCTCTTGACCAGCCATCTCCAAAATGGAGGCCAAGGTGCTGTCCTATGGAGGGGCCATCACCTGACCCCAAGGGGTATGTGATCAAATATCTGAAGGTAGGAAGTCAGGCTGCATCCCATTCTTTCTCTGATAGACATTTGTGGAGCATTCCTCTAACACAACCACAACAATAATAAGTATCTTTGCCCCACTTTCCTTTGCTGTAAAAGCTCACAAGTACTTTCCTTCTGAGACAAGTGTGAGCCTCCAACTCACAACTGCTGTTTGGTGGGAATGCTCAGCAAATAAGACAACCTCCCTCTCCTTCCTTGTCTTTTGATTTTGGTTGGGACAGGGTGAGTCACACAGGATGAGCTGTTATCTGTCTTCCCAAATCTGTTCATCTTCCAAATTTACAATTATTGTTAAGGTCTCCAACATCCTTCTAGTTACCTGAGTTTCTGCAACCTAAGGGTCATCTGTGACTCCTTGTCTCTCCTCACCGCATATCTATATATTTAATCCTTGGCCAAATTCTAATGGTTCTAATCTACTACATCTGTCTCCTTTTCTACTCACATAGCTACCACTTCAATTCAGGCCGTACCACTTTTCACCTTAACTACTGCAAGAAAAACACAAATATAAGTCTGTCAATGTCACTCCTCTATTTAATGAATCTTCAATGAACTCCCAATTTGATTCTTATACTCAAATATTTTTTCATCCTTATCTCATTCTATTTTTATTTTTTATTTTATGACATGCATAATTAATAGTGTAGCAGTATACACACACACGCATATAAATATAAAACTTATAGATGGGATAGGAAATAGACTTGTGATTTCATTGGTATATGTAACTCCCCAGTATGGAAACTATCTCTACAAATATAGGCTGGTGCCTCTTTTGCAGTGTATACCCTCAGAGACTTCTCTTTGCAGGGATTCTTAAACTTTTTCCACTCGTGACCCCTTTTCACATTTTAGTAGAGTTAGTTGGCATTGCATAGCCTGAGGGCATGAACAGTGCAAAGTGTGCATGCTGTATGTTCAGAACCAAGGCTGCAGTAAAGTTGCCAATGCAACACAGGCAAGCACTGCCAGAAATACTTCAGATTCACTACGCGTTTGATTTTTAATTAATTTTTGATCGTTGCGTGTTCAGAAACCTTCTACTGCTGCCAAAGTTTTGTAAACTCACATAGAGTCACCACAGTTTAAGAAACCCTGAATAGTAATGAGGGATTCAGCCCAGGGTCACACAGACAATACATAGTAGATTCAAGATCTGAACATAGGCTATCCTATCTCCTAGGCTGTCTGTCTCTCTGTGCACTATTTTATGCTATCTGTCCATCTTTTTAGAGTATATGTCTGTATGTATAGATAAGATAGAAAGACATTTAAAAAATTATTAGAATTAGGGTTGTTAGAGTTAAAAGTTATGTATGGGTTAGCATTATTTTGTATAAATAAATATACATATATTGGAGATATTTGCACAAAAATATTTTTCTGATAAAGCTGTACAATCAGAATCCTGGAAACCACTACTCTAGAACATAGCTATGAAATGGAAAAATTATAATTTGCGTGAAGTCAAAAGAAGACAAATGTGATTTGCCTGAATTACCCAGAATCAGAGAGATCTCTACAATAAATTGAGTTAAAGTCACATGCAAAACACCATCATATTCATTCCTAACGACAAGAGGGATACAGATACTGCACAACACTTCTAGTTTAAAACAAAAATGCAGATATAATTTTACAACAATCAGAAACTATAATAAAGACAGGCAAAATTAAATTCTACTTTTCTTCAAAAGGATAATATCTTTTGCTAAATTTTAAGTATTCAAATATTTCCCTTAAGTAATCATCTTTAGCAGTCCTACAGGTTAATGATAATAACTGTTAGTTAATAACACTGCTAAGTTAATTAACTAATGGTTAAGTCCTTTGGGAAATGTGAGTGCAGCTGTGGCCTATTCCCTAAAAAACTCCTTGATTTTTAAAAATCTGAACTTAGAAACCAGACAAATCATGTTGATTATTCTCTCGAAAAAATTAAATAAAAATCTCCAGATTCCTTCACGAGTTCCTCTAATATGTTTAAAATAGGATTTGCTTTTTTTTAATGGAATTTACATACAAATATTCAAAAACATTTATTTTACTTTATAAATTCAAATACATTAATACTAGGGATCAAATGTCTGGCAACCAACAGCTGCACTGCGGAAAGTCAGTAAATAAAGTACCTGGCCATGTAAAATAGCTATCACAAAATTCCAGTACCAAAGTCATACATGTTATTTCTGGGGCTCTAAAAAAAATTGTATTGACTCTTCTTTAACACACTGTTCTAACACATTTAGTTATCCTGCTTCCCAGGGGATAAAAGATTAAAAGCAGCAAAGGAGAATGAAAAATATTTCTCATTCTCTAATGTTAGAAAAATGAGGAAAGGGGTTACCATATCTGAATTCTTGTCATTCATCTGCAGAATGAAAACAGTCTTTTGTTAAAAGGAACGTAAAGGAACAGAACCATCGTGAGGCTAAAACCGAGTGATCTCTTTACTGCTTACTTCAAGATGGCCCTGGACCGAGAGAGTGGCCACAGGTCCTTGGGGTCAAAAGGTCACATGATCACTCTGGTTACACAGTGCTGGTAACTGAAGACTTGTGAGCAAAACTAATCAAAACTTCTGATTCTAGATAAATCGGGCATGTCTTTAACAGGTCAACCCTTAACATTTTACTCTGCCTGGGGAGAAGTCTGAATTTTTTTATAATCAAAACCTCAGAATGTTCATGTAAGTCAATGATGCTCTTTTCAATATCATCCCTTAATTTTGGCAGCATGGGGCAAACTGTAAGCTCTGCCCCTCACCCCTTCTCTAAAGCCTTAACAGATGGCATCATGGATTACAGTGGCAAGAATTTAAAAAGGAAAAAAAATGTGTTCTTTGGTGGTCAATGTTATGGTGATGATCTTCTCTGAATTTAGCTAGGTTAGAACTTTGACAAGACCCCCTGGGTCATAATCAAAGGTTTTCCAACTTACTAGACTTTGCAAAAACTTGTGCTCTACTGACATAATGTTTGAGAAGCCAGGGTCACCTTGAAACTACAATGGCACAGGAAAGGTCTTTATATGAGGATTGACAACAATAGTAGCATTTAATTATTATTCAGCCTTTTAATTAATTAGATTACGGATTTAATTATTTAAGTAGAATCTAGCACTAATAAAATAACACATGAAACAACCGCATGACAAAATTATTACATATCACCCACCAAAACATCTTTGAAAAAATCACCCCTGTAATCCTAGGATGAGGGTTTTATAACCTGGGGTCTTTGAATTTTAAAAATTTTCATATGTTTTGGCAACTGTTTTTCAATCTAACTGATTTCCTTTGTAATCTTACAGATTTAATTTTAGGCACTCAGAAATAATATGAGAAAGGGTCCATAGGTTTCATCAGACTGTTCAAGGAGCACATGACCCAACAAAGGTTATGTTCTCATGAAGTCATGAGAAGCAGCCTGGCAGTCTTGAATCAGGAGTACAGGAGCTCAAATGCCACCTCAGGCATATAACTTTTCAGGGCCTGAGTTTGCTTATCTATAATAAAAGGGGTTTGGACTTAATGTCCTCCAAGGTCCCACCTAACTGTAAATCTATTATCCCTCAACCATCCAATCTCTCTGTCTGATGAATGATGTGATGGTGAAAACAGCATCTTCCTTTTATTTTCTGACAGCCTCTAATCAGTGGGAAGGTATTTTTATTCATATCAAGCTTGAAATTGCCTCTCTGAACTTACACTCATTGGCCTTTCTTGTATAGGTATCTTATGCTGGAAAAACCTACCTGACAAAATTAAATAGTTATGTGAATAAGGAGGCTATCTCTTAAACTGATTTATCGCCTTATACATCAAATAAACCAAATAAGTAAAAAATAAATACAAATAACTCACGGTCCACATCCAGAAGGGCACGGACAGATCGAGCAAGTTCCCTGGATTCCTGAACCAGGTTTGCTGTCACGTTGCGTCCATTTCTTGTGAGCTGAGGGAACAGTGCTTGAGAACCTAACACTGATCTTCGGTCACTAAAGGGAAGGAGAGGGATAGAAAATAAAGTAGAATTATTTTTTTAAATCATGGAACTGATATTCCTTTTATTAAAAAGGACAGTAATTAAGAAGTTTTAAAAAAGAGGACTCTTGGTTGGTGAGAAGTTTGTGCAAAAGAAAAAAATATCTATTCCTGGTATTATAATGAAAGATTCTGAGAATGCTGGAATACCATCATTTGTAATTCTAAACCAGATCTGTGATTGTATGTCAATCATAAAATAGCTTCTGCAAAAGGTCCAAATTGTCAGCCAAATGTTAAACACTTTAAAACATTTACTTTTCTTTTTAAAGGGTAAGTTTTGCGTGAACTTGAATACAACCTGATATATTTAAGAAGGAACAAAGTCTTAGTGGGGAAAAATGTTAAGCAAAGTACCTAGAAAGGGACACAATGTTGAACTCTGGACAAAACAGTGGTTGTTCATGTATGCGTTATCTAGACATGCACTGAGTGGTTATCAGAACAGACAGGAAGATGCAGTAGAACAAATATGGAACCAGTTATCAGAAGTTCAGGGGATCCAGAGTCCCACTCCTGCCACCAATAACCGTGTGACCATGTGTAAGTTGCAAATGCTCAGTGCCTTGGTTTTCTCAAGTGAAAAGATACAGATTCTATTTATATCACATATTTTACCGTAGGATTCATAATAAAAATCCTGTTTTCCCCCCGCATGATACTGGATCAAACAGAATGATGGGTGCTTTGTAACTATAATATATTACATAAAAACAAATTATGATTAATAACAGTGAGCCACAAAAAATTAAGTGCTAGTCTGCTAATTCAAGTACAAATGGAGGTCTTCATCTTAGTTTCCTTTACAAAATTTCAAAGGCTATCTGCAGTAGATAGAACACCAGGCTTGGAGTCAGGAGGACCTGAGTTCAGATTTTACCTTGGACACTTACTAACTGTGGCTTTGGGTAAGTGAAACAGCCTCTCTCAGCCTTGGTTTTCTTAGATACAAAAGGAGGGAGCTGGACAGAATGACCTTTAACTTCCCTTCCATCTCTAAATCTATGATTATTTATGACCCTAAAACAATGAGTATTTCAAACTAATTCACATTGTGGCTTGAGGTAGGGCAAGACAAGAATCTGACTAAAATAATTCCATTATATAAATACATATTTTTGGTTCAGACTAGTGGTTTCTTCTGTATTTGAAGCTTCCAATATGCAGGCTTCATTCACTGCTACAGATAAGCAATTGACTTTAATATTATCTTTGAAAGTTGAATGAGAAATTGAAAGGCTAATTGATTTTCAAATAGGGACACAGCTAATACATCAGACATAGGATTTGAAACTAGGTTTTGCTGACTCCTAAGCAGGCCTTTACTGATTGGTTTGAATGAGCCAGAGAAATAGGGCTTCATTTGCTGGTGAAATGGGACTCTCCAAGGGCAATAAGCTATAATCCCTCACTGACTCTAAGAATCACATAAAAGCTTCCATGAATGGCCCTGGCAGTGTGCCAGATTCATTCATCCCAAAGGACAGGGCATTATGTTAGAACATGGACAAAAGTTGACGATTGCAGGTATTTTTTGACATTCAGTGTGAGAGTGGGATGAGGACACACACAAAGCACCTTGAATCAGAATGAGTCATCCTCATTCACTGAATGGCTACTGCTGGATGACAAAGGGCACCAGGGATTATTTTGTGCATTTAGCAAAAGGGGCCCAGCTGGAAGGAGATGATGTCCCTGTGAAGAGTGATAAATGCTGTAAACCCATGTCACATCACCTGGAAAATGCATGAAGAGGAATCCCTTCTCTGCACAAGGCAAAAGAAAAAGAGATCTGACAGGCGTATCAAAGTGACCTCAGACAATGGATGAAGAATAAACAAATATTGTTGGTGCTCTCGTTGCTCTTATCAGGGAATTTAAAGGAGGCCACTTTTGTATCAAGTCTGAAACATCCTGTGGACAAAGGATGGCCAAGGAGGACCACCAAGATTTTTCTTCTTCTATCTATTAGTTGATGAAAATGACAAAAACAATGCATAGCTTTAAAAAATCTGGCTGGTTATAAAAACTGAGTAACTAAATTGAAATTGGCTAATGGGACCAAGATTTTGATTAGTGCTTTTTATTTATTTAAACAATTTAGGGATAGCTAGGTGGCCTAGTAGATAGAGCACTGGCCCTTGAGTCAGGAAGACCTGAATTCAAATATAGCCTCAGACACTTGACACGTATGAGCTATGTGACCCTGGGCAAGACACTTAACCAGGACTGCCTCACCAAAAAACAAACAGAGAACAAAATAACAATTTAAAAGGAGCTAACATGGCAGGGTAGTATAAAAGCAAGCACCCTGGCATACACAGGAGGGACTGCTATCACAGGTTTTTAGATTTGCTTTTCTAAAAGGAAAGCAACTTTGAGGGGTCAACAATCACTTTAATCAAGCACATGTTATCATCCACTTAGTTCAGGGGAAAAAGTCAGCACCCTGAATTTCAGAGAAAATACAATAGAGAAACAAAGATCAACCAACAGTCATGGCTTCCAACTGTCTGACAGATCAACGGACAGACAACTGTCTGATAATACAAACATAGTTACCAGAGAGGGAAGTACCAACATCTGGGTTTTCAAAGCCAGGGGACTCCTTAGTGGCTGCCCAGAGTCTTGTCTGGCCAAACAAACGCTTCCAGTGAGTAAGTCCCAAAGTAAAACCTCACCTCAGAGTATTCATGCCTTTTTCAGAACCAGAGGGCATCACAACCCTTGAGAACCAGTGCCTCATTAACAAAAGTTGTGAGCCTTCTACAAATCTTCCCTAATCAAACTCCCCTTAATGCACAAGCCCATTAATGGGTAGGGAAGATCTTTAATTTCATTAGCATTACAGGTAGGGCAACTAGGTGGTGCAGTGGATTAGAGCACAGAGTTCAAATTCAGCCTCAGACGCTTACCAGCTGTGTGACCTGGGCTAAGTCACTTAACCTCTGTTTCCTCATCTGTAAAATGAGCAGGAGAAGGAAATGGCAAACCACTCCAGTATTGTGTGAAGAAAATCCCAAAATGGGGTCACAAGTGAAACAACTCAACAAGAAGAAATATGGCATGGTGGATAGAGAGAGATAGTCTAGGAATCAGGAAGACATAGGTTGAACTTCCATTCCCACTTCTGACAGATAATGAAATCGTTGTAGGGTAGTGGTTCCTAGTGGGATCTGCTCTGTGAATCCTTTACAATAACAATAAAAATGTGTTGTGAACCTCCAGGGTAATTTAACACATTACTGATAATAATCTAATATTTAAGGTGCCATTAAAGATATTTTAGCATGAATTCCTAGGAATATTATTGCAAAGGGTCTGTAAGCTACTCAATGGGAACCGTTGGTATGGCAGATAGAATGCTGGACTTGCGATCTGGGAGAAGTGAGTTCAAATACTGTCTCAGACAGTTACTAACATGTGATCCTGAGCAAAGCTCTCAGCCTCAGTTTACTCCTCTGTAAAAGGGGTGAATAACAGCACCTACCTCACAGGCCTGTTGTGAGGATCAATGCCATAATATATGTAAGAAAGAGCTACATATATCTTCTTGTTATTGTTGCTGCTGGTGCTATACTGGGTACGTGACCTTGGGTAAGTTACTATCTCAAAGTGGCCTAACCAACTTTCTAAGACGCACTGTGGATGAAATGCTGATCTGCCCACGTGAAGGGATTTTTCCAAACCAGAAGTTTTTCACATAATGAAAAAAACAGATCCAGCCCTACCTGTAAAAACAAAGGGAACTGGCTACGGAATTAGAAAAGAAGGTATTTAAAAATAGTCAGTCAACAAACATTTATTAAATGGCAACTATGTGCCAGGAACTGTGCTAAGTGATGGGGATACAAAGAAAAATAAAATTGGTAATGTAGTCAATAAGCATTTATTAAGCACCGACTATGTGCCAGGCACTGTCCTAAGTGCTGGGGATACAAAGAAAGGAAAACGACAGTCCCTGCTCTCAAGGAGCTCCCAGTCTAATGGGGAAGACAACATGTAATTTCATATTATCTAGATTTAACATTACCTTAAATTTGACATGGAAGAAGAATGATCAGAAAGCACTTCTTGGATTGTCTACAGATAAACAAAATAAAGAAGGACACACATGAGTCTGATGCCTTGTTTTAAAATGTTTTCAATTCAAACAACATTAATTGCCTACAGTGGGTATGGGGAATCCACAGAAGAAACCAGATCCATCCCTGCTCTAAAGGAGATTCCCTTTTCCTGGAGATGTCATATGAATCTGAACAAGGCACTTGAAGGTCATTTGGTGAAAAAGTGAGCACCCCTAACTGGGGATGGGATGGGGTAGTAGAGAGGAGGCCGGGGGAATTGAGTAAGGCTTTAAAAAGACGAGAACACCTCAGACAAGCTTTGAAGGAAGATAAAGACTCATGTCTTCTCCATGACTTATTAGCCATCTGAGCTAGAAACTCTGGGTTGAAGACAAGTTTCTCCTTTGTAGGAGGAAAAATCACTTCTACCTGCATGTATTTCTCAGAAATGCTAACAGCACCCCTCTTTTCTTTCTCTCTGTCTCTTCCCCAAGCATAGGGTACTTGGATATCACTGTCTCTGAAGGTCTGACAAAAATATACCCTAAAAACTAATATGTTTTCTGGTCACGCTTTTCCAGTTATTTCTCTTTAAGTGTCTGGGTCATAATAGCTTGTCTGTTCCTCACCGGGGCATTTTTAAAGTTTTCAGTCCTTCTTCCTAAAGTCAGCACTATAGTTAAGAGCAGTGATAACATTTCACTTAGCCATCAAATGTGAAACTTTCCTTCAAAAGACCTGGC
Source organism: Notamacropus eugenii (assembly GCF_028372415.1). Classification (NCBI taxonomy): domain Eukaryota; kingdom Metazoa; phylum Chordata; class Mammalia; order Diprotodontia; family Macropodidae; genus Notamacropus; species Notamacropus eugenii. The sequence goes on along the minus strand of NC_092873.1, from coordinate 366,731,070 downwards.
ATCATTAATAATAAATTTACATATGTGAATGTAAATCTACAAAGTGCCAACATGTGCGCACATACATACATGCATACATGTATCATACACAATACATGCACAGATGTGTGTGCACTTGTGCATATTATGTACATTGGTCTTTTTCTGATATAATAATGTTTAAGCTCACATTCCTTCTTTCCCCCTCACTTGATGAAAGAGCATTCTCTTCTCTATGGAATGCATATGTATACATAATAAATTGCAATCATTCATTGAGTATGGATTGATGGATAGCCTACGCTCTAGCCACACCTATGATACATAGTCAAATTCACCTCAACAAAGTTCAACAGCTTCTCAGTTGTAAGTTCAAAGGTTTTCCGAGCAGTTTCTGACTTCCGCAATTGGCAATCCAACACCGTGATTCTCTTTCTTAAGTCTTGAAAACTTTCCTGGTGAAGAGACACAGAAAGAAGGGGCTTAAGCATTTCTTCAAGGTTGTACTATCAGCAGCTCCTCATTTCTCATATTTTCAGTTATGAACTAACAGCAAAAAATCTCCATAGAATTTCCTTTTCTCTTAGTAGGGGCACTCACCCAATGAGGGGTGGGGCTGTATAGAAGAATGAACATTGGACTGGGAGGAAGTTGTTGATATTCAGTCATTTTTAAGTCATGTATGACTCTCTCTGAATCCAGTTGGGGTTTTCTTGGCAAAGATGCTGGCATGGTTTGTCATCTCCTTCTCAGAGAACCAGATGAGGAAACTGAGGTAAACAAGGTTAAGTGACTTACCCAGGGTCACACTGCTAGTAAGTACCTGAGACTAGATTTGAACTCATGAAGATGGGTCCTTCCTGACTTCAGATCCAGCACTCTATCCACTACACCTCTCTCTCTTTCTCTCTCTCTCTCTCTCTCTCTCTCTCTCTCTCTCTCTCTCTCTCTATATATATATATATATATATATATATATATATATATATATATATAGCTGCCTCTATCTTATAAAGAAGACCTGGCTTAAAATTCTACCTTCTGTGCTTACTGCATATGTGACCATGGGCTAGTCATTATTCTTCTATGGGCCTCAGTTTTCTCACCTACAAGAATGGGGTTTGAACTAAATGAATTTTAAGGTCCCTTCTAGCCCTAAATCTAAGGCCTTTTCAGTTAATCAACAGGCATTTTTATTAAGCATCTACTCTGTGCCAAACATTGTTCTCAGCTCTGGGCACACAAATATTGGGAAAAAAAACCCATACTCTCAAGAAGCTTACATTTCATTGTGAAAGAAAAGAAGGAAATATAGAAGTGTATCCAAAATAAATACAAAGGGAGTGGAGAAAGGGCAGGACTTGTGATTTAACAGGTATATGGAGTCCCAGAGGAGGAAAATTCCCTCTACCAAAGAAGGTTACCATTTTTTCCCTGCCACTTAGAGAGTCTTAGCTGCCTCGAGCACCAAGAGGTTTAAGTGATTTACCCAGGGTCACAGAGCCAGCACACATCAGAGGCAGCACTTGGACTTTCTGACTTTGAGCTGGCTTTCAAACTACTACACCATGGGGAGTGAATGAATGAAGCATTTACGGAGTGCTTCCTGTGTGCAAAGCACTGTGCCAAGTGCTGATGATACAAATGGAAAAGACAGTCTTTGCTCTCCCTCACATGTATTTCAGTTTCCAGTTACAAGTCAGTCAGGCAATAAACATTCATTAAGTGCCTATTACATACCGGCGGGAGCCGTTAGGTCACTCAATAGATAGAATACCAGGTCTGGAATCAGGAAGACTCATCTTCCAGGCACTTACTAGCTGTGTGACTCTGGGCAAGTCACTTAACCCTTTTTGCCTCAGTTTCCTCATCTGTAAAATGAGCTACAGAAGGAAATGTCAAACCACTCCAGGATCTTCGCCAAGAATACCCCACAAAAGTTCACAAAGGGTCAGATAAGACTGAAACGACTGAACAACAATGCTATGGATATTTAACTATTTATCAGTCACTTTTGTTGTTGTTTAGTCATTTCAGTCATGTCTGACCCTTTGTGATCCCATATAGGGTTATCTTTACAGGGTATTAAATGGACAACTCTTTAGTATCTGTTAAGAAAATTAGTTATGTAAATATTGGTTTGAGTTTTGGAGAATTCAGGTTCACACTTCAGGTATATTTTAAATTTATAAAATTTAAAGCAAGTATTTAATAAATGATCAGAATTGATGTGGTAGTAAACCTGGAGTAAAAAGCACCCATTCTGTAAGTAAGTAGTGCCTTAATAAAGTTTAAAAAAATCTATTTTGGCAAAATAGCCTTGCAACTCTCTATAACAAAACATGTATGAGCATCCCATCTTCAAATTATAATGAATGGAGTCAATCTTGATCACAGATACAGAGCTGGAAGGAACATTGGAGGTCATTTAGTCCAATGCCCTTATTTTTATAGATGAGAAAACAGAACCCCAGAGAGGCTGTGTCTTGCTCAAGGTCATGCAGGGAGTAAGTAGTAGATCTGTGACTTGGACCTGGTTCATAAAATGACAGGATCACAGATTCATATCTGACAGGGATCTTAAAAAACTATTAGTCATAAACCCTCATTTTATAGATGAAGAAACTGAGGCACAGAGAGCGTAAAGTGATTTGTCCAAGGTCACACATCTAGTAAGTAGCAGGGCTTGGATTTGAACTCAGGTCTTCTGTCTCCAAATTCATCATACTTTCTACTGCACCACACTGCCTACCTATTACATAAATTTAATTGGTTTAAATTCTGTTCCCTGAGATACATATATCATATTATTTTGTTGTTATTAAAAAAAAAAACTTGGTAAAAACATATGGTACCCTTTAAATTTGGAGTGAGGTGATGGGGAGGATTAATTTGAGAGGACCTTGGTCTTTCATTGCTTGAATCTATTACTTTCAAATATCACATTCTTTCTTTTTAAATTCAAGAAAAACAAACTAGTATTCTTAGAAACAGAAAAAGCCATCCCTGCCTGCAATTCAGTGTTAATGCAGTCCCTTCTAGAAGTGAGGGTATGACCTTTGCCACACTGACTGATGACCCAAATAAATTTGGGGTTCCTGCTCTTCTCAACCCAAAGATCTCTGGAGAAAGGAAGAATCATGACCTTCTTATTACTCCTTTCATGACAGATCATTACAGTTATTGAAAAAAAAAAGACAAACACTGACCTACTTTAGAAGAGAAGATGAAAATAAAACGAAAACAGGATATATGATAACAGAAAGGAAACCACGGTAACTATGAGATGAATGGAGGGAGGAAGGGAGGGGAAGAGCAAGAGACAGAGAGAGAGATGGAGAGGGAGAGAGAAAGGGACAGAAAGAGAGTGGGGGGGAGAGAGGAGGAGGTAGAAAGAGACAGAGAAGGAGAGAGAGAGAAGCAAAAAGAGGAAGAGAGAGAGGTGATGAGAGAGGGAGGGAGAGAAAGAGAGAAAGCAAGAGGAAGATGGAGAGGAAGAGAAGGAAAGAGAAAGAGAGAGGAAGAGAGCAAGGAAGGGAGGAAGGAGAGAGAACAAGAAAGAGCACAGTTTTGCTTACTTGGCTCTGGCCAGAGTGATCAGCAAGCTGAGCCTTCAGCTCCATCATTTCAACCTCTAACAGGCGAATTACTTCCTCATAGTCCATTTCCATTCCATGGGCCTGCCTCTGAGCTGCTTCGGCAAGATGAAGTCTGCTTCGCAGGGCTCTCGTCTCTTCTACGATGGCTTTAGCTTCCTGCAGATGACAAAATAGATTCCACTCAGAATAATGGTTCAGTGGCTCAAACAAAATATTTTCCTCCCTGTTATTGGGGGGAAAATGAGGTTAACCAAAATTTTACTCTTTAGCTTCCAATGTGAACAAACAGGATGATTATAACACAAGACAACTCACTAGCATATCGATAGTCACCTTGATGAATGATGCTGGATGACACATGACATTTTTCTTCCTTAGGGAGAATATTATAAACTTGGATCACATATAGTCTTATGAGATGAAGCATATTTTAATGGCTGGAGAACTGGGTGTGGAATCAGGAAAAACTAGAGTCAAGTCCAGCCTTTGACACAGAAGGACCTTGGGCAAGTTACTGAACTTACTTGTCAGTGCCCTCAAGAATCTTCTAAGATTATTAATTATAGATAAGGTGCTAATCTGTAATGGTAGAGGGAGTTCCCATACCAGGAATCCCCTACTCTTCAAATCACAATATAGATCTGCAGCATGCTGCCTTATGCAGCCTTATATTAATATTTTGAAAATACAAAGAAAAGGAGAGAACAGAAAAAGAAAACATATGGGTGACATGATTTGACAGGGATAAAAACAGGTAAGAGTAAAAAGAAATTTAAGGTAGAGGGGTTAGATCTTAGCCCCTAGTGGATCCCGAGGCCTTATCATTTCATGGAGCAATAATCTTCTTGATGGTCTCCCCCTATCAAGCTGTTTTTTTTTTTTCCAACTGTAGTCCATCAAACCAATCTTCCTAAAACACAAATCTGACCATATCCTACCCCAACACAGTAACTTCTAATAGTACCCTATCACTTCCAAGAAAAAAAAAAAACAACAACCAACTTTGGCATTCAAAGACCTTTCTAATCTGGCCCCCTCCTACTTTTCCAGGCTTCTTACAACTTATTCACCCCAACATTCTCCACAATCTAGTGAGACTGACTTCATTGCTATTCCTCATACCTGTTAAACCATCTCCCAACTCTGGGCATTTTCAATGGCTGACCTCCACACCCAAAATTCTTTCCCTTCTTATTTTCTACAGGTCTCCCTGGCTTCTCTCAAGCCCAGCTAAAATCCCAACTTTGCCAAGAACCTTTTCCATTCTTCCTTAACTTTGGTGCATTCCTTCTGAGATCATCTCCAATTTATCTTGTCTATGTCTGCTTTGTACACAGTTTGTACATTGTCTTCTCCATTAGAATATGAGTACCTTGGGAGCTGGGATTGTTGTTTTCTTTTCTTTGTATCTCCAATATTTAGCACAGTATCTGGCATATAGCAAGGGCTTAATAAATGCTTGTTGATTCACTATTTTGGGTCAGTGCTTTCCCAAAGACCTGACTGTCTTCTGTTTTTTGGAGGGGAGGGGGTTATAATAAAAGAGTGGACTCAAACAGTAAAATCTAGATCTTCTACATAATGCAAAGCCATGAGCATAAAAGATTTCAACATTTAAAACTGTATTAAAGCATAGAGTATACCAAAGATAATTTAGGGGATTCAAGAATGTTTAACCCTTTTTGGGAAATGTTAGGGAAGACAAATTATACTCTTCCACAAATCACCTCTTAGTACCTCTCTCCAAAAGAGTATCCTGGGCTGAATGGATCACTTTTCAGAGCTAATTTCAAATTCTTCCTATCTGATGCAAAAACATACTCTTCTCTATGAAACTGGATTATCTGCCTCTAACTCCATCCACAAACATTTATCAAACACCAATTAAGGTATTATCATAGGTACTGGAGTTATAAAGATAAAATCAATCAACTAATCAATCAAAAATATTTATTAAGCTCCCGCTGCATATCAGGCACTGTGTTAGATATGTAACTACAACTACAATAAATCAAAATAATCCCTGCTCTAGAACAGCTTACATTCTATTGGAGGAGACAACAATGACATTTACAGAATAAACACATGCAGAATAAATACAAAATAAATACAAGGTATTTAAATGAAAGGTAATTAGAGGAAAGCATGATAGGATGGGGGCAAGGGAGAATCAGGAAAGACTTCATGTAGAAGGTAGTGCTTGAGCTGTGGCTTACAGGAAGATAGGCATTCTATGAAGCAGAGATTAGGAAAGAGTACAGCCTAGATATGAGGGATAGACTGGTGACTGGAGTGCTATATGTGAGCCATGCAGATTGCGGGATGTGGAATGATGCATAAGGTGGCTTGAAGGATAGTATGGGCCCAAGCTATGGTGAGTTTATAAGCCA